>NW_017618198.1:600000-932500 GCF_001879475.1 Ipomoea nil | reverse complement strand
CGTGGTCTGGACCGCAAAGGGTTGTAAAATACTGGACCATATAATTTTCCCCAAAGGATTGTAAAATAATGAAATCCGCTAGAAGGAGGGCTTGAACCTCCGACCTTGTGGTTAACAGCCTCACGCTCTAACCAACTGAGCTATTCCAGCAACTTTGACAAACACTCGATTTGTATCAATGTATCTGATTTATTTCTTTAGACATTTGGGTAGACCATCAACATTATCTGGAATCTGTACCCTCTTCAGAGTTTCATTTTTTTTAGTATACTCTTCAACTCCCTCTTACCAGTTTTAGGAGTTTGAACCCCTATCCAACACAAATTGAAGGCTTGGAGGGATTGAACCATAGGTCAGCTCCTACACACATGACATCAACCAAAAAGTTCAGCCCACCATTAATCACATACCCATTATATCAATCAGTAAAAGACTAAAAGGACAGTTCACATAATTCATTTTTCCACTGCACCTCTAAATTTGTAACACTCTGCTTTGATTAAGCCAAGAAACGAAGGATAAGTTCCAGAACAATGCAGACAGTAGGGAGAAGAGATGAGAGGAAATTGGGAGGTAAATTTTTATTACAACTTTTTCATATTGGGGCTTGGGCCATTTTACAATGATTATATACTCTTCCTACCCCTTCTAACCAACCTCATATACTCAATAATACTCCCATCCAATCTCACAACTAACTTCATCTCCCAATCTCTCTCTGGTTCCAAGGTACAACTTAGCGAAGCATCACTAACAAAAACAGCTTACTAGTCACTGCCCATGCAATTTGAATACCTGATTGTAAAGCCATGAAATACGACAAAAAGGAAAGCCACTACCCTCAACTGGTCAAAAAATAAAAAATCACACCTACGTATTTCTTAAGCATCTGTATAGATAGAAGCCTCCCTACTAGCCAGATATGCACTTTTCTAAATTCACTCTTTCATAATCATTTCGTCACTTTTTGAAAATAGCTACTGAAACTCTACTAGAAAGCAAAATATTTGATGGAACAAAAACAAAGGAAAAGGTTAAGCACTACAATAAGGCCACATATGATGGCACCCAGTACGAAAGGCCATTGAAGGTGCCTGTAGCTCATGACATTCCTCTGGCGGGCATCAGATCTTTAGCTGTTTGAAATTCTCGATTTCCAGAGACTCCTGGGGCTTGTCCATTACAGCAGTCTGTTCATTACTCTGGCAAGGAGCTGGCTCCAGGTCAGTTGAAATCTTTGGAAGCTGCGAATCAACTTGAGGTGGCAGAGTTTCAGAAAGAATTGGCTCCTCTACCTTTTTTGGTAAGACTTGGTGACTAGGTGGTGCCTCGAGCTGGATCTGTGAAGTTCTTGAAAGTGATGGTTCATCTGCTCTGCCTGATGCCGGTTTAGATGGTTGGTGATGTACTTGAATTTCTGGTGCTTTAGGATTCAGTGCTTCATTACAAACTGGTGGAGCTTTAGAAGATGGGGGCTGCTTTTGTTGAGGTTGTCGATCTACTACAGGTAATTCCTCTGCTCGAACAGGGGGAGGAGGAGCAGCATAAACTGGCACAACATGCCTAATAGAGACGGATGGCGCCACCCCTAGTGTTGCCGGCCTTATTACTCTTGGAGACTGAGAAGGTGGAGGAATTGGTGGTGCAGAAAAAACAGGAATAGCATTCCGTATTGTCACCGGAGGTGCAATCCTGTGGTGGGGGCTAAAATGCCGAACAGGAATGTAAGGTGCAGCACTGGCTGCAGGAAACATCTCAGGTTGAGCCGTCCTCGAACTAAAGGATGCCTCATTTAATGCTGCATTCATGTGTCTACTTTGAGCGGTAGTTCTTAAACATACTGGACTGACAGGTCTACTGCGACTAGCCGTTCTTGGGCATATCAGGGGAAGTATTTTGGATGTTGTAGTTGTAATTTGATGTGTACTTGATGGTCTTGGATTAGGACTGGAAAAATTTATAGGAAACGGTACTCTAGCCAACTTTGCCTTGATCAGAAATTTTTGTAAAGCACGTGCTACAGTTACATGCTCTTGCTCATCATTTCTCCCCTTATCTGGTGTTGAACTCTCAGATTGTTGTGCCACTGCGTAGACAAAAAGGTGCATATCATGCAATGTATAAGAATAATAGATGAATCACATTATCAAGAGCAACCAGCTGTATACCAGGGAAGAAAGCAAAAAATAATAATAATAAAAATAAACAAATAAATGTGTGTGTGTGTGTGTATATATATATATATATATATATATATATATATATATCAGTGCTGATTCAGATAGTTGATCCAAAAATTATTTATTAAGGAAACTTAAGCAGTTAACCACGTACAAAATACCATCCAATGCTTGATTGGACCAATGCCTACTGTGTAGAGATCAATTTTAATAACTAAGGCTTCGTTTGGGAGAGCATATGGATGCATAGTTAATTAGTTATTGGATCAATGCTTGATGTGTAAAGATCAACTTTAATAACTTGGGCTTTATTTGGGTATTGGGAGAGCACTTGAATGCATGCTATTTGGGGCAATGCAATGCTCCAACTGCACAGTAGAAGTCAAATTCCCACCAGATACTTGGAGATAATTTATCCAAAACATTCCCATTAATTACTATTATTATTAAATCCAAAAGAAAAATCAATTTGAAAATATTTACCTTCATTAGAAGGAACTCAAGAAAGTCAATTCTCTTAGCACAACTATATGAGAATTTGATAATTCCTATTTTAGCTATAATAGTGTAAAACTGTATCAAAAAGAATATAAAGTTTCAAGGACTTGGATCACTCACATAATTTTAGGGACGACCAAGCTGCCATGGCTGCATTTTTTTCAGCTTGCTTTTTATTTTTAGCTGGCTCCCCACTAAATATAACACCTGCCAATTCCACAGTACCTGTAAAGACAGGTAGATGTCCTAGGCCTGATCTGAATGTAGTGTATGCCGGCAATGATGCTCCTACTCTTTGAGAAACCTCTTGCAAGAGATTCTTGTATACTCCTGTCTCATCCTGTAAATTTTGTGGACTGATGTAATTAGTAAGAAAGCATAAAGAATATTATATAAGTATATAACCAATTCCAAGAGTGGAGTACAAGAGAGAATCATTGCATGGAAACCATAAGCTGCAATTTAAAAGGTTAATAACACTATTGTCCTTATTTAACACAGTAAGAGGTTCTAACTTTGAAGCTTATTAGAAAAGAGGCTTTTTGTCTCTACCTTTAATAAAAAGACTCTCTCTCTCTCTGTTTAGCATTTGGCCAGCTTATGTGTATTGAAGTAGCTAAGCCACAATAAGATATGTGTCAAACAAGCACCCAATAGTTAGCATATTAGTACTCTAGCCCCTTTAAATGCTTAAGTGAGCATAGACACGTAAGAAATTCATCATGCAGGGATGTACCTCTCACGTTGCCAATAACAACTTAAAGATATCATTCTATATGTGAAAAATATTAATATGCAAGAAGCATATATTTTGGTGAGTTGTAGAATCTGATACACGAGTAGAACTACCTACTGTGTAACATGAGCTGTCATTTCCCACTCTCTGCTCCTCTTCCTCTCTACAGAGTACAGACTTTTCTTGCAATAAAGGAAAGGGGAAATGAACATTTAGGAGAAAAGCAGCCCTCATTACAATAATATAAGAATCCAATATCCAACATTATTGTACAAGTAGACGGTGTTATTACCTTTTTTATTTGCCTCATAACTTGTCACACATTTAAACCATAAGGATTATAGACGACTTTTAGTAATTCCACTTTAAGGTGCAAAAAAGGTAAGACACACAATATTCAGTAGCTCTCCCCAAGCCAAAATACATCTTGAATCAAACGTAACTGCATGCAAACATCACAAACAACATACACAAGATGACAAGCAGATTGCAAATAATACCAAAATAAAATGCACTTGTGCAGAACAACCTGTCTTACAAAGCCTGCAAATGATCAATATATCTTGATTATCTTCTCTCGTCACTTATATTTCTTAGTATCAAGGTTATTATTGACACCGTTGTAGTTTCCTATAATCCTATTTGATTTCAAATGGAGGATGTCGTTTGAATTTCAATGCAGACAGAGGAGGAATATCAATAGGCCAATGGAGAAGGCAGTAAGCCATGGTGATGGATGTGATGAAGGACCCTTTTTATTCAAGCCCTACCCCAAGTCATCGAGTGTCTTATAAGTGAGAAAGTGAACTCGGGAGAATTTCCAGTCACTCACTTCTTACACCAAACTGACCAAAGATGACTAGATATTGGTTTCCTTGGAAACTGTCCATGGTTTAGAAATTCAATCACCGTGGATTAAATGTCATTTCATGATCATTGACATGTCAATGGCAATAAAACTGAATACGATGTAAGAGTATTTTGATTATTTTCCAAATGTTCTAATGGGTTTTTTATATTCACCAGTAAAAGTTTAATCAAAATCACAATGCAAGTGATTCTCTTCTGGAATTCAAGTTACCAATTCAGTATAAGCAAGTTAAATGATGAAATAAAATGAAACATGCACAGGAATGTAAACCATGAGGGAAAATACTGCACCGACAATCAAACTAAGAGAGAAATAGAACAGCCCCAGCTTATCGCCAGCTAAACTCGAAGACTCACCAAAATTCTGGCGGCAAGAGAATTGGAAGGTCCACGGTTGGCGAGAGCATTGAGCGCCACCTCAGCTGCGGAGTGCTCAGCCTGGCGAAGCGTGGAGCAGTAATGGGGGCTCTCGAAGGTCTCGCCGTTGAAGTTCACCGTGGCCTTGAATCGGGGCCCGTGATCCGGGCCTTCTCTGATGCAACTATACGACGGCAGGTTGAAGCAGCTCCTCTGCGCCAGTTCCTGCAGCTGGTTCTTATACATTTCTCCAACGCAAACCTAAGCAACAACCCCAATCGGAAGCAAATAATGAGCCGGACGGAAAATCAGCTCAGATCATGGAAGCTGGGGGCCGAGCTCCGACGGCGATCGCGGGGAGAGGATCGGAGAGATCCTAGGGTTTTGCATATATACAATGCGAGTGTTTGAAGCGATTTCTAGAGAGAGAGAGAGGGAGAAACTTCACAGCATTACGGATTGTAGAGAGAGAGAGAGAGAGAGAGAGGGGAAGTACTTTAGTTGACATAAAAAAGAAAAAACATGAGTGATAAAAGTACAGAGCTTTTTGTTTGTATTTATTGCTCCGCTATTAATACTCTCGGAGTAATGTTAACCTGCATGCGGCCCCAAGGAAAATGAGGTTGCAAACTATTGTGTGGATCATGAATATTAAGTACATTTTTAATATATTAAAAGTACATTATTTTTGTATTGTGGGGTACATTATTTTTATACCGAAGTTAGATTATATAAAATAATGTATCTTTAATATATTAAAAATGTACTTTTAAAAAATGTATCTTACGTACATAAATAATGTACCCTTAGTATATTAAAAATGTATTTTTTATTTATGGTTTATACAATTGTGTGGACCATGATCCATGCAATAATGTGGTGTTGGGTTGCTTCCTCCTCACCAACAAAGGCCTCGTGGTCTAGTGACATAACTATGGCCTTTCAAATTAGATGTCTCATGTTTAAATTTGGTATTAACTCTTTGTACTTCAGTAGGTCTATATTATATTATAATAGAGTCAATAATATCAAAATATATATATATATATATATATATATATATATATATATATATAAATTACTAGAACTCAATGATTCACTGTATGAAAGGACTAGTGTCCAATACTCACAACAAACCTATTACATTAATTGTTTCATTCTTTGTTTGCCTAATGTGGTTCATCCATTTAGAGTCCATACCTAATATTTCTATCAATTTATATGAAGTGTTTGATATAATTTTACGATAAGTTAACACTTTTTAAAATGTGTTTAGATAGATTACAAAATTATTTTTGTACAATAAGAAACCCTACCAAGGGGGGCAACTACTTCTTAATCATTGTGTGGAAACACCCAAAAGCTGAAATATCAAATAAAATAAGATGTATTACTATTTATTGAGTTATGACTTATGACTATATATAAAACTATATGCAAATCTACCCACAAATTAAGCAGGAAAACTTGCTCGGAGTGTCAACTCGACATTAGTTATAAAAAATTGAATTTTCCAAGTGTTTCTACTCTTTAATACTGGTATTTTTAATCTACAGAAGACTCCATATTAAGGTTATAACTATGTTCTACTTGCATTAATATTTTTTTTGTACGCAGTATTAATGAGTTATAATTACACTTTCAAATTTAATATTCAACATTTAACCACCGTATTTGATTATATAGTTAATGTTTTATTCAAAAAATAGTTAATGTTTTGATTAAACATTAACAAGAAATCATGAGAACCAAGTGGCTTGTGGTATCCGGTTGGTTCTTTATGTGGGAGGTTTAAGGTTTGAGCTTTGGATGTACACTAAAAAAATATATATATTACCAAAAAATAACTCATGCTAATTATATGCCAATAAAATAAGGGGAAATGGATATTTTTACGTGGATTTATTATATTTTCAATTTATATTTTAAAATTAGATACAACTTTCAATTCAATCATATGTATTTTGTAGTTATTTAGAAACAATCAATTTAGTCAACTCACAATTTATTTCAATCAGTGGAAGGAAAAAAAAAACCCTAAGAGAAAGAGGCTAATTGCATCTCATGTTGATCTCTTTAGAAGTCAAGACCCCTAGACAATCATCATTTAAGGCTCTCGGATCATGAGGGAGCTCTCACCATTTTACTTCAATTGTTACTAAGTTGGTCAAAATATTAGCTACTTAATTTTGCTTGTGGTGAACGTGCTTCAACGAAATGTCCATCGCATGATCTATCCAACTCTTGCATTTCTCAATGATATTTCGCATGGGTCCTGATGGATTATTTGAACCGGGGGTCCGGATTATACAACCCGAATATATGATTGAATATAAAGAACGAATGATAAAATGACAATAGGAGTAGAAATATTATATTAATTGGATGTATAACGCTATTACAGAGGTTCGGGACGTGTAATAGTCAGACAATTGTTTTAGGAAAGTAGTCATGACAAGAAAGTAGGAAAGATTAAGAGAAGACTACGGGAAGTTACAACTGCACAAATAATAATAATGATACTAGTCAAAGGAGGAAGAAATCATGGCAAGAAAGTAGGAAAGATTAAGGGAAGACTACGGGAAGTTACAACTGCACAAATAATATTGTATAAAAGCTCCGGGCTACAGACGAAGGGGGACGCCAGTCTCAAATATAAAACCTCTCCTCTAGCTACATACATATTCTTTCTTCTTCCATATATTTTATGGCCATGGCCTTACCTATGTACATGTACTACACCTACAACTTAGTGGATTACGGCTTGACTTAACCCAAAAAGGCTCGTGGTTTTCACCGTATTGGCTTCCACGTTAAATATCTTGTATCATGCCTATTTATTTCTTATTTATTGATTCCCTGCAATCATCCTTTCTTATGGAGATTATTGACCCGTATAATTACATACCCCGGAGTCAATTTTCTCCATCAGGTCCCAATTGCATACTAGCCCCCATAATCCATTCTACTTCTGCGAGTCACTCCAAATTTCGCTTTTTCGAAACCCTTTATTCCAAGCCCACTCCATACCACAAAGTATCTCCCAACTCTCAATCACAATAGCTATTGTGAGTGCACAAAAAATGAAGGCATTATCAATCCTATACTCCCATGTGATTTACAAGCTATTACTTGAGCGGAATTTACCTAGTGCACACAGCACATTATTGAGTAGTGTGTAGTGAGCGTTTTCCGCGTCACCAAATAATAATAATAAATAAATAAATAAAAATTAAGGCATTCAACCTGAATTGAAGTTAAGATGAGATTCTTCTTCTGTAAATTCCTCATTTACTATTATTATTTATTTTGGAATATTGGAACAAAAATAAATAAATAAATACATAAACAAAAACAGGCACTTTGCTCAGTTAATAACATCCTGGCAACATTTACTGAAGTTATTAAGTTAATGAACTGAAAGAATCAAGAGTGGTGTAAAAGTATAACATCATATAAAGGAAAGGAAGAACAAGCAATAATCCACTAAAACTCAGCAGGCTACAGAAAGTATAGGGAATTTTATGGAGCCCCGGAAGCGAGCTCGAGAATAATCGCACAGAACCTACCCTTCACGGTTCATAAGATGGAGCGAGGCATTCGTTAACCATGTCCACGAGGTTGGGATTTTCCAAAGCTGCAGCAACTCGTTCTTTGTCATTCAATTGTTTATTTACTGCAGGTGAAAAACGGCAAAGACCTTAGCTTCAGATGGAAATATCCTTAACAAGACAGTTTAGCTTTATCAATCTAGGTTTAAAGTCACGCTAGGAGTACTGGTAACACTGGATGCACAAAAACAAACAGACAGCCCGCATAGAGGGAGAGAGGGATAGACCTGCAGCTTCCGTGGCGTGACTTCCTGGTGCAACTCTAATATCAACCTGGTAATACAACATATAGACATTTAGATTACAGCTTTTACGAGTGATCACAGCCAGTCGTCTATAGATTCCTTCATTTTGAAAATAAAAAGAAGTAAAGAAAAGTCAGCATGCAGCACAATTCCACAGATGAGGGGACTGAGTTTTAAAGATTCGAGCTTGGTGTTATTGACTCTCTGTGCTTCAGTAGGTTAAGAAAGTAGTTATGAACAGATACTGCATTGTAACAGAGTCAGTACTCAGTAGTACTCAAAAAAAAAAAAAAAAAATGAACGAGGAGCAAATTGCACAACTTGTTCATTATAACACCATTCTCTAGTCACTTGGGGTTAAGCCAAAGATCAATGCAGTAGTTTTATGAACTTGTTTAGTCAACTGTAATAATATAATCATAGTTACCCTTTATATGAATCAGAAGAGGGCTCTAATCATCATAGTTACTCTTTATATAAAAATGTTTGAGGTTGAAGGACTATGATGTGCAAGGATGCAGTCAATAAAGAGTTTTCAGAAACATACTTTATAACGAGAAGGCAGGCAGCGCATGAGTTTAACTCGCAGGCATAAGCCTATGACGGTTGCCATACTGCAATGCTCAACGGTTGGGGTGAATGTGACACTGAAATGAATAATTATTTAGACAGCAGATTATATAAATTCCAGAATGGTTTGAAATGAAAGAACTTCAGTTCACATGTTCCTCACGTGACATGGTTTCGCTTGTCATCTATTTCAATGGCATCTTCTGTAATAACTTTCAGCTCTTCTAAGGAATAAGGATGCTCTGGATCTTTTATGTCTCTAAGATGATGTAAGGATGTTAAGGAGTTTTGATCTTGAACTTCAGAATTAAATACAATGCAAGAAAACAAATTAAAATTGCATGAGAAAATCTAAAAATAACATTCAAAGATCTACCGATTAATCAGCGCTGAATGTTTTCTAGTTCATAAGAAAAAGAATGGTATCAACCTAAACATTTAACAACAACAATTTGTAACAGGCATAAATATTTTAATCGTTCTCATTATCAGTGACTTTATAAGGCCTTGTCATTATTTGAGGTCATTAAAAGAACGATTTTGTTTTATAATAATCATCTGTAGTAGTAGTAATAGTAGTAAATTATTTCAAAAATTTACTGATGTAACTAGCATAGAATAAAACCATTTGGAAAGGATATCAAATATTTCTTGTTGGTCGATTGGTTCTACTGCATATTCATCCACAATCGGTGTACTTCGAGCAGCTCGGCGTTCCTTCTTCTCATAAACAATGGGATTAGCATTAATCAATTCAGAAACCATTCTTAGCACCAATTTGGATGATGGCCACCCTGCTAAAAGTAGTATATATAATTAATAACAAAGCTATAGAAACCTTATCTTCAAGAACCTACAGATCAGTAACAGAGACGAATTATGCACGCAATACCAACTATATTTGAAAGAAACTAGCCTGAAAAATAATTACTACAAAATATGATCTAATATTCAACACATTAATATATTAGGGCCAAAAATGCCTGGTTTACTTGTAGCGGATGAACAAAACAATAAATTTCTTTCGGGTAGCGACTGTGGACTTTTCAATAAATCAAAGAGCAAGAAATTTCTGAATAATTCATACATTGAACAAACACCAGGTTCTAATAGAATGACAGACGAATATTGATAAAAGATCAGAGACAGATGAAGATTGATTTTCTAGTTCCAATTACTAAATCCCGATACAAAAAAAATAAAATTAGATTCTGACAAGTTACCTCAAATACCAAAACAACATGCTCATTCAATCACTTCTCTATAATCACTAATTGCTAATTTATACTCATAAATCATAATAATAATAATAATAATAATAATAAGAAACAAAAGAAAATGTAAGCTTCAGCCATTAGTATGCTCAAGTGTTTGCCAAACTCATCATAGAAGAAACAATACCAAATCTCTGCCCCTATAAGAACAAAATATTACCCAACTCCTTTTACTCTTTTACAATTCAACATATTTCACAAAATTCACTAGATTTCATTGTGGTAAATATTAACCTTTGCCAATCTCTCCAAATATAAGGAACGAGGTGAAATTTCTCCCTTTGTAAGAGCAATACTACTGGATTACCTTCTAAATTCACAAAATCCATGAGCCCCTAAGCCTATATATTAATTCTGCAAACGATTTTCGCATTTATCTCATGCCTCAATTTGAAAGGAAGCATGTACATATACATATATTAACATACCAGTGATTCATATTTCTGGGTATATAAACGCATACCACCTACATAAACATAACCATATCTTCTCCAGGATTATGGGAAAATAATTGCAATCAGTTTATACATTAAAAATAGTAACTTTATTGGGAAAAATAACGAAAAAAAAAAACGGAAATTTGAGAGGTTTCGTGCTTACGAAATTATTCTCAACTGTTCGCCCAAGCTCTGCAGTCTGACAATCTTCCCCAAATTCTGTGTTTCTACGGACTGTTATTCTTCAGGGTTAGAGAGAGGTAAGTGGCGGGCTGACGGTGGTGAAGAAAAGCGGAGGGAATTGGACAAGTCCATGAATTTTGAGACACAATCCTCCCAATTTTCCAAATATTTCTTTTTTTGACCATTCAGGGAAAAAAAAAAAAAAAAAAAAAAAAAACTATATTGTCCAATTAAATTTTTTAATACAAGTGAAAAAATAAATTAGCAATTGACAGCGTACATAAATTTAGGGATAACAACAATAATTGAAGTGTCATTGTTTAATAAATAAACATTATGAGTCAATTTCAATATTATTTTTTTTGTTACCGGTAAGACAATGAGTTAAATCAAAAAATTTATTTTTTCTATTCTGACTATTTGTGATCTATGATTCTATTTTATCATCAATTCAGTTATTATTCATATTTTTTTTTATCAATGAATATATCACTTGTATGACTTAGATGTCTCACACTTATATTAAAAAAAAAAAAAAAGCAATTCGATTGATGGGGAATATAAAGAGATTAGGTACATGAATTGATGCAATATTATAAAAGTTATCACATGCATGAAGTTTAAGAGACATTAAATTTTGTGGCTACATTTATTGATAATTAGAATTTGCTTTAAATATTATTAATATTTGTGTTTTATATTTCCCATGTATGCTTGTACGGAGTAAAATTTGCAACTCTTCCATTTTCCTTGATTTCTATTTAAACGGACTTTATATATAAACATTTTAGTTTTGAATACAATTATAAAGCTTATGAGTTAATTTGGTTATTGCAAGTTTTACTTTCGTTGTCACCTGTTGGCACCGTCTCATTTGTTCTATATTAAATACTTATCTAGAAGTTTTTGTAACTCAATCTCAACCGCCAGCAGTAAATATGTGATGTTTACAGGGAAGAGTTGAAACTATAGATACCAAGATACAATTAATTTGTATATAGTCATTTAATATTTATTTACTTTATTGTAAATATATGTGATCAAACAATTTCAAACACTTGATATCTTCTAGAAGATTGGAAAGAAAACAAATAATAGACAACTACATGGTTGATCTATCAAGGACTCAACACTCATGACATTAGTTAGTACTTGATACTTATAAATTGACTAATTAAAGTTAATAGATACAAATAAATTGTAACACCAAGACTATGTGGTCTAATGGTACCTGGGTTGGATTTCCATTTGGAAGGTTGTAAGTTTGAGCATCAGTGGAGGCGTTATTAGCTTGTTGTGTTTCAGTAGGTTGAGAAAGTATATGAACAGATATTACAATGTAATAGAGCTAGTAGCATTCAAAAAAAAAAAAATTGTAACAATAAAAAATCGCATTGTACTAAAAAAAAAAAGTATAAAATATCATTTTACATACATACTCTTTTATAAAATTGTGTCATCTTTAACTGCCCACATAAATTTAATATGATATATTCAATGCATTATCTAATTAATACATTATTACTAAATTATATGCAGCAAATATTTTAATAGTTTTATTTTTATTATTGCCATCTTAGGTAATATATTTTTTGGGGGGTAAAACTTGGTATATTCTACCTACATTTACAAAAGAGAAGATTCATATTTTTCAATTATGGAGTAATATTATTAATTCCGCACACAAAAATATCCTAAAATATTATGTGTGCACTAAATGTACCATTTTAAAAATATTTTTTCAAGTACAATTTATTGTGGGAAAAAAAAGTCATTTATAATTAGTAATTTCTTTTCCCTTTTCAAATATACCTTTAAAGACTACTTCAAACATTTGGTATGTTTCATTTATTGTGGGTCGTTGCCAAAATTTGAATAGTTTTTGTATTCTTTCTTTGCAAAATAGACTTGTAAATATGTATAATTTTGATCATATGAAAACACTACTTCATAATAAGAAAACTAAAAATCATTTAAAGTTGTTGATCTAAAAAAAAAAAAAAAACTAACGGCTTTTAGCAATGAAAGAGGAAAATGTAATGACATTTCATAAATAACTTAAATTTAAAATGCGATTAACAATACCACATAGTGCACTCATGACTCGCTCTATATGGATGATTGTAGAGAACATATGCAATATGTAGCTTTGTTTAGCTGTACAATATGGTGTTGATAGTTGCACATGAATTAACATTGTGCTTAAATCAATGGGAGTTAAATAGGTTTTTAAATGGAACTACAATATTGGTTTTCACTCATTAGAATTAGAATGACAAACTTTACTTAATACCTTAGAAATATTTGTTTCGCCTCGATTGTTACTTTTGCATGTGCGAGGAGCGAGATTTTTGATTACCCTCCCAAATACCTTTTCACTATGACAAGGAGACAATTGATGTTTGAAGACCTAATTTTACTTATGATCTGATGACCTAAATTTTATTTTTTAGTTAAGTTAAAAAAGTATCATCTCAATTTTGTTTTTTGTTTTTTGTTTTTTTGTTTTGTTTTTGTTTTTTTATTTTAATAAATAAAAAGAGAAAAATATTAATTAAAATTTTAAATATTTAATGAAATTTCAAACATTTGATTTAGGATAATATCATTCATACTTGTAAAATTTGACTTAAAATTGTACACCCAATTATTAATTTTAAAAATTAATATTTTGTATCCATACTTTGTATCTTCTTGACTTCTTATGGGGAGTAGGAATAAATGAATAATAATCAATAAAAGGGAAAATGACACTTTTTCCCCCTTTGTTATATACTTATAGCACTTTTCCCCCCTAAATGATTTAAGTGGCAGTTTTTCTCCCTGATATATTAAATGGACATATTTACCCTTAAAATAAATATTTCATTTATTTTTCTTCTCCAACAAATTATAACCACGATTTGAAAAAATAAAATACATTAAGTGTTGAATTTAGAATATTTTAAAAATAAAAAAATAAAATTTTAAAAGAAAGTTTGAACCAACCGTTCAAATTGGATCCAAAATCGTGAACCGACGGTTCAAAATAAAACTCAAACCGCGATTATATATACTTATATGTGAGAGTCAATATAAATGCAGAAAAAAACATACACTATTTGTAAATATTATAATTCTAATTTAAGCTATTGCTAGTAGTTGTTCCGATTTGAACCTCCGGTTCACGGTTCAGGATCCATTTTTTTCCAGTTCACGATTTTAATAAACGGAAACCCAAATATTGGGTTATGTTATGAATCATAACTGAAATTTTTTAATTTGATTGCTATAGTGTTTGGTTCAGTTCGAACCGAACCGTGGTCATCCCTACGTATAAGCAATAATTTGTTGAAGAAGAGAAATAAATAAAATATTTGTTTTAAGGGCAGAAATGTCCATTTAATATTATCAGGGCGAAAAACCGCCACTTCTATAATAATTGAGGGGACAAATATGAATGCATGAATAACTCAGGGGGAAAAAGTGCTATAAGCATATAACACAGGGGAAAAAGTGCCATTTTCCCTCAATAAAATGAAATGAGAAAAAAAATAAAGAAAATACCAAAATAAAAGTCAACTAATTGGCACACGCCATCTAATACCAATTCCACCACCGAACATTTCTTCTCTGTCAAAGATGGCCGGCGTGGGTACCAACTGCCAACTACTCTATAAGGCTTGTGCTCTCCACGGCGTCGTTTAAATTTCACTCTCCCTCTCCAAACAATTTGTTTCTCTCTCCAACCGCGTCTTCTTCCTTGCTCCTCTCCCGGCAAACAATCGGCCTTGTTCTTCTAGGTCTCGATACTCCTCGTTCTTGTACTGAGGTATAGTAATTTGATTATACTTTTTGCTGCTACGATTTGTTTCACTTTTTCTTTTGACTCGGTTTGTGTTGATTTTCATCAATTTTAGCTAATGGGTATGCTGTTATTGTTTGTTTGTTTTGAGTTTTGATGATTATTGAGTGTTTTGTGTGGAAAGTTGTGAACTTTGATCTGTAAGGAGGAAAGAATCTGTCAAAAAATGACTTGAATTCTGATCTTAGTTGCTGTTATCACAAGTTATGCTCTTTGTGTGTGCTGTTGTACCCACCTCACCTTAATCTGGTTTTTTGTGTGCATTTATTTTAGTTTTAGGATTTAATGTGCAAAAGTAGTTCTGGCAAAAAAAGTCAAAAGAAAATAGTTTTGGCTGAGGTGATGGTGCTTTGAGATTTTTCATGTTAATCATGCTTTAGATCTAGCTACTTAAGTTTTTGCCATTGATTTAGTTGTTTATATGAAATAGGAAACAGCTTGATTGTTGCCTTTGTTTGCTTTATTGACATAATTTCTCAGATTTTTGTAAGAGGACTAAAGTTTTTAATCTCCTTTCAATTACTAATTTGATTTACTGGAGCTTAATCTAAAAAAGTATGTGTAGCGAGACAATGAAATACATGTTTCCTTATTGGATCTATGATACTGTATAAGCATTAAGAATTTCTAGATGAAAGGGTTGTTTTGTATTTTTATTTATTTATTTTGTTGCTCTCTCTTTTAGGCTTTTAGCAATA
Source organism: Ipomoea nil (assembly GCF_001879475.1). Taxonomy (NCBI): domain Eukaryota; kingdom Viridiplantae; phylum Streptophyta; class Magnoliopsida; order Solanales; family Convolvulaceae; genus Ipomoea; species Ipomoea nil. Next base: position 916,997 of record NW_017618198.1, on the reverse strand, counting down.
TGATTATGATTATCAGGTAAACAATATGTTTTCGATTATATTTGTTCTTAGTTGATGTTTCTTTATCTTTCCTTTACCCCAGTTTTACTGTGTATTTATTTGATATTTGATCTTTCAATCCAATCGAGCAAATTAAACTTTTGTGTTTGTTTATTAACATATCTGGAACTCAAATTATAACTCCTTGTTATGTTTAAATGGCTTAGCAGCCTGCTCTTTAGATTCTTATGACTGTGCTCATTTGTGAACTTAAATATGGCTTCTTCTTTTTTAGTTTGAGGACATTACGTATAGATGTTTGTGTTACTTATAACTTTCCACCTTTGTGCAGGTCAACTTTCTTTGTAAAGAATGGATTTTTTCTCTATGAACTTAAATGATGACTCTTCACCGTTTCAGCAAGACATTATAAGGTGTCCATTTTTGCGTAACATCAATGAGCCTACGAATTTTTCCTTCTCAAGCTCTATGGCTTTCCCATTGCCCGTAAGTTATACATCTATTTAACAGTTTTAGTAACGAACTTCCCATTTTTACAGTTTATGAATTGTGTTTCGTGGTTCCCTATTTTTCACCATGCTGTGTTGGGACTTATTCTCATCATTTTATTTGTATCTTATTAGGTACGTGAAAGTAAAGGTCCTATCTTTGAGGATGGTCCCAATTTTGATATGGCGTTCAGACTTTTCCACGGGCAGGATGGCGTGGTCCCGCTTTCTGGGAGATCATTCATTCAGAATGAGAAGATCGAGCCTGAACCAGCACCAACCCAGTTCAACCCTTTGGCAGCAAAGGCTGCTACCATAAGTCTCTCCGGTTTTGGACTTGCGGGGCCTTTCGGTTTTGATGCATTCTCTAAGAAGTGGAATAATCAAAAGAAGAACTCTAAGTCATCCAAAAAGGATTCTTCTTCAAAGGTACATGTCAGATACTTTTCTGTCATTTTTTGTTCTCATTCTTCATCTTAACCTGTAAAATTTTATCAATGTTCACTTTTGGTTCTTTAACTATAGTGACATTAACCAGCTTGGTTGGCGTGAGTGACCGTGCACTCTTGTCCCTTAAGAGAGGTCGGGAGTTCCAACACCCTCTCGTATGGAAAAACCAATCTGGCCAGCATTTTGGCCCTTAATTGGCCCGGCCCGGTGTGAACGGGGATTAGTCTGAGTATGGTACGGGCTTAAAGGTGCCTCCTACAGTTAGGGCCTGCTCATGACACCTCGTGGTCTGACCAAAAAACTATAGTGACATTATCAATTTAGTCATTGACTCCGAAATTGTTCAATTATCATCCCATGACGTTTGTGTCCATATCAACTTTAGTCGATCTGTTAGGTTTTGGGTTAAAATGGACAAAAGTAGGTTGGTTTTAATGGTAAAATGTTATTCCTAAACTATGGAATGCGGGTGCATTTTGAAGTATTAATTAGTATCTGGCGTCTCAAGCATTCCTCTCGATTCTTGATATTTCAGGGAGGAGACTCAAAACATGAGGCATTGAGCAACGAATGGTTGCAAAGCGGAAGTTGTCCTATTGCGAAGTCATACCGTGCTGTGAGTAAAGTCATTCCGCTAGTGGCAAAGGCTATTCAGCCGCCTCCTGGCGTGCAGCTGAAGTGTCCTGCCGCCGTGGTTGCCGCCAGGGCTGCAATATCGAAAACTGCATTCGCGAAGAACCTCAGGCCGCAACCTCTGTCCACAAAGGTACTGGTTATTGGTGCCATGGGCATGGCCGCAAATATACCCTTAGGAATATGGAGAGAGCACACGGAAAAATTCTCGCTTTCATGGTTTACCGCAGTCCATGCAGCCGTGCCATTCATAGGCATGCTCCGGAAGTCGGTCCTGATGCCTAAGACAGCCATGGCGTTCACCATCGCAGCCTCGATCCTGGGACAGGTGATTGGGTCCCGGGCAGAGCGGTATCGCCTAAAAGCCATTGCTACCAAAAATGTGGCGCTTTCTGAAACTTCCGTAGATGGAGACACTCGAGGACCAGTTCCTGCTACAAAATTGGTTCTTTCTGAGACTTCAATACGCGAACCCGATCAACTAACAGTTGGCGTTAGAGTCGGGCATTGTGGTGAGGCGGGCGATTGGAACCGGATTGCAGGACCTTCTTCACCGGCTCGCGTTCTAAGCTAATATGCACACCATTGATCTTTGCATTGATTGGTTTTCCCCTGATTGTCTGTTCTTTTGTATCTTTTTTTCTTCTTTCATCCAACAAAAATCCAGGGAATGAAGGAATAAGGGAGAGCAAGAGCATTTTGTTGTAAGATCTTAGAGGTTAATGGTGGAGTATGATTTAAGAAATAAGGATGAATTCAGAATTGTTGAGATTTGAGACTTCTTTCATGTTGCAGACCCTCTTTTTATTCTATGAAGTTATAATATAGTGTGCAAGCAATTGTGAAATGATCTCTTTGCAGTTTTGGTTCTTTTCTATTATGCAATCCGCGATTTACCTCTCCACATGAATCTAGGTCGTAAAAGTACAAATTGGACATCTCAATTAACTTACGTCAAATTGTACACTTTTATGCACAAAGAACTTAATCCTAATCCCAATTCAAATTTAAGAGGACCAAATTGTTTTTGTACACTTTTACGCACAAAGAATTCAATCCTAAACCAAATCCAAATTTAAGAGGACCATATTGTTATTGTATACTTTTATGCACAAAGAACTCAATCCTAATCCCAATCCAAATTTAAGAGGACCAAATTGTTTTGGTCCACGCTGCCAAGATTCGAATTTTGGTCTGTTTTCCCAAATACCGTCTTTACGTCAAATTGTACACTTTTACGCACAAAGAACTCAATCCTAATCCCAATCCAAATTTAAGAGGACCAAATTGTTTTGGTTTAAAACGAGACTGATAGAGCATTTGGGAGGTTGAACCCACTTTGCAATAGTTATGCTGTGCAACCGTGTGCACCATGGTCCATGCATGGTGCACACGGTTGCAAAACGACGTCGTTTTGACTAAAAACGCGCGTCCCATTTTAAAAAAAAATTCAGTTTCGATTCCTAGCAATAACATTATGGTGCACACGGTTGCACAACATAATTTGCGCCTACTTTAGACATAATCTCCACGCTGCCAAGATTCAAACTTTAGTCTGTTATCTCAAATATTGCCTACTGAATCAGTGAGTAGTAAATATACCCTTTAAAATTTCTCATAAAATTATACTTTCACTAAAAATATAAGGGCATAAATGACTTTTAATAAATATTTTTCCAACTCGTAAATAGGGTAGCATATCCGTGTACGTTTCCCAAAGGCCAAAGCCTTTTCATTTCATATGAACAATAAAAAAAATAAATGCCAATTAAAATTGGATTTACAAAACAATCCGACGCTGTAGCAGAGCTGCCCTGTTTCGCCTGAGCTCAGAACCGTCACGGCGGCACCTCTTTTTCCGGCTCCTTTTGTACAATTGTTCGTAATTTGCCTTTCAATTTCAGAAAACCGTAAAGTTTTGCTCCGTTTCAGCTGGGTGAGCTTACGGAACCCTAATTCTACTAGCTGGGGCATTTTTACAAACACCTCATGTTCTTGAATATAATACCTCAAGTTTGTTTGTTTTTGTTTTGCTGCTTGCTCATGCAGTTTACTACTCCTTACTACATTACATATTGAGTCTCTGTTGTTCCTATTCTGTTTGATACTCCATTGCATATTGACTGAAGATTAATATGAAATTGTTGTATTGAATATGAACAATGTCTTAACATCAGAAATCAGAATAATCTTTTGGTTTCAGATTGTTGATAAAGCTTATTTAGTAGAAGTTTGTTGTTAGCTAAAATAGCTACAACTTTTGTTTATATCCCCTTGGTTTTCTCCAACTCAGTAATCCCGTGGTTTATGTTCATTAACACTTGTATTTCCATTATGGTTTTAAACATGGAGGAGTTCGAATCATGTATATCTTTCCCGAGGAGATACATGTTTTATTTAAAATTTGAGTAAATATCTGTTATATTTAAGGGTTTGTCTCTAATTCTTTGATGCAAGTAAATAGCTTCTGAACTCATTTTTAATGAATAACATGATAAGTATTGTATTTCAGAAAAAAAATTGAATTTTCTCTATTGCATAGCAGATTCCAATCTACAAGCTTGTTTTGGATTGCAAGATTTTCTGACATGTCATTTCATATTCCATTTGGCATTTTCATTTTTGCATTGTATTCCCACTTGCTCTTTGTTTCTGTGCTCTCCCTCGTGACTACTTTTACTTCCATCTTGCTTGCAGGATCTACCAATCACCTACGTCCATAGGTATCAACGATGCCCAACACCTGCATTGCCAGATTTACTGGCATTCATAAAGCTGTTGTTCCACTTCCTCGCAGAAGAAAGTCTAGAATGGTTTTCGTAAGGCTCTTTTCAACATGTGCATCACCATATCTGTCTCCAAGTGCTCCTCTTATTCATCCTTGCTCATCCTTGGTTTTGACGGGCTGTGTAGCTCCATCAAATGCTCCGCAACGCTCTGAAGAATGGTTTGCCCTTCGCAAGGACAAGTTGACTACAAGCACCTTTAGCACTGCTTTGGGATTCTGGAAAGGAAAACGTCGATATGAGCTCTGGCATGAGAAAGTATTTGCTCCAGATGTTCAGTTAGTGGAATCTCCTAGTAAATGTGCTATGGACTGGGGTGTTCTCATGGAAGAAGTGGCAATAGGGCAGTACAAAAGCATCACGGGCCGTGATGTGAGCTCATATGGATTTGCAATACATTCTGATGAAAGATTTGATTGGGTCGGTGCATCCCCAGATGGACTCATTGGATGCTTGCCAGAGGGAGGGATTCTGGAAGTGAAGTGCCCTTACAACAAAGGGAAGCCTGAAAAGGGGCTTCCATGGTCAAACATGCCGTTTTACTATATGCCTCAGGTACAAGGCCAAATGGAAATCATGAACCGAGATTGGGTAGATCTGTATTGTTGGACACCTAACGGAAGCACAATATTTCGTGTGTGTAGAGATCGTAGTTATTGGGAGCTGATGCACGGGATTCTGTGGGAGTTTTGGTGGAAGAACGTAGTTCCTGCTAGGGAAGCCCTCTCGTTAGGAAGGGAGGAGGAAGCCAATTCATACATACCAACCTCAACACACAATGCCACGGGACTCGCGATCGCTAGAAGCTTGAAGTTAGCCAAGGAGGCTAAATTGTGGTGCAGGGATATTGCTGGTCACACTGAATTCTTCCATTGATGCACTCTTGAATCTTGAACACACAGTAGCAGAAAGAGTGGATTAATCTCCACTGTTTTGACCCATGCTGATGTATCAGTACAATGTTGTACTACATTCACTGGCTTTTCTAATGTTATACTTGTATGGAGGCTGATCAATTTTATGCAGTAAAGCAATTATTTATTCATATTTTCTAATTTTGTTCATGCCGCCATTGAACTTAACCATGGAGTTTTGTCAAGAGCACATAAATCCTAATCTATGTAGCATGAAAACACGAATTATTGTCAAGAGATTTGGATCAAATTGGCAAAAAATGGAAGCTTTCTTTGACCTAAGCACAAAAAAAAAAAAAAAAAATACTTCCAACCAATTTATGTGAGATGGTTCCACTGAAAAAATGCTAATCAGAATTAAACTTGCATTTTTAGTTCACAATTCGATTTGCAAGAATTGTAATTAAATCCGTGACCTTTATTTCATTTTTTTTAAATTTTGGTCAAATTTAAAAAAATTCATTCAATATTTGGTTAATAGATTCTATTAAAGTAAAAGTGATAAATTAGACATAGAGTTTGGGAAATTATCATTTTGTTATATGAAAAATGTGACACAAACAAAATAATTTAGAATTAAATAGTAAAAAAGAAAAAAATAGTATAGTTGGAAGACAAAACTGAAAGAAAGAATGGTAGATAAAAAAATGTAAAATCTATAAAATATTTATTTTCACTATAGAACGGTGAAAATAATAAATTATCAAATTTGCCCCGTCGGAATCACAGTAGAAGAAGATGTCGTCGAGCAAAGCAGAGAATTCAGCGCCGTCAACGGCGGCAGCTACGCCTACACGGCGAACGTTCGGGGAGCCGTGGCCTGAATTCAACGACGGTTTAACTTACCATGACCTCGTCCGCCCCTCTGATGCAGGTCTCTCTCCTCCCTCTCCCCCTGTATTATGTATGCAAAACTATTTTAATTATTCAAATTTATAGGTCTTACATTGATCGAGTTCTACTCCAGAAAGTACAAGAATTCAGCTCCCTTACAGGGGTAATTTTATCAAGCTTTCATTTAAAAAAAGAAAATTTTTGTATGTTGTGCCTTTTAAATACATAGACTAACAGTTTCAGCAGTTGGTTGCAGAGAATTCAAAATAAACAGGTTAGTGGCTCCAGGAAATGCTTAAGTGGAGAGTTTATAATGTGACTGAATGAGATGAGTGTGCTTTGCAATCTCTCCAGATAACAATTGATGGTAGAGTTGTTAGCAATCCAGATGCGAGCCTCAGGTTATCGAGTGAAATATATTATCATGCATTTGGCTATATGTTGTGGGAGGGAAATTAATAAATACCTGCTAATAAGTTTGTAAATTTGCTGCAGTCCTGGTGCACAACTTGTATATCACCGTCTTCCTTGGAAGGAGCCCAATGCACCTTATGTGTTGGAAGTTCTATTTGAAGATGATGATATGGTAAATTCACTTGAATTTTAGTTGTTTTTGTTTTTATTATTATTATTATTTTTAACTGGCATTGTTGTTTCTTCTTCAGTTCTTCTTCTTTTTCATAAATTTATTTTCCATGGTAGTGACATACAGTTTTGAGTTTATGATTCTCATTTCTATGCTATACTTGCTCAGTTGCTCTACTATTTTCCAGAGCCAGATAAATGTGAATTTACTTGGATGTTTTCAGATTGCTCTGAACAAGCCATCTGGTTTGCAAGTTCTACCAGGAGGTTTATTCCAGCAGCGGACTGTCTTGACACAACTTCAATGGCGTGCAAGCAAGTTGTCCTCTTTATCATCTTCTGGAGAATCGCATCCTGTTCCAGTTCACCGTTTAGGACGGGGTACATCAGGTATGTCATGAGTGAAATATTAGAGTTCAGCATCATTTAGGAAATTATCATTTTAAAAAGTGTTGAAATTCTCGTCCTTTGATATTGTAGGGATATTACTTTGTGCAAAAACAAAGCTTGCAAAATCTCGCCTTTCTGCATATTTTGCTGATGGAACTTCGATTGTTCAAGAAAAAAGGTACAAGTCAAACATTCTATTTGGTTATAGACTTATAGTACAGTACATTGCACTACGCAACAGAATATGCGTGAATTTACAGTATTATTATTTGTCATATAATAGAATACCTGAACTTCATATCTACAGATATTCCAATCTTGAAGTAATGAGAGTGAGAAAGATTATAAAGATATATCGGGCCCTTGTAAGTGGGGTAATAAATGAGGATGAGGTATATAAATGCACTGTTTCCTCCCTCCCCACTATGCTGCTATTCCAACATCATATTCTCTCTCTTTGCAGATCTGTTTTTCTTTTCCTTCTATTCTTCTATCCCCCTTGTTTCCCAGCATGCTCCCTATATGCTTGTCTGCAGCCTCAATTCCTCAACATTCTTTTTATTAAGCACTTCATTTTCCTTTTTACATGATGAAGTCATGCAAACTAAAAATTATTTTGCATCATAGCTTGTAATCGAGCAACCAATTGGGATGGTCCGATATCCTGGAGTTGCCAAAGGGTTATATGTTGCTTCTCCTTCAGGTTTCCAATATAGCCTTACCATTTTCTTTATTCTATAGAATCTATAGTGCCTTAAGTTGATCTGCTTTCCTATTCAATTTCCTTTTTCAGGGAAACCGGCCTTGAGTAATGTTCGTGTTCTTGAGAGACAGGTGGAGAAAAATTGCACATTGGTAGAGGTATTTCATTCAAATACCCAATGGATATCTTTAGGATCCTGTTTCAACACACACACAAAAGAGGGATCAAAGGATGCTTTTTTTATTGGAAGGGGTTGTTAATTCAGTATAACAATTTGGAATGCTGATGCAATCAGTATACTAAATGGTTTTGAATCCGATGTTATTTGACCTTTCCACTTAATATGTGCTCCAAATTACATGGGAAATTAAGTACATATGGCTGCGGAAGCCATTTTAATTAATAAAGATCCTTGGCTATATATTCATGCCAGATGGTTTTTAGTGGATGTTTGTCATCTTAAAAGAGAATTTGATCTAGGTTGACTGGAACAATGTGCTGAGGAAAGTAAAGGAAAATACAAAATGAATGGAAAGAAATGCAAAAGGGCCAAATAGCTTAAAGCTGTGAAAATTTAAATACATATGTAAGGGATTGTGCTCTTAAAGATACTTAACATTTGTGCTATTAATATGAATTAGCAAATAATGCATACCTAATGAGAAGGACATTACAAAGTTTTTACTGAGGCAGTGCTATGTTATTTCTTTGACTGGATATGGAACTTCAGGAGGGAGATAGGAGCAGTTGGCGTCTTTATATGTAATTTCTTTTCCTTTTTCTTGTATTCTTTGACAGGTTGAAATTCAATCTGGCAGGCCACACCAAATTCGCATCCATCTTTCTTTCATTGGGCATCCACTTATAGGTAAACCACCTTCTCCTAATTGTTTGTCTAACATTCCTTTTGGGACTCCAATTCTGTTTTATGTGGGGTTCATATTTAACTCTACTTTTGACCCTCTTATTTTAATTTGGGTGCCAGTACTATCGGCTCGTTACCTTGTTATGTGCAAATTGCACCTTAATAAATTACTATCTGCTAACTTGCAACATCTTGATTTTGTTCCTGTGATAGAATTTTTTGTTCTTAATATTGTGCTTAATTGAATGCAGCTTAGTATAGTTCATTGCTTATTTTCTGGATGTGATTCTTGGTGCTTCAGGTGATCCTCTTTACATTGATGGGGGACAACCAATGTGCTTTGATCCCGACCTCATTGATGAAAGTTTTGCTCAAGATGGGTATGCTGATTTTCTCTCTTTCTAGTTTTCTTCCATTCTGATTTCAGTATTCCCAGAACCCCGTTATAAAGTGCATTTCGTGTTACTTTCTTTACCACAGTTCTAAATGTCTAGACGCAGTTTGTCAAATTGTAGTTGATCAGTGTGTTTCTAAAGTAGGGGAATGAAAAAACAGGTATTTGTGTCAAAGTCCAAGAATCAATAAATTATAAGATTCTAATATTGATGAAAAAGGATAAAAGGATGTTAACTTATCAAACAAAATATAACTTATGCTAGACATTGCAGATGTTATCTACTCTTTTTTCCCATCCTGGCTATTTATTCTCATGGAAATGTGTCCCAGTTATAGCTAACGTCCAGCTAGTCATTCATCCATTTCATATCATCTTATCATTATTTGGAAGGTGTGATATATATATATATATATATATATATATATATATATATATCTTTATCTTCTTTATATATATATATATATTATATTATATTATATATAATAAAGCAGAATCTAACCACAAAATTTCCCTCCAAAGTGTGAATGCATTTTGATAAAAACAAGATTAGCAAGTATGAATGCATTTATTGTGTGGGTAGGTGTATTTATACATATTTTTTTGAAGTTATTATGTGTATTTATATTTTATAAATTATATTTTATTATTATAGCTCTCTCTCTCTCTCTCTCTCTCTATATATATATATATATATATATATATATATATATATATATATATATATATATATATATATATATTAAAGCTTAATGAAGTATGGAAAAAAGTTTATTATGTTCAAATTTATTGGTAAAGTTTTATATTTAATATAATTTGTGTATATATTCATTTAAACATCAATTATAATTAATTTGACTCCACATATATAAAGAGGAGAAATTAGATATAAAATAAATATAGTTCTTACATAAATAATCTTTTTCAAATAAATAAGTTTTTGGTGGAGATTTTCGACAAATATCGCCTGTTATTTTATTTACAAGTTTTATTTAAATACGTTAGTTATATAATTAAAGTAGTTTTTTCAAATTCAAATAATAATACAAGTAACAATGAACTTTAAAATCAACATAATAATAGCATAATTAAACTTTTAAAAATATTAAATATTACATTGTATAGTTATACTTACATTTTTAATCAAACTAATTCTGAGCTCAAGAATTCAAGTATGTTTCTCTGTTTCCACAACCATTACTTTCTTTGCTAATTCATAGGATGTAAAAAGTTTAATTGATAAATTTGTTAAATTAATAATAGTTCGTGCATCGCACGGGACAATTACTAGTATATATATATATATATATATATATATATATATATATATATATATATATATATATATATATATATATAGAAGAACGCTCATATGTGGTCATGTCATTAGGTGTGGCGGTGTGGTCGTATCTGTGTCGTTGAATTCAGTTTAATCTAACGGCAGTGGTAATTTTGAGGATTTTCGCACATTTTGGTAAGTGGGGGTGTTATGGTAATTACAGTGGCCATTTATAGCGGGCGGGTTCCAGAATACACCAACAGTGTTGACAACATGCACCAATAGTGTAATAAAATACACCACAGTGAACACACCAATGGTGTATTCCCGTGTTATGGTAATTACAGTGGCCATTTATAGCGGTTGGGTTCCAGAATACACTATTAGTGTTGACAACATGCACCAATAGTGTAATAAAATATACAACAATGTGATTTTCCCTATTTCGGTGCTTTATGACGAGTTTACCCTTGCAGTTCGCTGGGTAGGAGAATGTGCGCAAAAATACTGGAAGAATCTTGATTAATATGATTCATTGGATCTATCTAATCTAATGACCTATAATTGACCATATGACCACACCTAACAACATGACCACATGTATATATATATATATATATATATATATATATATATATATATATATATATATTAATTAGTAGTTCCATTCTGTTTGTACTCTGTAGTACTAGTATGGATGCGCTCATTTGGTGCTTTTGATGCCAAATGTCAATTGCTTTGCTTTTGTGCATAGTGGGTACCGGAGACCAGAGAATCCTGTTCCCGGAGACTGTGGATACAACTTACATGCACACAAGCTGGCTCTTCCTCACCCTATCACAGACGAGGTGAGTTTAACAATCTGGTTCACATGCAAGTATGTCAAAAATCGAAACATGATTTGTTGAGAGCCATGATCAACTGTTACATGCATATGTTAGTGTCCTTCACTGCACACAGAGGGGTAACAATTAACAAACAGTATTGCAACTAGAGACTTGCTATTGCATTTAAAAGTGGCTATTAAACTTCTGCTAAAAGGTGAACTAGTAAAACTCTTCTGTTTTCTTGAAACTGCAGCTAATAGCAATCAACGCCCCGCTCCCATCTATCCTCAAGGCAAGTCAAGAGTGCTAAAAATGAAGGTATTCTTTTTCTCGTTGCCATTGCCATGCTCGCCATTCTTTCATAGATAAGCGTTTGGCCGACTTCCCACCATTCTAAGGATGATCCAAAGAGTTCTTGAACTCCCTTTGCAGGGAAGGGAGCAACCCTCTCATTATCCAGCATGACCCATCTCAATGGCTTGCTGCTGACATCTTTGTATTGATGAAGACTAAAAATGTTAACCGTGTTTCTCGTTAGACGATCTCACATAAGACTAATTTTGTGATAAAAAATCAATGATTTGTTATCTTACATGTACAATCATCATTTGAAGTGGTAATCTAATCTGACCTGCTACCATTCTAACCATTATAATTTCATTCCTTTCACAAAATGCAGTCCAAGAACAAGTATCTATCAAGTAGCAATCGTTATGCTGTGGAACTGGACACGATTCTATGTTCATAACTATTGAACTATATGTTCATAATTATAAAGTTATATATTCATAATTTTTGAACTTCACATTCATATGAACTCTATGTTCATTATTATAAAGCTATATATTCATAATTTTTGAACTTCATATTCACAATTATTGAATCTCTATATCCATAATTACAGAACTATATGTTCATAATTATGTTCTCAACTCTATGTTCATAATTATAGAACTAAATGTTCATAATTTTTGAACTATATATTCATAATTATGAAAAGTTTTGGAACCGTATTCACCTTACAAGGTGGATGTGGTTCCACAGCATAATTTGCCATCAACAATTGTTATATCATGGACCATAGTTTATATTGCATTGTGAATCTTGATTAAAAAAATTATGTGCCTACAGTTAACACATTATGTACATGCAGTTAACAATTTTTGTACCTGTAAATAAATTGAAGGCACGTCACATTGACACATAACATGATAACTACAGACACAAACTATTAACTACAGTTACAGAATTTGTTAACTGCAAACACATAAGATGTTAACTTAACATCTTGTGTTTGCAGTTAACAATTTGTGTCTGTAATTATCATGTTATGTGTCTATAATTATCATGTTATGTGTTTTTAATTTATTTATATGTATAGAAATTATTATTGCAGGTGATGAAAATTGCAAGTACAAAATTTGAAATTTATTTTTAAATTGAAATTTACAATGCAAGATGGCAAATTATATCATGCATCACGGTGCATGATTAATCATGCACCGTGCGTCTTTTTTTTTTTTTAAGTGAAAATAAACCGTGTTTGTTTTTCGCCGTTTCGCACCCTTTTGCAAAAAGTAACCCTGTTCTTCAGTGTCATTTTGTACACACTGCAGTTTCAGTTCAACACAACTACAGTTTTATTTCGATAAAACTATAGTTTCATTCGATATTTATAGACTCAAATATGTGAAAATGTTATTTAATTTTATTTTATATACACTATAGTTTCATTAAAACACAACTACATGATCATTTTGATATAATTACAGTTTCATTCTACAATATACACTCAAATATGTGAAATGTTATTCAGTTTCATTTTATATACATTGCAGTTTCATTTCACTATAACTACAGTATCATTTTGATATAACTGCAGTATCGGTTTAGATATACTGTAGTATCAATTGGTGTTTAATACACCAAACAAGCGGACTCCGTTAATTATAACGGCGGACCGTTTCTTTACTTAAAGAAACTACGCCGTTTTTTTATCGCGGTGCACATGCACCACGGTCTATGATATAACGACTCATGCAAGATAGATCTTGTCCATGATATAATTTGTCAATATTTATTCAGAGAACTGGGCATTAAATTCATGATAATATATCGATTTTTTAATTTGATGTGGACGATATAATTTGCCGTCTGCAAGTCTGCCACCACCTATTAAATAACTAGGACCACTTTTATAGACAAGTGAACTGGTCCTGATCCAAGTCATATCATAAGGGTGCTTTATTTGTTTATGAGTAAATACCAGCGAAGGTTCTCTGACTTTGGGGTACTGTCACTTTTAATTCTCAATTTTTAAATTAATCATTCTTAGTCCTTTTACTTTTTGTTTCTAGCTATCTATGGTCATTCTGTTAAACTTGACCATCTAATCCCATTTTCTCAAGGATAATTCAATTATTTCATAATTAATTTATTAATTATTATGTTTGTTGAGTCTTACTGAGATATCCCGAAGTTATTTTGGCAAAACCTTCGTACCAGCTTTTGTACGCCATTTTGATTCACGAACTAGTTTTGTACACATTCATAGTAGGGGAAACTATTGTTTGACTATTCTGATGTGGAAATTAAGCATAATAATTAATAAGTTAATTATGAAAAGATTGAATTATCTTTTAGAAAACAGCATTAGATGGTCAAGTTTAACAAAAGGACCATAAATGACTAGAAACAAAAAGTAAGAGGACTAAAAATTGTTAATTTAAAAATTGAGGACTAAAATTAACAGTATCACCAAAGTCAGAGGACCTCCGCCGGTATTTACTCTTTATTTATTCATTGTGTAAAATTAAATTGTATTAAAGAAAATTATATGAAACAGGCTTAATTAAGAAGATGTTAATAAGAATTAAACTTATGATCATTTAAATATAAAAATTATTTTTGACACAGTTGATCACTTCTTCCATAGCTAATAATATAATAATCTCTTGGTGGCAAAATAATTGCAAGACATGGATAATTAATTTTGATTTAATCTCTTTATAATTTAATTTATTACTCCGTATAATATTTAATTTATGATGTGTTTTAGTTTAAAGAATGTTTTATAATAATATAATATTTTCGAGAATCTCACGTAATTTAAAAATGTAAGAGGATGTGATTCTCATAAATGCTATTAAAAATGAACTATAAATGAAGTTTGAAAATCTTACATGAAATGTGTTACGTGTTCATTTTTAGTAATATTATAGATTAGTTGCAAGTATATAATCTCTTAACTACATGTTGATAAAATCAATATATTAAATTTATAATACAAACTTGTTAATTTTTAACCAAATACAGAGTATATTTTTTGGAACTATATCATACTCATAATCAAATACTTTAGAAAAGAAGAAAAGAATATGTAATCAACTATCAACTAATTTATCAAATATATTTTTTTAATTAACTAATGTTATCAACTAGTCAAATTCATCAACCCAATCAGTTATTACAAAACACTCCAAAATACATTATTCTTTCCAAAATCAATTATGCCACGAGTATTGGAGGACCACAACGTTGATTGAGATCGAATGATTTATGTACAAAGACGCTATATATTCGCTCGTGTTTCATGTGCGCTAAAAAAAACTGGGTCTAAATTCTGTTGTTTCGGTGTTGTCTGAGAAAGAAAAAGAGATAGGGTGTTGTCTGAGAAAGAAAGAAAGGGAGAGAGAGGGAGAGAGAGAGATATTCAATGAGGCGGCCATTGCAGTCACTGTTGCCGGCAGTACTATGCTGGGCATTTCTTGTTCTGGGTTGTTGTAATTCCTCCAAAACAACTTCAGATCAAGAGAGAGATAGGATAACGTATTTGCCCGGGCAGCCACTCAACGCCGAGTTCAGTCAGTTCTCCGGTTACGTGACCGTGAATGAGACCGCCGGGAGGGCACTGTTTTACTGGCTGACTGAGTCGCCGGCGAGTCAAAACCCCGTGGAAAAGCCACTCATTTTGTGGCTGAATGGAGGGCCTGGCTGCTCCTCTGTAGGCTATGGAGCTGCTGAAGAGATTGGCCCATTTCACATCAACCCTGACGGCAAAACTCTTTACCTTAATCCTTATTCTTGGAATAACGGTAACTGTCAATTCGACATTTATATATTATATGCTCAACTGGTATTTATGTTGTTTCTAACATTTGTGTAATATGTGTGTTGTTAGTGGCGAATTTGCTGTTTCTTGATTCACCGGCTGGTGTTGGTTACTCCTACTCAAATACAACCTCGGATTTGAAAACTGCAGGCGACAACAGAACAGGTAAATAGAGGTTTTTGTTGGGTGGTTTTGGGCATGAAATGCTTCAGATTTGCTTGCCATCATTGGGTTAGTTCTAATTTGCTTGACTTAATTGGAACTGTAATTATGTAGCTGAAGATGCATACACATTTCTTGTCAAGTGGTTTGAGAGGTTTCCTCAATACAACCACAGAGATTTCTACATCATGGGAGAAAGTTATGCAGGTAATAAACATTTACACTTTCTTTTTTAGTGATAAACCCTAAGTGTAGTGAATAGTAGAAGGGAAAAGGGTTGATGGATATATTAAGAGAAGAAACTCAGGCCAAACCGACCCGAGGCGGTCGCGGTGCGATAAGAGGGAACTTAGGCGTCCCCAGTTGGGGTCGAGGTAGATCCCGCGTCGGCCTCAGTTGGGGTCGACCTCGGTTGGGGTTGGCCTTGGTGTCGGCCTCGGTTGGGGTCGACCTCGGCGTCGGCCTCGGTTAGGATCGGCCTTGGCGTCGGCCTCGGTTGTGGTCGACCTCGGCGTCGGCTTCGGTTGGGGTCGACCTCGGCGTCGGCCTCGGTTGGGGTTGGCCTCGGTGTCAGCCTCGGACTAGGTCGACCCCGGTTGAGGTCGACCTTGGCCAGACGGAGTAGCCCATTGGGACCGTCACGTGGGTAGGCCGTCCTGGGCCTTGAGCGTGCCTCGTGACTCGGTCAATCGGGATCCAACTGCCCACCCTATTCTCATGGGGCGGTTGGGAGGATTATCTAGTATAAGAAGACATCTCATTGTCTTGTTAGGACATCTACTTCTTGGTTTTACTATTACACTTCACCTTGTACCCCTTCTACAAACATTATCAATACAAAGTTGTCCCCGCGACACACATTCAACGCCTTTTCTTATCCCTTATTTATCGAGTTTAGTAATTCGGGTCTACCCCGGATTAATTAAATCCATCAAGGGTAAAATACACTCCGAACTTTATACTAAAAGTCAATTGTGTGTTAATCCTGTCAGGGCATTATGTTCCACAGTTATCTCAGCTCGTGTACGAAAGAAACAAAGGAATCGAGAACCCCATCATTAACTTCAAGGGCTTCATGGTATGGTATTCATTATTCATTAACCCCCACCTGCAACCTTTCATTCATCCAGTCTAAGCAGTCTGCAACTAATGTTGTTAACCATGATGTTCTTTTAAGGTGGGGAATGCAGTTATTGACGATTACCATGACTACATTGGCACATTTGAGTATTGGTGGACTCATGGCCTCATCTCAGATTCTACATACGAGGTGCTAAACAAATATTGTGATCCGTATTCAGCTGAACATCCTCCGATTGAATGTGAGGGAGCTCTGGCACTTGCAGAAGAGGAGCAGGGAGATATTGATGCTTATAGTATATACACTCCTGTCTGCACTAAAACTTCTTCATCTTCATCTCCTCGGTTCAAACTAAGGGGTCACTATGTGAGTAATTCTTGTCTCTTAAAACTTTCATGGCTGGAAATCTCGCGTTGTTTCGGTAAAATAAAGTCACTTTTTGGATTAGAAAATGTTTTGTCACTATTTTCAATCACCAATAGAAAGTGATTGAAAATTTTGACTATACCAGCCAAGTTGGTCAGACTATTGGCTTGATAACCACACCATGTTCTACTTCCAGTGGGGGTGGCTTATTAACATTCTTGGTTTGAGCGGGTCAACTATGGGCAATCAGGCTGGTTTACCTGTTTGTGGTCATTTGTTGGCTAGGGGCCAGGAAAAGCAAACTTTGGGTTTTGAAAATTTGAGAAAACCTTAAATTTGTATCCAATTTTTTGGTGGGTGAAAATAGTGAATAGAAAAAGGCAAGTTTTCTAGCCATGCTTTTTGAAGATGATCAAATTATCTAACATTCACTGATTTTCTTGAAATGGTAGCCATGGATGTCCAGAGCATATGATCCATGCACTGCCAACTATGCACAAGTTTACTTCAATCTACCGGAAGTGCAGAAGGCATTTCATGCCAATGTGACTGGAATCCCCTATCCTTGGGATACATGCAAGTGAGTAATTTAGAAGATCTATCAGAACATGAAAATTTCCAGTCCTATCCTATGTGATGTCTCTGCTAACTGGATTAAGCTAATCACCTTGCAGTTATGATGTTAATGGCAACTGGGGAGATGCTCCTGTGTCAATGCTGCCTATTTATCAAGAACTCATCGATGCTGGTCTCAGGATATGGGTGTTCAGGTATTTACCACTGCACCCTCGCCCGCTTTTTGTACTTACTGACTATCTAATCACGACTAAATGGCCAAGGACCTTGTGGTCTAGTGTCACCAAGTTGCTCTCCCATATGGGAGGTTGTGGGTTTAAGCCTCAGTGGAGGCCAGAAAATAGTTATGAGCAGATACTACAATGTAACAGAGTCAGTGGAATGACGTTATCCCCGTTTTTGCAGTGGGGATAAGCCTCAGTGGAGGCTAGAAAATAGTTATAAATAGATACTGCATTGTAATAGAGTCAGTAGAATGACGTTATCCCCGTTTTTGCAGTGGGGATACCGATTCAGTGGTTCCACTAACTGCATCCCGGCGTTCCATTAACGCATTGAAGCTTCCAACCAAGAAAAACTGGTACCCTTGGTATGACAATGGAAAGGTTAGTCTGTTATCCAGATTTGGGAGTAACTCTAATGTCATTCTTATTCGTTTTGTATTGGATTTATACTATTTTTTTTTGGTTTGTTGTGTGTAATAGGTTGGTGGGTGGAGCCAAATATATGAAGGGTTGAGCCTTGTGAGTATACTGGGAGCAGGGCATGAGGTGCCATTAACAAGGCCTCAACATGCTTTGACTCTGATCAAATCATATCTGGAGAACAAGCCAATGCCAACTTTGTCAGAAACTCTCAAGTCTAGTTATTAAAGAATTGAGAATTGAAGGTGTTCAACATATATAATATAATGTATAAATAAATGTGCTGTCCAATCCAACTATCAACTAAACTTTTAGTTGAGATGTTTTAATTTGGCATCAGAGCATCTCTTGTAAAAGTTGCGATTGAAATAATAAGTTGTATTTTAAAATAAAATAAAATAAAAAATGGTACCGAAATTGCCACATAAGATTGAAATTGGGCTAATTGCAGGGAAGATTATCCTCTAATAAGCATTGAATGTCATCTTAAGTGAAATTAGGGAGGCTAAAATAAGGAAATTACGGTTTTGTTTTTTACGTGTGAGAATCAATTAGCGCAATCGTCATGACTTTTGAATTTTACCCTCAATGTTATCTATTCACACTTCACACAAGAAAAGCTAATGATGGATTACAATTTGAAATGATTGAATACTTAGGACTAACTTTGGTGCTTTCAAAAAAAAAAAAGACTAACTTTGGTAACTTTAAAAGTCAATGAAAAATTAATGATAGTTAGAAGATTAAATCGGATATTAATTCTTAACAAAAAATTCATTTGACTATTATCTCTAAATACTAGTTTTTTACGCGCATTGCGCGATTGGGATAATGCCTAATGTTTTTTTTTTAAATAAGTACTTTAAAGTATATTAAGAATTTGCGTATTTAAATAGGTAATTCTTCTCCCAAAGGTTGAGTCCCCAACCCCAAGGGCCCCCCACACTCCGACCCGACAGAGCATTGTGGGAAGTTGTAAATCATGGTGACTCAATGGTTCAGCAGACAGGACCAAATGCCGGTGCGAACAAGGAATCTGCCCACTTTGGACATAATTCCCGCACTGTCGCCGCCGAGGTTCAAACCTTGGTCTCTTCTCCTAAATACTGCCCACTAAACCATTGAGCTAAGCCCGTGCGGGTTAAATAGGTAATTCTAAGTTTACAAATGCAAGATGATATAGTCAAGATTGATTATAATTGTCAATAAAATAATTGTATAATTATGGTTGAAACCAAATACGGGACATAAGGGAGAACAAATAAAATTAGGGCATAAAATATTAAATATATACTAATATTGTTTGAGGAGATTTCGACATTAGGATCTGTGGTTAAGTTCTATTAAGACTTTAATGGTGTAATTATAATTCTATATTAGACGTTAATATTAGAATTAGACTAACAGTGAATTAACTGTATTTAACGAAAAAGTTAAATGGATAATCATATAATTAAGGATGAATTAGAAAAACTTTTAAAAAAATTAAAACCTGAACAATTTGAACCACTCATTTGATTTAATAATTTTGCGGTCATTTTTTCTACCCAATGTTAATAATTAAATAAATTCGTTGGTCAAATCCGCTAATATAATCCGCTAACTGCGGATTGTCAAACAAGGACATTGCAAGGTAGTTCTCACTTCAATTTGTTGTGTGATTTGAATACTCTCTTTGTCACAAAATCTCTAAAGTAGTTAATATGATTGGCTTTATTAATTATATTTTTTTTAATTTTTTCATGGTATTAATAAAATACTTGGTAAATAAATATATAGCATTATTTTGTATTATAACTTTGATATTTAATTAGAAAAATAGTGCACAAAAAAGATAATAGACAATGTAATGAATATAATCAATTGATGAATTTGAATGTAAAAATTTTTACATTTGAGAAAAATAAAGACAATATAACTAATGAAAATATTTCTCTTAATTAATTTATTGATAATGAATAATTTTTTTTCACTGAATTAAGACATTGTATGGACAATGTAGCGAATATAATCAATTAATAAATTTGAATATAAAGAATTTTTATATTGTAGAAAAATAAAGACAATATAACTAATACAATTATTTTCTTATTTAATTTATTGATAATGAATAATGAAAATGCAATTAGGCCACTGAACGAAAAAAAAGTGCAATTAGGCCACTGAACACTCTAAAAATGTACAATTTCACCTGATAGCAGGTTACCCTCAATTTTAGCAGGTTATCTGCTTACGTGGCAGCTGAGTTGGCATTTTTAATAAATTTTAATTAATTTTTAATAAATTTTAATAATAAATTTTTATTAAAAAATTTTTTTTAAAAATAAAAACGACTTTATTTTATTTTTTATTTAATTTTTTCCAATTTTTTATAAAATTTATTATTAAAATTAATTATTAAAAATTATTTAAAAATTATTAAAAATGCCAACTAAGCTGCCACGTAAGCAGGTAACCTGCTAAAATTGATGGTAACCTGCTATCCGGTAAAATTGCATACGTTTGGAGAGTTCAGTGGCCTAATTGCACATTTTTTGAGTGTTCAATGGCCTAATTGCACTTTTTTTCGTTCGGTGGCCTAATTGCATTTTCAGGTTACGTTCAGTGGCCAATTTGAACCTTATTCCTTAATTATACTATAGATTTACCAACAATCCAAACACTCCCTTAGTATTCCATCAAAAAACGAATAAAGAAAAGTCATTTCATTAAGAAGATTAAAACTAAGTAAAGTAAATCGTCTAATCATGTTATATTTATTTGAAACTGTATATTAATCTCATTTTGAAATCATTGGTTCACATATTTATTTTTTCTTTAATTATTATAAACAGAAATGATATTGTACACATAATTAAGATGATTTATTCCTAATTGTATTTCATATATATTATAATTCTAAGGGAAAATGACACTTCTTCCCCCTAAGTTATATACTTATAGCACTTTCTCCCCCTGAATTATTCAAGTGGCTGTTTTTCCCCCTGAAATGTTAAATGGACATATTTACCCTTAAAATAAATATTTAAAATAAATATTTCATTTATTTTCCTTCTCCAACAAATTATGACAATAATTTGGTTCAAACCAAACAAACACTATAGCAACCAAACTGAAATATTCCAATTACAATTTAGAATTGAAACTCGATATTTAGAGTTTATTAAAATCGCGAACCGGAACGGACGATTCATGTACCGAACTGAAAAAATAAAATATATTTATTGTTGAATTTAGACTATTTAAAATAAAAAATAAAATTTTAAAATAAAGACGGTTCAAAATTGCGAACCGGATCCAGAACCGCCGATTCACGGTTCAAGATCCAATTTTTTTATTCATAATTTTAATAAATTGAAATCCAATATTAGGTTCTAGATCTGAATCATAACCGGAAACTTTTAATTCAATTGCTATAGTGTCCGGTTTAGTTTGATCTGAACCGTGGTCATCCCTACGTATACGCGATAATTTGTTGGAGAAGTAAAATAAATAAAATGTTTACTTTAAGGGTAGAAATGTTAATTTAATATATCGGGGGGGGGGGGGGGGGGGGAATCACCACTTTTAGAAAAATTGAGGGGGCTAATGTGCTTACCTAAATAATTGAGGGGGAAAAATGGCTATAAGTATATAATTTAGGGGGAAAAAGTGCCATTTTCCCTAATTCTAAATATATGAATACTAACTAAGAGAATTGTACTTAGAAATCAATAGAAAAACATATATATATATATATATATATATATATATATATATCGAACGCATTTTCTTATATGATTGTATAATACATTGTATATACACATAATGTTTATTAATATGTATATAGAAAAATTCTATAATATAATTTCATTAATTATAATTTATATTGATATAATTATAATTAAAAAATTACATTTAGAAATTTAAAAATTAGCATTTAAATATTGTATGATTATTATAGTGCATAAGTGTATGTATATTTTTAGAAAAAATTATAAATATTCATGTTTCATTAATTTTATACTTTCATTTCTTTAATTATATTTCATATTTTATTAATTATAATTTAATAAAATTGTCACAAATTTTTCTAGGGAAGAAATCTTATATTTCTCAGTTTCAATAATTATATTAACTATAATTACCAAATATTGTGGCAATTACCATCCGATTCTGCATATGCAATCATAACCCATGTCCACTAAAATTACAATCAAACCAGAAGATTTGCTTGGATAAATTATCGCCTAGACATCCAGGAGCATGGGGCAGGACAGATTTTTCTGGAGGGTGTGTTCAGAGGACACCCCTAAAATGTCAAAATACATCCTCGGATGGATTCGTGAAGTACTCTGGTATTAAATTGCCAGATACTCAATTTTCATGGTTCAATAGCAGTATGAACCTTCAAGAATGTGAGCAAGTTTGCCTCAACAATTGCTCTTGTACGGCTTACTCAAAGGATAGTTCAATTCTATTGTATTCCCTAATCTTTATTTGTTCAATTCTACTCATTCTATTCTATCATATCCTACTCTAGTTAAAATTCTGAACTAACTTCAACAAGAAATCACTGAATTTGTATAGGTAAAAAAGATTACCTCAATACATAGATCCCTTCACGGATTCAGACCTTCAGTGCCAAACTTAAGATCATAGTACCTACAGAATTAGTATTCCCACCAGAAAAAGTCAAGTATATTAATTATTACAGGAAATATATGGAAGTCCAAAAAAAAAAAATTTAACAACTTCCTCTAGCAATGGAGATTCCTTAAGCTTGTTCCAACTCAAGATATACAAAGTTGAATCTTGTTTCACTGAAAAACTCATTCCAAGTTAACATATATTCTACTCTAGTTAAAATACTGAACTAACTTCAAGTAAAAAAGATGACCATTGACAAAATTGAATCTAAATGGAAAACCCAAGACCATTACGAAGGGTAAGTAAACCTAATTGATTAAACCGAATATAACCTAAAAGATGAGGTTTGGATTGTTGCCTCGAAAGATGGTGAAGAGCAGAAATTGAGACACACAAATATCCAACAAGAAATTCAAACACATACCTCGAATTTGGAAGTGACCGGAGGCGCAAGGGAGGCGGAGCCCTCGTTGGCGGCTGTGGCAGAGCAGGAGGAGTCTCCGTCGTCGTCGTTGGCTCTTGCTCGCAGGAGAGGAGGAATCGTAGGGGAGGCAAAAAATTTTAAAGGCCAGATAACAGTGAAATTAAAATTCTGCGAGTGGCCTAAACGGAGAACTAACGGAGAAATTAAAATTATTAACAGATTCAATAACACCATGTGGGTATTTAGGAAAAACTCTATAAAAAAAATTAAAATTGGAGTAATCTTAGCTATTCATTTAATCTAATTATTTGAAAAAATAAAAATTAAAGTAATCTGAGCCATTCATTTGATACCGCCATTTTTTCTACCCATTATAGGCCTAACTCTCTTGGGCTCTTATTAGTATAGTAGAAGTAG
The DNA here is from genome assembly GCF_001879475.1 of Ipomoea nil. Lineage (NCBI taxonomy): Eukaryota > Viridiplantae > Streptophyta > Magnoliopsida > Solanales > Convolvulaceae > Ipomoea > Ipomoea nil. Next base: position 893,439 of record NW_017618198.1, on the reverse strand, counting down.
ATATAGTAGAAGTAGAAGTAGATATTGATAATGTATAGTATAATTTTATTAAACGAGGTGCCAAATTGCCAATATATTTATGCATTGCCCTCCACAAGTTTCCATTCCTTTATCATATGTGGGGAACAAGACAAGAACCAGAAAAATTCCAAGCTTGGATTTTATCATGGCCGCATGGGGTCTATATATATATATATATCATTAAATGTGAGAGTATATGCAGCAGTACTTCTATTTAAATTGTTAATGACTTATTGAGAGCAACACCTCTGGTATGAAATTTTGAAATTTCCAGTAAAGTTTTCTTATGTGGTAGAGAGAAGAGAGAGATTGGTGAGGTTATACGACTAATTTAGTTTGAAATCATGATTTTTTTAGAGAAAAAGTTACTAAAAAAATGCATGATCGTTCCAATAAAAATATGGACTCTGGCAAACAATAATAGAGAGTGACAATAACATAGGGAAGAGATTTTTTTTTTAAATTTTTTTTTTAACATTTAAATTTCACTATAATCATACATATCTCTATTTACTAGGACTATGTGGTCCAATGGTATCCGGGTTGGACTTTTATTTTAGAAGGTTGTGAGTTCGAGCCTCAGTGGAGGCATTATTAGCTCTTTGTGTTTCAGTAGGTTGAGAAAGTATATGAACAGATACTACAATGTAATAGAGCTAGTAACATTCAAAAAACAAAAAAATACATATCTCTATTTATAAAGATAAGAAACATGATCTAAAAAGACCTCTACAAAATAAAGATAAAAGTCTAGAAGTTCTATAAAATCTCTATAACTGAGTAATTGAGTCCATTGGATTTGAAGTTATTGTAATCTATGATAAATAAAAATGTAATAAAATAATTTCGTCAAAATATAATGCATCAATTATTATTATTTAAAAAAAACAATTCAAAATTTAATTTAAAAGTAAAATTTTTCATACATATTTAAATACAAAATTATTCACCAAAATTTCGATATCAATTCTCATTTAAAATTTTATTTTCAATTACAATTAAGACCAATCTATAAATTTTAAAAAATAATTATCAAGCATAAAAATAATAGAATACATACATATATATATATATATATATATATATATATAATTGGTCCCCTAAAAATTAGGACCATATTTTGTCAGCTGCACATGGTCTGAGCCGGATATGAAAAAGAGGGCTCGTGCGCAATATTGCACACCATTGTGTCTTGGTGTCGACAAATTATTGTGTGGATCATAAATATTAGGTACATATTTAATATATTAAAAGTATATTATTTTTGTACTGAAGATATACTATATAAAATAATGTACTCATAGTATATTAAAAATGTATTTTTTTATTTATGATCTATACAATTATGTAGACTATGGTTCATGTAATAATGATTGACCAGTGGGCCGGTGCAAGCGACCCCCTTCAATGCAAAATACTTGCCCATTGTGGTCCATATGGATGTTATCGATGGATGAAAAAAAACAAGAGAATATTTTTCTATTTGTGAAGTTATTTATAAAGAAAAATTTATTACATTCATTACCTATTTAGTTATTTATAAATTATTAGTTTATAAATCAGTGTAAATTAATTAATAAAAGGATATGTCTATGCTATATTTACCCTATGCTAAACAATGAAACATGAAAATTATCGTTTTAGTATCTTACCATTATATATATATATATATATATATATATATATATATATATATATATATAGTTAGGATCATATGAGAATATGTGCTTAGGTGAGAACGTGAGAACACATCATGTGCATCCATATAATATTTTTTAATGGTCTAGATTAGATTAAGTGTGTGCGAACGCACATTAAATGTGTGCAAACACACTAAATCAAATTTGCACACATTTAATGCGCGTTCGCACACACTTAATCTAATCTAGACCATTAAAAAATATTAGATGGATACACATGATGTGTTCTCACGTTCTCACCTAAGCACATGTTCTCACTGGAACTCTACCATATATATATATATATATATATATATATATATATATATATATATATATATATATAGTGAAGTTTCTATAAGATCTAACTCTGCATGAGTCATGTGAATAATCTCATTCATTAAAAAAAATAGATCTATGGATCATATTAATTTGAAGATTTAAAATGCGTGTATACATATTAGGCATTACTTGTGTGCAATATAAGGACATACTTAATATGCACAGTCGCGTGTATACATATTAGACATTATGATATGTGCATATTAAACATGCATTGTCTGTAATATAAGAACATACTTAATATCTACACATCATAATGTCTAAATGCCTAATATGCACAGTTGCACACATGCATTTTTTTTTTTTTTTTTGGAAAACCAACCGGCCTAATTTTCATTATCAGAAAATAAAAGTGTTCACACTGGAAGAAGGAAGAACATCAAGCCAAACAACACAATCAGACAAAGAACCGGTCTCCCTGGCAAGCAAATGAGCGACCTAATACGTTGATCGCTTAACAAAATAGAAATGCAGATCAACAATAGAGGTTGCAATATCTTTAATATCATCAATAACAAGGTCAAAACAGGACTCTCCCACACCACCATGCAAAGTGTTGAGTTTGTCTCATATATGGATTAGGAATAAGTGTTTGTCTCATACTAGGAGTAGGAGTGAAACGAGTAGACCTATTGTATAAGGATTAGATGCCTATAAATATATTGGTTGTATCCCTCTAGGTTGTGTCACCACTATCACCATCACAAATAATAAGAGAATTGTTTCGCTCCCGTGGATGTAGGCACTTTGCCGAACCACGTAAATCTTGCCTTCTTTACCCTTTCTGCCATTATTATTGTTTCTTGTTCTTGACTTTGGAGGGGCGCTGTAGTGTTGGGCAGCACGGATACCAGGAGGGGTCGTGGACCTGGTATCGATATGGGTCAATATTGGCTCGGTATGGGCTGGGCTTGTCATGAGTCACAGCTAGTATGGGCTGGGCTCTTGTCACGAGTCACGGCTGGTATCGGTATGGGCCAGTATGGCACTGGTATAGTAGTATGGACCAGTATGGCACTGGTATAGGTCGGGCTTGGCATGAGTCATGGCTGGTATGGGTTGGGCTTGTCATGAGACATGGACCTGGTATGGGCCGGGCTTGGCATGAGTCATGACTGGTATGGGAGGACTTCTCGGGACGACGAAGAAGTTCGTGAACATGCACTGGGAAACGTTTGATGCTGCGTTGTGCGTGTTGCTGGCCAGTGGTAATTGCTGGTTAGTGGAGCATTGGGCAAGGCACACGGGTTTAGTGTGACTTTGCAGGGGCGCTGTTGTGTTGGGGCAGCGTGGATACCAGGAGGGGATATGGACCTGGTATGGGCCGGATGCAGGAAGTCAGCTGAACGGGGCAGTTAGCATGAGTCGCGGCGGTATAACAGGTCGACGGCTGAGGGGCGAATGGCTTGGAACAAAGCGGTTCGTGTACATGCTGGAAAACGTTTGATGCTGAGTGGTGCATATGGCCGGCTAGTTGGGATAAACATGGTTGTTCCTACCCATGTGTATATGTGAGATAAGTTTTTTTTTTTTTTTTTCTCCTAAGGGGCGTAATTGTGAAGGTGGAGATGGTGAGATAAGTCTTTTCTCCTAAGGGACATATTTGCTAAGGTGGAGATTTGTTGAGTTATCTTTTTCTCCTAAAGGACATATTTGCGAAGGTGGAGAAGTCTTTTCTCCTAAAGGGCATATATGTGAAGGTGGAGATGGTGAGATAAGTCTTTTCTCCTAAAGAGCATATTCGTCAAGGTGGAGATTTGTTGAGTTATCTTTTCTCCTAAAGAACATATTCGCCAATGTGGAGATTGTTGAGTTTGTCTCATATATGGATTAGGAATAAGTGTTTGTCTCATACTAGGAGTAGGAGTGAAACGAGTAGACCTATTGTATAAGGATTAGATGCCTATAAATATATTGGTTGTATCCCTATAGGTTGTGTCACCACTATCACCATCACAAATAATAAGAGAATTGTTTCGCTCCCGTGGATGTAGGCACTTTGCCGAACCACGTAAATCTTGCATTCTTTATCCTTTCTGCCATTATTATTGTTTCTTGTTCTTGTTAATTTCAACACAAAGCATTGAATACCCTATGTTCATCCATCTCAACGTCAACCCCTTGAACACCCAACTCTTTCAATTAACTTAACGCCTCTGCTAATTGATAGTATCTTTAATATTATCAAGTCTAAATTGTCATAACTTATTGGTTAAAATTGAAACTATAGTCCTGAAAAGGCCAATAGATAGCTTTAGCCTTTTGTGCAATAGAACTTACGGAGTATTTACTACTTTTCAATTTGTTTTTTTAAAGAATGAATGAATGCAAGACAGTCAAGCAATTCATCAAACAGAAGATGGGCATTGTCAAAAAGAACAATCATAAGCGCCTTCGACTTTTCCCCAAAAATAAACGAAGAAGCTTCACCCACAACTGTTGACGCCCGGATTCAGGCCCCACGCCTTCCGTGATTAGTTAAGAGGCAACTGTTGCCTTCATACCTTTCAGTCAACAAATACAGCAAACCCAAGCAGGTAAGCATTAATTACAATTTACAAATGCTTCTGCTGATGTTCTCTCGTCGTATTGCTTCCGCCATCTACTTTCTTTCCAACTAAGCTAACTAGCTAATCATTGTGTATTAAAGCCTTAATCCTTTCCGCATTATTTTAATCTTCCTACAATGGCTACAGCACGGAAATCTTGAAAAAGATCGTATTTTTATATGCTCCTCTACATGTGAATTGGTGATGCTGCTGTGTCGGCCAATACCAATATGTGGAAAGTACGCACCCCCCATGTGCGCCTCTCACCTGTTCGGTCAAATGCTTCAGTTAACAAGCATAAATTCTTAATCTTTTTTTAACTCTCACCTGCCTGTACGTTTTAATCAACATTTTACTAACATTCTCAACTTTGACTATAACTGTGTGCTCCATGCAGAGAACAGTTGAAGAGGGAGCAGTTGAAGAGCATTAATAGCAGTAAATGTTAAGACAGATGATGAGAAAAGTAATTACTCCCTTTTGACCAGTTTTGCTAAACCCAAATGTGAACGTGATTAGTCTCATTAATGTGAATAGTTTATATTAATTTTTCCTGAAGTGGCAAAGACATTTTGGAGATCGTTAACTCCGGGTATACATCTTGTCCAGATGGTGACTTTCACTTTATATAGTCATCCCCACACTTCTGATATGCTTGTCTTTTGTTTAGCATGACGCAAGTATTAGATCCAAGAATATTTTTGGATCCAAGATTATAAATATATTATTAGCTGTACCTGTACTGCCATAATCTGCAGATAAATTCCCTAGAATTCCCTAATATATTGAGATTAGTACTTTAGCTTGATTTAGTTTTAGTTGTCTGAGAGATTGTTTCAATGAGGCACCCTCTGCACTCACTATTGCCAGCACTCTGCTGGGCATTTCTTTTTCTGGGTGCCTGTAATTGTTTGAAAAATGCAGATCAAGTTAGAGATAGGATAACACATTTGCCAGGGCAGCCAGCCAATGTTGAATTCAATCACTACTCAGGTTATGTGACAGTGAATGAAACAGCTGGGAGGGCACTGTTTTACTGGTTCATTGAGTCACCGGCAAGTCGAAACCCTGGGAAAAGACCACTCATTTTGTGGCTCAATGGAGGACCTGGATGCTCTTCTGTAGCTTATGGGGCTGCTGAAGAGATTGGGCCATTTCACATCAATTCTGATGGGAAAACTCTTTACCTTAATCCTTATTCTTGGAACAAGTGTATGTTGATGTTATTTTAAGTCATCTACTGTCTATTGCTTTTCTCATTGCCGTTTAATATCTTTCTGATGTGAACTCATTTAACATCTTTTGTCAGTGGCAAATTTGCTGTTTCTTGAATCTCCAGCTGGTGTTGGTTTCTCTTACTCAAATACAACCTCAGATTTGAATACTGCAGGTGATCAAAGAACAGGTAATGCTAATCACTTTTGTTTATTTATATATTTATTCTTTTGATATTTCTGTTGAAATACTGGGTATGAATGCTTCACTTGCCATGAGTTGGCTCTAATTTGTTTGACTTGGAACTTTTTTTTTTTTTTTTTTTTTTTTTTTTTTTTTTTTTTTTTTTTTAATGTAGCTGAAGATACATATGCATTTCTTGTCAAGTGGTTTGATAGGTTTCCTCAATACAAGTATAGAGATTTTTACATTGCTGGAGAAAGTTATGCAGGTCCGTGTTTTCACTTTGTAGCTGTGTAGTCATCATTTCCCTGTTCACATAATACCTGGAGTATAAATAATGATAACAACAACACTACAGCATAATATGATTATGAATGATCTGGTTTAACTTTTATGTTAATCTTGTCAGGGCATTATGTCCCACAGCTATCTCAAATTGTCTACCAAAGAAACAAGGGAATCAAGAACCCTGTTATTAATTTCAAGGGCTTCTTGGTATGCCTAACAAGCACTTGCAAGCTTCATTCAATTTGTGCAATTATCTTTTAACTATTTTCATCAATTATTGATACTCTGCCCTTTTCGTTAACCTTGATTTCTTTTCTTAAAGGTGGGGAATGCAGTTATAGATGATTACCATGACTACATTGGCACATTTGAGTATTGGTGGACACATGGTTTAATTTCAGATTCTACATACAAGTATCTTCGCAAAGCTTGTGATTCTGAATCATCTACACATCCTTCAAGTGATTGCATCAGAGCACTTAGTATTGCAGAGCGTGAGCAGGGAAATATTGATCCGTATAGCATATACACTCCCCCCTGTGCTAACACTTCAGCACTTCAGCACAACTTAAGGGGTCATTATGTGAGTAATTTCTTGTTCTTGTCTGACCTGCATTACCCCATTTCTCTTTGCAAATATGTAGTTTCTCTTGAAACCTTATTGATTAGAATCAAAAGCTTCAAACTCTCCCGATATGCTGTCTAAATTCACATACTCTGACTGTCAATTTTGGGAAATAAAATTGATAGTTGCTGAATTGTAGTAGACTAGTTTTCTTCCCCCTCTACTCCCTGAAAAAATAAAGAAACTGCTTATATTTTAATGCCACTTGAAACCTAGGCGTGTAGCTGTGCTTGAAGCAGTTGTTGAGTCTTGAATTCTTAACTGTCATTTTTGGCACGCTATGCAATTCTGTTATTCAAATTTGATCTCACTGTGTATCAAATTTACCTAAGGTACATAATTGTCATTTAAAGAACTCTCAAATACTGGAGTTTGAGGAATGTTTCACCATTCTAGCCTTCAGTTCTTGTACATAAATGCTTAGTATTGACTCTAGATCCTCTCATAACTTTTCTGAGTCTTTGTTTCTCATTAGTGTTGCTAGTTTCTTTTGTTTCTCTATTTGCAACTGAACTTATCTTCTTCAAACGGCAGCCATGGATGTCCAGAGCATATGATCCATGCACAGAGAGGTATTCTCAGTTTTACTTTAACCTACCAGAAGTCCAGAAGGCATTACATGCTAATGTAACTCGAATTCCCTATCCATGGGCCACATGCAGGTGAGTGAAAAGAATATGAAAATTTTGCATCCTATTAATAAGTTATTAGCCTTTGCTAACTGGAAGCTCATTACTTTGCAGTGATGTTGTTAGTAACTACTGGGGAGATTCTCCTGTATCAATGCTTCCTATTTATCGAGAACTAATAGCTGCTGGTCTCAGGATATGGGTATTCAGGTACCACCTCAGCTGATTTAGTCTTTTCGCTTCCCCTTTCATGGTGTTATTACCTTTACTTCACCATATACGGATCCTTTATATCAAAAATCTAATATGAATTGTATAATTAGACCATTCAAAACTTTTCTTTATTCAACATTTACTGGTACTTCTAAGTTCTAAGATCAAATTGTAACACATTGTGAGTCATGAAAACCATCCACATTCTACCTCTAAGTGAAATAGTGAATAAGATTTAGAAAAGAGGATATGGGATTCACCATTTGATTGATATGTTCATATTATAACTTTAACTATGTTGAATATTTGAATGACTGTCCACTGATCGCCCAACAAAATAAAATTTTCCATAAAATTCACATGCCTCTACATTTTTACATTACACGTAACAAACTACAAAGTCAATTCTTTTGATTATCACACCAGAGAAATGATGCAAGTTTTAAAGTATATACTGACGATCTTGGTTCAAACTTAAAAATTTTCTTGTATCACAAAGGATATCAAATTATCAACTGCTGAATCTCTATCCATAGGCATTACCCTTGTAAGCCATTGTTTAAGTAAATGATGCATCTCTATCTATGGCATTTTCTTTCAAAAATTTCTACCTCTAAGTATAATGTTTTGTTTTAGCATGCTGTAGCTAATCATGGCTCTGAAGAAGTTGAAACTGTAAGGAGCTACAGATCAAGAGGAGTGCTTAACTTATTTCTCACATTATAACTCTAGCCTAATGATGGGATTCCTCGACTGATCTTTAAATAAAGAAACATGGGTCATATTTCAAAATCGCAATGCACACATAAATATTTTTCTTGAGAACTTCTTTAACATGCTTTCATTTTGGGTACATTTGATGGAGGATTGGGGTTGTGGGATTTAAACCTAAGTCAACCCCCTAGAAGAGTAGAAGGGGTGTAATTTACCACCAAACTACACGCCAAACACCGTTAACATGCTATATTTATCACCTTCTTTTACCTTTTCGTTTTGCAGTGGGGATACTGATTCTGTGGTTCCAGTAACAGCAACTCGGTATTCCATCGATGCATTGAAGCTTCCAACTGTTGCCAACTGGTACCCTTGGTACGATAATGGGAAGGTTAGTTGAAAGCTAGAAAATTGATTTTCATTGACATGTTCTTGTTGTTTAGTGCTGCCTGTCTTAATTCTTATAGAAAGGTTGCTATTTGGATAACACTCTTTCCTTTACATCTGATATGACAAAAGCACATCATTATGCAATAAAATTATAATAGTGGCTCAAAATCATACATAAAAGCTTTCCAGTGTCTTGTGGATTCATGCTGTTTTTTTTTTTTTTTTTTTTTTTTTTTTTAAATCTTCTTCTTCTTATGTCTAATAGGTTGGTGGATGGAGCCAAATATACAAAGGGTTGACCCTTGTGACTGTAACTGGAGCAGGCCATGAGGTGCCCTTACATCGCCCGCGACAAGCTTTTATTCTTCTGAGATCATTTCTGGAGAACAAGCCATTGCCAGCATAAGCCGCGCCATTCATTATGACAAGCAACCAAAGGTTTGTATTTTATATTTTGATTGGAAATTGTTATAGGAAGATTGCCAGAAGACCTGATCTCATATCCAATAATATATGTTCCCATTGAAATTAGATTCATAATAATGTATGTGCTGTCATTGGATTTGAATTGAAAATGTAAGTAAAATTCTTTATCCCTTCATGTACATGAAGCCTCTCATCATTCACCCTTGTTGACCATTGGAACATTAATGCAAAATGCTTCTTTTCCATAGGGTTCACAGTATTTGTGTTAGTCAATTTCACATACTTCAAATAAACTGACTTTGATTTACGGGAAAGCCCTGCTATCCAAAGGTATGCCCTGCTCAAACCAAGAAGGTGGCAAGAGACAGCTCTCACGATGAGTCGAACTTGAAACCTTGTGGTTATCAAGCCAACTGTCCGACCAACTTGACTGGCTTGCTGATCTTGAATCTTGATTATGTGGCTCATATATGCACCTACTTTTAAGTATGATATTATTTTAGTTAAGTGGTGATCACATTGATAAGTGATTTCTAGACTCTAGGAAAAAAAGGGTTTTATTAAAAAATAAAATAAAATAAAAAGCAACAAAAAAGGCAGGAAAAAGTTATTTTTAGACTATAGAGATCAACTAGGTTTGCATATATTCCCCTTTCTTTTCCAAGATTTCCTATTTATATATATATATATATTTAGAAAATGGAAACAAAGCCAAAGATATTAGTTGTTACTTGTTAGTGTTGATATGCAGTTTTTATATCTACAATCTACCCTAAAAAGCTTTAAGTTGGATTTAATAGAGTTTTTTTTACAGAAATTCTTATTTTAGAGTGGAGGGCAGAAAATGTTTGTATTTATAATGATATAATGTGAAGTAGCTTGTTCCACTGGGGAATTAGTTATTGGAACAAACAGAAAGGGGAATCAATCACACTGATCAACAAAACAAAAGCAGAGAAGAAAAGATAAGAATTGAACAATAAATTATCCAGTTTTTATTCTCTATCCCCACTTTGAGATATACACACATACACATGTATATATACAAGGATTCTTGTTCATATTGTGCTTAGAAAGGAAGCCAAATGTTGGGGTCCATGATCAAAGGGTTCCCTTTTCTGAGTTGACTAAATTGTCCCTTATTGTTTTCTTTGTCTTCCCTTTTGATGCTATGCTTGCACCTTGCCAATCAGTTCATTGAATTGGTAGCAGAGGCATAATACAAGTTTAGACTCCTCTAATCACAACATCTAGTTTAATTAGTGCAAACATATTTAATTAGTGGACTATTTCAAACAACAAATTTAAATTAATTTCAATCTGTCTAATAATAACGTAACACAAATTTCACCATCAAACATGTACAAAGGTTCCGAAAATAAAACCTTGCCAACATCTTTATAATGTACTCATATACTATACTCGAACTCGAAACCTCTTACTCAAGTAATTAAGATGTCAACTCAACTATCTACTATACGTGTAGGTGGGCAGATACTTTTGTCCTGAGCAAGTCCTAACTGTAGAAGACACCTTTAAGCCCGTACCATACTCTGACTAATCCCCGCACGTTCGGACCAGTCCAATTAATCAGCAAAGTGCGGACTAGATTGATTTTTGCATATGAACACTCACGCCAACCAAGCTGGTTGGCGGGCTGATACTTTACTTCATAGCTAAGTAGGCGCAATATACATACAGTATTCCCCATCACATGTTATATACATACGAATCGGAGGTATAAAATAAAGTTCAATTCCATCAACTCGATCTATTATTCCCGGGAAAGGAATCAAACAAATTATTTATTCATTTATTTGATTTTTATACAGATTTTTGAACTCTTCGTTCCACACTTAAGAAAAACGTATAGTACAAAGCTGAAGAAGATCAGAAAACAATTCGAAAACATTATGTACCTTAGATTTAGCAACACAGTGATAGGTTTCTTGAATCTCCTCACTCTGCTAGCGTCGATTCCGATCATCGGCGCCGGACTATGGCTGGCGAGGAGCAGCACAACCTGCGAGAAGTTCCTCCAGACGCCGATGCTCATCATCGGCTTCATAATCCTCGTGGTTTCGCTCACCGGTTTCATAGGCGCGTGCTTCCACGTTGCATGGGCGCTGTGGTTGTACCTCTTCGTCGTGCTGCTCATCGTACTCGCACTTCTGGGGTTCACCATCTTCGGGTTCGTCGTCGCCAGCCCTGGCGGCGCCGCCGCCGTCCCCGGCAGGGCGTACAGAGAGTACCACCTCGGGAAATATTCGCCGTGGCTCAAGGATAGGGTGCGGGATCCCCGTTCTTGGACCACTATCAGGGCTTGTATTTTGGGTTCAAAAACTTGCGCTACTGTTGTTAATTGGACTCCCTATGATTTTCTCTTCAGAGACATGTCCCCCATACAGGTAACACTATTCACTTGAAGAAAAATTAAAATTTGTACCTCAAAACTTAGCATAATTGGTTCGTCGTCACGAGACAACAGTGTGGGTCGGAAGTTTGTATCCCACTAAAAACTCATACAAGCTAAGGTCTAAAGATGTTGGAAGATTTAGATTGGATCCTTTGTGCGTATATGAAAATTCGTCCAGAGAACTGATTGCATGACGTCTTGAAATTTACCTACTCAGTAGCTCTAGGAAAGGAGGTTGTGGGTTAGGAGGATTATAAGACAAGATTATTCACATTAAGACCGATTTGTTGGCCATTAAGCAACCTAAGCTGATTTACTTGACTAACATAAACTGGGTTACTTGTTTTGACTAGAGTTACCTAATACACATAGTCTGATTACGGGTTTCTTAATTGCGTTGATAAAATATTGATATTTGTAATTAAGTATTTAATATTTTGTTGTTAGTCGGGGTGTTGTAAGCCGCCGACTTCATGCAACTCTGCAGGGACGACGGTGATGGCGGAGGATCCGGATTGTTACCGGTGGAGCAGCGACGCGAATTTGCTTTGCTACGAGTGCGATTCGTGCAAGGCGGCGGTGTTAGAGGATGTGAAGAGGGATTGGCAGAAGATATCTGTGCTTAACATCGTCGTCCTGGTTTTCCTTATAGGCATATACTCCATTGGTTGCTGTGCTTTCCAGAATGCAAAGAGGGCTGAGACCGAGTACGAGCATGGCCCCAACCGGATGTCCAAACTCCGACCCAGATGGGATTTCCATTGGTAAGTCTACCAATGCTAATAATATAATTACCAACACTTATATTTTTTTGTATTTATAAATGCAAAAGGAATATCCATTCATACATACCCTTTTCTCTGTGTGTTGATCTAATAGGTGGAGATGGCTGCACTACAAGAGACACCGGCTTACCTAAACCAAGGACCAGAGCTCCTCCTCTACAAGCTTGTGTTTTATGCAAGAGATGGAGACAATAAAACCCTTTTGTTATATAGACAGATTTGTTTTTTTAGCTTTACCCAACTCTTGCTTTTTCATCACTACTTTAATGTCTTTACACATTGATATAATGTTTATATATGCATAAAGACAGAATGGACAAGATCATGAAAAAAGTTGGGGTATACATATAAACTTCATTCTTCATTTCTTTAGTTTTTCATTCTTCATTCTCTGTTTAAGTAAACAATTGAATTATCATGTAGAAAACCCTGTCAACAAGTTCCACAGATTTCCATAGTTCTTGACTTCTTGATGGGGCTCATAAGCAACACTATATATGAGAAAAGTCAAAAAGCGAAGTAGAAAGAGATCTGTATATGAGCTAACAAAAGATGATGCAACAGAACTAACGTCAAGAACCAAAAGAGTTACAATGTCCCTGTAGTTTCTCGGTTTCTGGGGGTAGACACAGATGTTCTGTTTGCAAAGACCAAAGAGTATGAAATATAACTGTGTTTCCACCCGCATCTACACATTATCTGACCCGACTCTTCGCAACTCTTCAGCACTTCCTCCAGAAGAAGCCAGCATCTCAGCTGCCAATCGTTCCTCCAGTGCCCGAGCACCCCTTTCCCTGTAATTCACGACAGTAGCACAGTAAATGAGTTAGCAATTTAGCATAAAGCTTTATCTGCTCGGAAGTGTACTACAAGAGCCATGGATATAGTCATATAGGGAAAGAAAGCAAGGACCTAATTGTACATGAAAACCTCTAAAAGGGACTATATTAAGTTTACTATGTCACCGGGATCTTCAACGTAGGATATATTAGTTCAGATTTTAAACCATTTGCTCTGCCAATTTTTAGCAAGTTTCATGTATCATTTGCCAATGCATGACACCTTTGACAAGAGACCACATAGATTACCTCCTTCTAGATGCTTCAATGGGGTCAGAACCAGGCAATGCAGTACTTCCTAAAGTATAGTCTCTCTCCTCGTTAGATGCCTCGGATCTTCTACCACACAGCAGCCGATCAAATATTGTAGCTACGGGATCAATTACAGGTCTGCGTGCCATCCAGTAAGAAGTGATCAACCAATTACAAAAAAGGGTGACAGAGATTTTGAAAGAAATTTGATCCATGAGCATGAAATATAGAACAATTGAAGGTTACCTTAAAAATTGTGGGAAAAATGTTGAGAAAGCAAATTCATCACTTGGATCACCCCTGAGTTTTGCTTCTGGTTTGCGCTGCCAGTACCTTAGATAAATCCAACCTATATATGTGCCAAATACTAGAGGTGGAAGGAATGCTGCTGAATCTACGGTGAAAAAGCTTATAACAATAGATATCAGCACTGTGAGGGATGGCAGCCACTGCCAAGAGCACAAAGTATTGAAAAAGAGAAATTAGGTTATATCTTTTAGTTTGTTGGCTATTGCATCAATAGTTTCAACTTTCAATGCAGTTTAATATTATGTAGGTATTCTCAATGGCTCGTACCTTTGCTTTTATTTTCAATGAAGAGAGCTCTTGATCAGCCATGATTTGCTTGATACCAACTAGGAGCGCAGAAAGGACCCCTTGGAAGCCAGAAATAGGCAAATAGCTACAGAATTAAGCAAAAGGAAAAGAAAATTCAGTGACTGGTGATGTTCATCTTGGTCATGCACAAAATTACGAAATAAAATAAAGCAGAAGTAATAAAACAATGAGAGTTGGAGGAAGAGCTAAGGGCACCAAGGCTAAGAATGTGTTCCAGAAGAAAAAGATAAACATCACTTACAGGTAGCTTTCCTCTCTACTTATGTAGTACAAGGAGATAGCTGTTATGAAGACACAGACAGATGTCAAAAAGTTAACAATGAAGATGAACTTCAGGAATTCCCTAGAGCCCCAGATGGGTTCAAGCAGCTTCCCAGTGAAAAGCAGCCCAAAAACACTGACAAACACCTGGAAACAAAGATAATCCTCATAAAAAACTTGTGAATGATATATGAAGCAAAATATTACCCAAAGGAGTTAGGTAATGAAGTGCCTTATCCTAGAGAAAAGAAAATACCCCATATATAGTCTGTTCAAGATAACCAGCTGTTATTAGATTCCATGCAAATGGTATAGTCCTACAACAAAACCAATACAGTAATTCGTCAAAAAATTAAAAGAAAAACACAAACAGCAAAATTTATTTTCCATTCTCATCCTTTTTTCCTTCTATTCAATTTCTTTAAGCTTTATATCTAATGAGCATAGAACAATTCAACATGGATGGTTAAAATCTCCTCCCTCCTTTTCTCAAACAGTAAATGTTCATCTCATTTTTTTTTATCATAAGATATAAAGGAGGGTTTTTCTATCAAAATATCAATTCCTATAAATGATATTGCATATAATTACTGATTAGTTTTCCTAATCATAAAACGTAAAGGGCTAAAACAGAGAATCTAAAGAGTAATTAAAAAAAAAAAAAAAAAAAAAAAAAAGAAGAAGAAGAAGAAGAAGAAGAAGTTATCTATTGGCCTATTGGGTTTGTTTCTTCATGCCAGGCTAAGGGAGAAAATGTAATTGGCCTAAAATGGTAGAATGCTAGAAGGCTTCTGATCTCCAATGTGGTTTACATTAATGTTCTCAATTTAAAGCGGTATATATCAATATATCATGCAGTGCCTGCAAATTAAATGGAAAACGCTTGAACGGTGATCTCCTAGCTCACATTAAATCCAAGTACTAATCTAACACAAACTTTCTAAATCTAAATTCCTAAGCATTCCATCAACGAACAAAGCAGATCAGAGCCTTCAGCAAATAAAATGGAGGTTATAAAAGGGATTCAGAGCTGATTACTTAGCAGGGATAAGAGCGAGAAATGAAACGGCAGAGGGAAGAATCTGAACAACAATGTGAGCGCCGACTAACACCACCGCCAGACCCTTGCACAGCCTCGTAAATCCCGTTAACAGATTGCTACTACTCATGGTGCCCTAATTACCTCCACAACAACACAGCAAACAGCAATTCAGGTTCGACATTCAAACTCTAATTCCGCCATTCACATAGGAAACCAAAATTCCAGATCTGATAGTATAAACACGATCGTACTTACCAGTGACGCGATCTAAAGCCGCAATGGAATCTATGTTCCGGCAGCAGATTTTCAGGAAACGGCGAGCGCGGGAGCTACAAGTGTTGTATAGACTGCGGAGTAGTTATGTATTGGGATTGTGAAGTGCAAATCGTCGGTGTTCTCTGCGGAGTTTCAGTGGAAACTAAACGTGATCGGAAATTGCTTGTCTGATAGCGCGTTCAGGTCTTTAGTCCACATTTGGTACCTTAGGGATTAAGCGGGATACTCAACACTAGTTAATATGCCTTTGGTTAGCTTGCTACAGTTTTCCTTAAGCATAAATCAGTCAACATATTCCTGAGCTATTTGGAGTCAATTTCATACTCCAAAATTCCAAATGTTTAAATTTAACCTATTGAGTCGGGCTCGAGTCTAGCAAGTTATTTGGTTGAAAGGAAATAATTAGGGAAGAATTAGGGTGTATTTGGTTCATGGGTTTAGCCCTCATGAATGAAAATTAAAGTGATTGTTATTGTTTGGTTGACAAGTTTTTAAAATATTACGTATAGGGATTATTTTTTGACTTTTATGCTCAACGGTGACTGGTATTTGGTCCACTGGTCCAGACAAGCCCAAACTAGCCATTATTAGGACCATGGGCTTTGCTTCCCGGTTAGTGTAACTTTCTGAGCAATACCATAGGTTACCCTAGCTACAGGTATTGCTCGGCCCCTCTTCCCGACCATCTGAACCAGGGCCGATCATTTAAAGGCAATCTGACTTGTCTAATCTTGCCAAGAATCCTGCAGCACGTGGAGCTTAGCACTAGGGCCACCCTCTTCGCCCATTCATGGGTTCCACGCGACAGGCATGCGGGGAACTGTTCCCTCACCTACCTATAAATACCGCATTTATTGCTAGTAAGGGAAACTTTTGGTTGTTTACTAAGACGACAGCGACGGATCTCGGAAACCTCTGACCCATTGTCACGTTGTCCGGGCTCTATTAGTTATACCAACAAGCAAACAGGTGAAGCCATTATCCTCGAAACCGGCTTATACCTATATCTTGTACAATATGTTTAACACTTAATAATACAATTGTATTTACTACATCAACTACTATGGAATTGATTACCTCTTAATAATTAGAAAATTCATTTCATAATAAAATAAGGGTTTCATTTCATAATAAAATAAGAGTTTAATTTCATTATTCCCCTCCTAATTGGTAATTTGATTTTTAAGTTTGAATTAGTGTTTTTAGATTTTTGTTTTGTTTTGTTTTTTTTTTTTCATATTGGTGCTTTAATTTGGATGTCTTTATATTAGATTAAATTGTCTTGACTTTTTGTTCTTGTATTTTTTAAACCTTTATTCTCATTATAGGATCGTATATAACCAAACAACAATATTGATAATCATTCCAATCCCATCATACTACCAAACATGCAAAATACTTTCACCAAAACCTATTATTAATATATTTTTGAATGTGTAGCAATTAAGTCAAATATCACTATCTACACTTAACTTTACATAGTAATTAATAATGAAAATCGGATATGAGTTCAATGTATAAAATATCCGACTCAAAATACTAACGAGTTAATACCCAATTTGATCCATTGAGGCATCGACTATTAGAATTTTACTACTTAGGTCATTAAGTTTCAAGCTTGCTCAATTAGTCAATTACACTCATAACTATGCAATTGTTAACCAAAATGATTATAAAGAAGACTATTTTAATTTAAACAAAACACTATTTTTAGTAAAATTTATATAATTTGAACTGAAATTGAGAAGTTTAAAAGTAGAGAACTAAAATAGTGAAATCTTAATAATCGGGTAATTCAAGTTAAGCATATGTTAGGAGATTCCCCGTTCCCGTGAGCCTATTTTGGGATCAAATAATTAAAAATGGGAAACTATGGGCGCTAAACGGTATTATCCAAACTCTAGGGTCAAACCGTCATAACAATCTCCAAGTGAATTTGTTACTTCGCCTTCACCTCCAAAGATCAGCGCCATCGAGGTCAAAATCCGCCGGCAATTTCCACCATGGTTAGCGCTAATCTTAATTTTCTTTCTACAATTAACTAATTTTCTTATACACTGATGTTTTTCGCGTGCTCATACAATTTTCTTCCCTATTTCTGTTCATAGATCTGATAAACACAGCTGCAAATATTTGTTCGTTATTGTTGTTGCTTTGTTAATTGTGGAATTGTAATTCATTGAAGAATCGAATCGGAGAAAATGGAAGTTGAACTTAAATTCAATGCGTAAAAGCAGTGTGGTGTGATTCCTCCCGAGGTCGGAGTTGGATTTATAATAAATTGATGAATTAAATGAGATAAAATGGAAATTGAACTCACTACAGTGTGTAAAAACAGTGTGGTAGGATTCCCCTCAAGGACTGAGTTGAATTTTGGTGAGTTTTGAGTGACACAGCACAACACAACCATGTTTAGAGACCTAGTTGTTAATCTGTGCAATGCATCGGATAATTTCTTTAGTTTTTCAAAGGAGCAAGTAGCTGAAGAATATGGCAACTTATTGCTTCATTGAATGGTGTCATAAATGAGCTTCAAATATAGTACGTTCTCTTATTCAATGTGGTTTGAGTCTAATGGAAGGGACTACTGACTCCCAGCATGGCAGAAAAAGGTTAAAATTTGTTTCGAGAGATTGCCATTGGGAGGGATATCCCTTTACAAAAAAAGCCTAAGAGAAGCCCTAGAGGATTAGGCTTCCCCACCTAAGCTTTTGAGTACCAAATAGTAGTAGGTTTTCTTAAAATGTTACAAAGTACTATTAATTTTTACTATGGAGTACAAAATTTTTAAAGCCTCTTCAAAATGTGGATGCAATAAGACACATTTTGGATGAGCAGCCTTTATGTGAAAGCATATGTGGATTTTAATATTATGTATGCTGTTTGTGTATGAATGAATTCGAAATACATATGTTTAGATGTGCATATGATCTGGTGGAAGTCAAGATGTTGACTATAGGTGTAATATCTTGTGCAATCAGTTAGGAGAAGTGGGCAGCTTCAAAAAGTTAATCAACATTTGTCATGACTCATGAGAAATTCACCTAGTTGCTGACAGATGAGCAGTTTGGTTTAATATGGGTTAATGAGTGTTCTAAAGGTTTCTTAGACATTCTTTCAGAATCAATAAGAAAAAAATGGAATAGGTTTAATTTCAGGAATCACAATAGATTATTATAATTGGGAAATTTGGGATTGGTTAAATTATTAGTTTGTCCAAATGAATGCAGGCAATGTATATCCGTGTCAAGCGCAGTAGGACAACCTACTTTATTCAGTGTGAACCAACTGAGACAATTTTACAAATCAAGGAGAAATTGCGGGTTCTTATAGATCAACCTGTAAATGATCAGCGCCTGATTCTATTGGAAACTAGGGAGGTTTTGGATGACACAAAGTCATTGGCGGATCAGAAGGTAAATTTCCATTTTCTTTTGAGTTCATGACATACAAGCTTCTTTAGTATTTCTAATGTAATAGATGCCCTTTTCCCCTGTTTGTGAATAGGTTATGCTTTTGACCATATTTCATCATGTGCTGTTGTATTGACTATTGAGTATTTACTTTTCAAATTTGTAATCAATCCGCATGCTTTTCAGGTTGAGAATGATGCTGTAGTGGCACTGACTCTGAAACAAGGTTCTCTTTTTCTTTCAAAACTCTTCACTTCAAATTGTATGCTTCCTATGTGATTAGAATATATAGTACATATGCACTCACTAGATAGGAACTCACATATTAAAGAGTGAGTTACTCCTTATTTTAGAGTTTCCATGCTCCATATTAGTTGTAACATCAAACAGTTTGTTGTAACCTGGGGGGGTGTGGTTCAGTGGACTCATCCATCCTTAACCAAAGGTCAAGGGTTCGATCCTTGGCTTTGGGTATGGAGCAGCCTTAAATCTCCACTGAGGGGAGGTGGAAACCCTGAGTATACCCAAAAAAAATCAAACAGTTTGTTGTTATGTTTTCCCATCACAGGGAAAAACACAAAATAAAAGAACAAAGAATAGAAAAGGAAAAGAGAACGTTTGGTTTGCTTGAGACCCAAAACTCCCTTAGTCAGTTAGTCCCTTATTTTAGGATTAAATTTCTGCTTGTCCATTCTTCCAAATAACACTCCCTTTTATAGGGTTGATTACAAGGATTCCTAAATATAGAATGATTAATTATTTGGTAGTTTCCAAATAACTAAATTGCCTAAACTAATTCGAATAGTAAGAATGATAAACCAAATTACTATTTGGTAGCTTCCGAATAACTTAAGTAATAAGCTAAATAATTATTTAGTAGTTTCTTAATATCTAAATTTTCTAATACAATTCTAATAAAATATAGAACTTTCTAAATAATCACACCTCCCAGCATTATCACAGTTGAACATAGATGGTTGGAGTACTGATTTGCAATTTTGCCTTGTGCCTAGGCCAAGTAGTTAGAATCTTATTTGGATTTTGGTGTGGAAGTTGTTAGAACATTGCTAAGTAGTATGATTTAAACATTGATCTCCAACTGCACTATTTTAGTCCTCCCTCTCCTTGTCTTACCGCTAGGGGGCTCTTGCTATATATAATTTATGGTTGCAAGTTGCAACTTGGAACTCAAATGAATGGGAGGCTGGGAGCCGCAACGATAGCGGAAGAGAATTCATAACTAAACTGGGGAGGATTTGGCCCCAGAAAGATCATGAATCTGGAAATTTGTCGAGTGACTCTGTATTTGTCATGCATTATATAACAAGGTGTTAACTCAAATACAAGAACTTTAGGGTTGAAAGTGGTGCTGTTTTGCTATCTTTGTTAATCAGGGAGTAAATTACTGTCTATCTGTCATTTTCTGGTTTAGTTTTAAAGCCTTTCCTGGTAAGGCTTCTCTATGGTTTGATTGGTTTCTCTATCATTTTTTGTGCGCGTGCATGGAGGGTCATGGTCGGGGGGAACACACACTGCTTCATTTCTGGTTACTTCTGCAATCTTGTTATCCTTCAATACATAGTGTTGCTTTGTGTCTTGGTTGACTTAATTGATTATTCACATGTACCTTTCCATCTTTTAGATGATAATAACGATTTTGAGGACGTGAATGTGGTGAGACCGGATGATTTTTACCAATCCCGCGATCCAGACAGCAGCACCAATTGGTGATTCTGGGATTTACTGGCTACTATCGTTGCTTTGACATAAACATCTGTATGCTTTGTACACATTGAGTTGAAATAGAACTATAGAAGTACTACTTTCTTTAACCCATTTGTGGATAAATTGTACTGTACCATTTTAAAATTTTGCCTTTAGTTTATCTTATTCTTTCCTTAGCCTTAGGTGATCAATTATTTTCTTTTCTGCAAAAATAACATACCCTATTAGTAAGCTAAGCGGACTGCAAGGTTAAAAATTCGAACCTCGTAAAAGTTGTGTCATGCTATAAAGTTTTGGACCAGGTTTTCCTCTAAGTAGGTAAGGGTATTCATTTGGTTAATTTAGTTAATAATTAAATTGAATTAACTGAATTTGCAAAATGCGTTAACTGAGTTAAACTTCTTATTTTGAATTAATCAAACTATTGTTTTTAGGTTAAGAATTTTCAATTTATAGTTTCACGCCACAAAATAGTCATTATATCAATATACAAATGATAAAAAAAAAAAATAATAATTTAATAGTATAATTTATGAATTATATTATTATTACATACTAATAATTAGCATTCAAAAAAAAAAACATACTAATAATTAGATTAACCAATATTGGGTTAAATATTTTTACTGAATTTTTTTTTATCAAATTGTGCACACCCGCACTAACAGAATCCAGAGCTAATAAGAAACACAATAAAGTTGGGTCGCGGTTTCCAAATTTCATAGTAATTCTCAAGCAAAACTACAAGGTTTTATTATTATTATTATTATTATTATTATTATTATTATTATTATTATTATTATTATTATTATTATTATTATTATTATTATTATTGTTTTATTAAGTGTCATATTCAGCAAAAAATTCAGAATAATCAGGAACAGAGTTTGGAAAGTGATTCCTGCAAACACAAACGTCTCCGAAAGGTGGATGAGATTCACACACTGATAAAGCAAACGGTTCATCAAACGTTGCTCTGTATCCTCCCGTACACTTGTCGGCGCACGAAGCTTCATCGCACTTCATCGGTGCCGGTGCCGGTGCCGGTGCCGGTGCCGCTGGATTTCTGGCCTCACCTTTCATTGCCAAACCTAACAGCAATATCATACCGACAATAAAAACACGATTCATTTTTTTTTTTTTTTCTTTCTTTCTTTTTAATAAATGTTTTCTTTATTATTTTGGAGTTTAGGAATTGTAAATTTATTGGAGGAGTGGTTTTATATGGGTTATGATAATTATTGGGTGCGTTAACAAGTTAATAAATGCAGAGCATTTATGTTTTAAACTTTTAACTGATTTTTGTTGTTCTTTCCCACTTTTTGTTGATTTTTGTTGTTCAAAGTTATATATTGAGTAACACATATTTATATATTTTAGACGTGTGACTCATAAGTCTCAAAATCAATTTCTCTTGTATGTTTAAAAAAAAAAGGTTCGGTGACATCATTTGATTGGTTAGTAATAATTTTATTTCTGTATGCTACTTTAATTTCCAATTGCTTATGTTTGTCTATTATACAATGTATAAGATTATAACATTATTATTATTATTTTTGGATGATATATGAAAGAAACAACTGTCACTATTCGAAGGTGTGCATTAATAATTACCCACTAATCACAATGTGTTGGTAAGCAAAAATGCAAAATGTGAGTGTACATCCACTCATATGTTTGACTAAAATTAATGTCAACGTTATAGATGTGTTTAGTTGGTGCCTTGACAGTTCATCAAAAAGTTGTGAAATATATTCCAATCATCAATGTTAAAAGGTGTGAACTTGCAAGAAAATATCTTATTAACATACTCTTGATTTGATCAAATTGTCATACATAAGATATTTCTAGTGTGATTTATATCTACATACTTTTGAATAGCAACTGACATTCAGATATATTGCCCCTGGTTTCAATCTACTAAGATTAACATTGCCACCATGACATGTCCCTATATGGTAACAAGCTATTGTAAAAGAAATTGTAGGGTTGTAACACACATAATGCACATGAAGTAAACAATTATTGTACATCGAAACGCCCTAAATAATATAGGATAAGACATTTAAGGGGAAAATATAAAATAGTATTAATTCCATCAATCTGGGTCAAATATTCCTAATAATATATAATATCTAAACAAGTAAAAAAGTCAATAAGTAAACGCTAGCATAATATGTCATGGTGTGTTATCACTTATCAACAACTTAACAATTTATGTCATCCAGCAATAAACCATGCGTGCCCTTAGTTTCTTGATGAAATATGCATTGTAGATTTAATTTGCATCACACACAATGCACGCGAAGTGAACGGTTGTAGAAACATAATAGCTAGAATACTTATGAGACTTGAAAGTTTTAAACACTTGTAGAAGTCATTATATATATTGATGATGAGGAATTGAGGATGCATTGTAGGTTTGGATCACATACTACATAAAGAGTATTGCTGTACGTGGAAACAAGCTTATAAGCTAATCTAGGATAATAAGAAGGTATGTTTCATAATTCCATAAAACCCTCTATGTTATCTTCAATACGTCTCTTTTGAGAGCTGAGAACGCCAACAAATTGAATATATAATCAATTATTACATTAATCTATGTCAAGTATATATCACCAACAGTGTTATAACAAAGTAGAGGGCTGAGCTATCTAAGGGAATCTTGAAGAGACGAAAATCTCACTCCAACACATCATGGGGCATCACCAATCACAACTCATGCAATAGCTTGCCTCACGATGAATATGTGTCACAAAGCACAACAAGCTACATTATTGCAACATGGCTTAAATTGAAATCGATCACTACATTATTGCAATGTGGCTTGAAATCGATCACTACATGAACGGAAAGAGATGCCAATGATGACGCTCCATTACGCTCCTTCTTATGACTTTTGTGATGGTTATTTCAGAGTTGCCTTCTCCAACTCAACATTAAATTTGTAAACCCTAGTATATAGTATGTCATGGTGTGTTACCAACAACAACTTTTTGCCATCCAATGATATACCATGTGTGCCATAGCAGAAAATTGATTATGACAATTTTAGCAACGAAGGAAACCACACAATGCAAGGATTTTCACCCCTAGTTTCTTAATGAAAGATGCATTGTAGGTTTGCTTCACATACAATGCACGTGAAGTGAACGGTTGTAGAAACATACTAGCTAGAATATTTATGACGATCCTAAAATATTTATAGACACTTGTAGAAGAATCATTATATTGATGAGGATGCATTATAGGTTTGCACCACACATGCCATAAAAGGTATTGTTGGCATGGAAACAAGCTTATAAGATAATCCAAATAATAAGAAGCTAACTTTTCATAGCTCTAGAAAACCCTATGAGTTATATTTAATGCATCTTTTGTGAGAGAACGTACATCAACAAATTAAATAAATCATCAATTATTACATATTTATATCAACCTAAGTCAAGTAAATGATGGAGCTATCTAGAAAAATCTCGAAGAGACGAAAACTCCACTCTAATACGTCACGACGCATCAGCAATCGCAACTCACGGAATAGCTTGCCTCACGATGAATATGTGTCACAAAACACATCTATCCAGCTTGCAACGCAACTTTAAATCACTACATTAACCAAATGAGATGACAATGATAACAACTCTATTATTACACACCTTCTTATGTCTTTCGTGATGGTTACATCAGAATCGACTTCTCCAACTCATCAATGAAATAAAAATGAAATGAAATTAAACACAATAATTTTGTTAAACACAAAATAAATGTGAAGATTATTAAATCAGTTATAGCATTGCAAAATTTGAAAAGTTAGTGATATATAGGACAACATTAAAGAACAAACAACATGCTAATGCTAATTATTACAAACCCATACGTTATTCTCCTCTCAACATTAAACTCATATATACTTGTTGGCGCACGAAGCTTCATCACACTTCATCGTTTCCGGCCGCTGGATTTCCATCTTTTTGGGCCTCACCTTTCATTGCCAAACCTAACAACTAACACTGTCATACCAACAATAAACACACGATTCACATATATATTTTTATTTTAAGTAAATGTTTTCGTTATTATTTTGGAGTTTAGGAATTGTAAATTCATTGTAGGAGTGGTTTTATATGTGTTATGATAATAATTGGGTGGGTTAACAGGTGGGTTAACAAGTTAATAAATACAGATATTAGCTAGAATACTTATGAGACTTGAATATTTATATACACTTGTAGAAGAATCATTATATTGATGAGGATGCATTATAGGTTTGCATAACACACTACATAAAGGGTATTGTTGTGGAAACAAGCTTATAAGCTAATGCAGAAGCTAACATTTCATAGCTCCCGAAAACCCTATGAGTTATCTTTAATACATTTCTTGTGAGATTAAAGAACGTCAAGAGTACAAATTGAATATATCATCAATTACATATTTAGATCAATCTAAGTTAAGTATATATCCCCAACAATGTCTATAAAAAAGTAAAAGGGCGGAGCTGAGCTATCTATCCTAGGAGAATCTCAAAGAGACGAAAACTGCACTCCAATACATCAGGGCACATCCATTTACATTGCAACGTGGCTTCAAATCACTACATGAACGGAAGGAGATGAGGACGCTCCATCATATATATATGCCCCTCTTATGACTTTCGTGATGCATGATTACTTCAGAGTCGCCTTCTCCAACTCATCAATGAAATAAAAATGAAAACACAATTTTGTTAAAAATTAAAAAAAAAAATACAATGTAATATTATAAATCAGTTATAGCATTGTAAAATTTGAAAAATTAATGATATATAGGAAAACATTAAAGAACAAACAACCCGCTAATTATTAGTTATTACAAACCCATACGTTATTCTCTTTTCAACATTAAACTCATATATACACTTGATGTTAATTACTCATTCTGAATTTCTATAATCTTTCATTCACAATTTTCTCATGGAACCCCACGACAAATGTACATTCAATCATACCATGTTCACACTTAACCTTTATCTTTATATATTTCATTCAATTCACTTATTTATAATTCAATTTTTGTACAAATAAATTAAAATCATAAAAAATTTCTAAAAGAAAAAATAGAAAATCATACTAAACCAGACATTCAAAATAAGTCGGGAGACTGGAGCTGCTATTCTTCGAATTGATGATGCTTCATAGGAAAAATAAAATATTAAAAATGTGATAACTCGTGATATGATGCATGACAATCGATTTACATAAAAAAAAAAAAAATGGACGAAACTTTAGCATGTGAATTCGTGATAAATAATTGTAAAAATAGAATGAAATGATATATATACCTGAGGATGGATATACAGTGAAGGTGGCTAGCTGCACCAGCTTTAATTTCAACAAGAAATTAAATTACGATATAAAGAAGAAGAAAACAGTATATATATAGGAAAACGCAAGAATATATATAATACATACATATATATATACATGCTTGGCTCCTCATACGCCATTCACAGATGCCCATCGCTCTCGATGAGCTCCGCAGATGGCATACAGGGAGCCAGGCACGTAGGTTTACCTGTACCATATATATATATATATATATATATATATATATATATATATATATATATATATATATATGTCGTACTCGCCTGAGTTCTTCGGAGAAATCAAGAATCATACTAAATGTTTTGGGCTAACCAAAACAACAGAAAACATGGTATATATACATACGAGGTTGGCAGGAATATATGTTTTCTTGATGGAGTGATGAAGAAATGGATAGGGGGGATGAAGAACAGATGTATGTGAATGGCGGATGAAGAAAATGGGGTCCTAATCCAATGGATCTCTCTCTCTAGAGAGAGGGAGAGAGAGAGAGAGAGAGAGAGAGAGAGAGAGAGAGAGAGAGAGAGAGAGAGAGATGGAGAGAAAGAAGCAAGGATGGGTACGTGTGGGGTTGGATTTAGGCTTTGCATCAAGGACACATAAAAAGAGAGAAAAAAGGGGTGTTTAATCAATCATGGATATGGCGTATGGTAGCTTAATTAGGGCCGGGGGGAGATATGGTATAGCTAGCTGCTGATCTGAGGCTGTATGTATATATGTGTGTGATTTCCGAAGCAAAGCTCGCTTTTGCTTTCAAAGCTCTAATGGCGATGGATGGGGTACGTACTTTTAGAAGCAAAACTCTGAATCTGCTTTGTCTGCAAGTGCTTGGCAGACATGGATTCTCTTATTCTCTCTCTCTCTCTAAAACTACAGATGAGGGAAGGCTGAGGAAGAAGCGTTACGAGGTGGGGTTATATAGCACACACAAGCTCAGCTCGATTTATGACGTGAACGGAAATCACACTCACATGCAACATGTTTATCCCTTTACAAAAGTAATTCTCTCCTTTTTTGGTATATTACCTTTTCTTCCCTTTTTAGGGTCGATTTATTATCTGATTACATTTGGAGAGTTTTTTTTTTTTTTTTTTTAATATTTATTATTTTATTCGTAACGTTTCGAGTGTTAGGTGGACAATCGTTATCTACATACGTATATACAACAATTAATTAAAAGTGTCAATGAACGAGTGAAACTTGAACCGATCTAGCTCAGCTCGGTCCATCACTGACCCAGTAACTCTTCCGATCTAGCTGGCTTAACTTACTTAAATTTTGAGTTAATTAATTTTGTCGACTTGAGTAATAAAAATAAGGTTCAACCACATCCATAACCTTTAAAAAAAAAAGAAAAAATATTATAAAAATATTTTTAATGTATAAATTAGTATTTATGTATGGTAGTTACATATTTTTATTATAATTTACAACTTAAAAGCATTATTTTAAAACATTATAATTTACAAATACAATTAAAAAATAATAATCAATCTTTTATTATTGTTGTTGTTGTGGTGGTTGTTGTTCAGGGGGAACGAGGTCCTAGTGCAATGTTAATTACACCAGTGGAGATTCGGAAGTTAAGGTTTAATTTGTGGGGATAGATAGATAGAGAAGAAAGTTAGGGGGCGAACTAGATTAATTAGTGAGTAGAGTTAAGAGGGCTAATTAAGGTGCAAATACCAGAATCTCCACTGGTGTAATTAACAAGGCGGGAAGTTTGGGGGTTATCTGCAATATTGAAGAGATATATAGGTATGAAGTGAGACATATGTTAAAGTCTACGCGCTTATTATGACGTGAATCGAAATCATACTCACATGCAACATGTTTATCCCTTTACAAAAGTAATTCTCGATTTTTTTTTCTTGGGGTATATTACTTGGTTTCCTTTTTTTAGGGTATACTTATTATTTGATTACGTTTGGAGAGTTTTTTTTTTTTTTTTTTTTTCTCTTGATATTTATTACTTTATTCGTGACATTTCGAGTGATATGTGGACAATCGTTACCTACACACGTGTATATATAGAATTTGACTAGAAGAATATCAAATGATCGAGTGAAACTTGGGCCTCTCTTTCCCGATCCACTGTTGGCCCAGTAATTCTTTGGATCCAGGTGGCTTATCCCACTTAAATTTTGAGTCGATTTAGGTAAATTCGAGTAATAAAAATAAGGTCCAACCACATCCATAACCTAAAAATTAAAAAAAAAATAGAAAAATATTTTTAATGTATATATTATTTAATTACATGTTTTTTTAGTAATACTGAGACTATATATTATAATGGAGTATCTGTCCGTATGTACTTTCTCAACTTATTGAAGCACGACATCCCATTTAGAAGAGCTACAAAGTTGTCATTGAGCTACAATCTAATTGACTTATAATTTACAACTTAAAAAGTTGAAAGTATTATTTTTGAACATTACAATTTACAAATACAATTGGAAAAATGTTGTTGTTGTTGTTCAAAGGAGAATGGGGTTGGTCTTAGTCCGTGGCGACTCGGAAGTTAATTGGGTTTAGAGAATAATCAAAACCATGGGCAAGATTTGTCGGGATAGATAGGTAGAGAAGAAGGTTAGGGGGACGAATTGAGCTAATTAATGAGTAGAGTTAAGAGGGCTAAGCTAAGGTGCAAATACCAAAAGGATTGGATGAGGTCCGAAGTTGGACAAGGCGAGAAGTTTAGGGGTTATGATGCAATATTGAAGAGATAATTAGATATGAGGTCTAAGTCCAATGTTAATTACGCAGTGGAGATCTGGGAGTTAATTGGGTTAAGGGATATTAGACAAATCTATTGATGAAAGATACATTGTAGGTTTGTATCACGCACGCATTGCGCACGTGAAAAGATTGATTGTAGAAACTAATTAGATAATCCATGATAAAATAACATATTGAGAATATAGATATATTTTTAACGATCATCGAAAAACCATGTATTTTAGTTGTCATTCCAAAACAAGTGAATTGTAACAATTTGTCGCAATTTAGCTGGTTGAGAGTGCACAATCACTCACGCTAACCAAACTAGTTAAAAAAATATTAACTTTAATGCTTAATATTACAATCTTTCTATTTTCAACACCAAACTGTCTCCGCCCAAACTCCCATTATTCGTAGCAAACATTGAACTTCACCCTATCATTAGAAGCAAATCTTAAATCTCACTTTTCATCCGCTAGATCAATGTCATAGAGACAACTAACATTACAATCTTTGTTATAACTTATAAATAATAGTAAAAAGTGTTAAATAGACTATTAAACTTATAAATTTTGTTCAATTAGATCGTAGAATTTAAAACGTGTAAAATTGAAGCATTAAATAAGCAAAATGTGTGTAATTGAACCATTAAACAAGTAAAATGCGTGTAATTGAACCATTAAACAAACAAAATGTTAGTGTTTAAATATTGTAAACCCCAACATGTAATTGGCAAATTATTATAGCAAATTAGATTGGTTAGTTTAGTGTCTAGTTATAGTACTGAGTGATGATCTAACATAACAGACATTACACCATAGTCTTTGGAAACTTGCCGTTGGACTACACCAATTTATCCGGAAACAACTGGTAGAATAGTTATGTTGATTGAGGTTATTTTACAAGAAAGACCTTAATTATATATTTGACATACCTCAAAGGGTGAGACAACAATTCTCCTACTTGGAATATATTGGGAATTACTTGTCCTTCAAGAATCATAGTACTATATATTAGAGAGAGGACTCAAATAAGTGAAAACAAGAGTACACAAAGCAATATTTGAATCACAAGAGACTCTCTCTATGCCCTAAATAGATTACTCTGATATATCATTTTCTAAAGTCAGTATGATGATCTGAGTTTAAAAAGATACTTGAGAAGAAAGTTCTACAAAGCTGAATCTTTGGACTGTATTCCATGCAACTGTGGCATAGTGGTGAGTGAGTTAGCGAGACGGGCAACGACAACGCGGATCTCCAAGAAGAGATTTCTTGGACTGCTAATTGCATAAATCTCCGGCCTTGACAATCATCTATAGCGTCTACAGATAGGGTCTTTATATCACATTGAGTGAGAATGCGTTCACTTACCATTTGTTTGACTTGCTAATGATATAGTGAATTTGACACACTGATGGTGGCCCAGATGTACTGGTGTATCAAACTAGGCAAACAATTCTTGTGTTCTTTACCTTTTATTTGATTTACCTACCACACTTAGTCATATCGCTATTACAATAATTATTCGAATAATCGAATTTAAGGTTTGCGATAAGACAATTTATCTAATAAATAAGTCAAAAAATTGACAAATAAAATAGAATATCACATATACACGAAATCACAATAAATACCCAAAATGGTCCCTCGACTATAGCTAAATTCACAAATTGGTCCTCGACTTTCAATTTCAACCAATTAAGTCCTTAACTTTGCAATTTTGACACGATTTGGTCCTCCATCTATTTGACCGTTTATTGACCGCGATCTTTGAGGATATATATATGTAGTTTCACGTGCAAAGCTCAAGAGAACGCTCTTGGAGGTGACATCGTTGTTTCGGAGGGGGAAGTGCTTCTCCGCTTGCTGCTTGGGGATCACGAGCCGGTTCAGCTTAGAGAACGCTCTTGGAGGTGACAGCGCCTTTTAAGAGTGGGGAAGTGCTTCTCCGCTTGCTGCTTGGGGATCCCAAGCCGGTTCAGCTTGCCTACATCGCTTGGAGTCACGGCTTTCTCGAAGAGCCACTCAAGGGACTTCGACGATCTATCTATCAAAAGCTATAATCTCTCTAGCATGGGGTGCAGCGCCGGCTATGGATTCAAATGTAACAACGCGGTCTAGAAATTCAACCGGAACCTTAAAAAATCGACGATGGACCATGAAATTACATATATATCCTAAAAAAGTGCAGTCAACAAACAGTCAAATAGACAGATGACCAAATTGTGTTAAAATTGCAAAATTAAGAACTTAATTGGTTGAAATTAAAAGTCGAGGACCAATTTATGAATTTAGCTATAGTCGAGGGACCATTTTGGATATTTACTCATTTTAATTCATAGTTATCAAATCTTTAAAAATTGATATAATTATTGATAATTTGAAACGTTCTAAATACTCCGTACTTGTAATAGGATTATGATTCATGAAATGTTTTTAATTTTTATTTTAAAAAGGGCAGTGCAGGTAGGTGGCAACGACCGCGTACACAATAGAGCCCAAGCATAAAATACCCGTTTTACCCCTCACAACAACCCACTTACCTACCGTTGAACAGGAGTCCTCTAAGCTCTAACCCAACCAACCCATCGCTTACATATAAAAGCAGACGCTGTCTCTGGTAGGCGAAGAAGTAAGGTAGAAGAAGGCAAAAACGACGACGTAGAAATGGCGTCGTCTCTCTCAACCACCAAGCAATTCCTCGGAGCTCCGTCATCTTCACGTCTCGGATCGTTCCAGGCACCATCCAATCTATCATCTTCCAGCCTCCAACTCCCTGCTCGACGATCGCACTCCAAACGCCTCGGTTAGCTCCCTCCCCGCGCATTTCTCATCCGTTTCTTACTGTTTCTATTCAATTCGTCAGAAAATCTGTTCAAAGTGAAATTTATAGCTTAAAATTAGCATACTGTGTTCATTTGCATGCTGAAACTTGGATGATTCTATTTTGAACAGTAGAAGGATATAGGAAAGCTAATTATGCATCCACTTATTTGTGCAATTTGCAGAGATAAAGGCTGCTGGTAGTACATTTGGAAATTATTTCCGCGTTACAACATTCGGAGAATCTCATGGTGGAGGTGTTGGCTGCATCATTGATGGATGTCCTCCTCGGCTTCCCCTTTCGGAATCTGATATGCAGGTGGAGCTTGATAGGAGGTGCTGGCTATTTTTCATCCTATGTGCTCATTTATCCTCTCTGAAGTGATATACTTTAGCAGTAGCACTGCTTATGCTTTAAGTGTTATAGTTGCTTATTCTCTCATATGACAAACTTTGCACGCAGGAGGCCAGGTCAAAGTCGAATCACAACGCCTAGAAAAGAGACTGACACCTGCAAGATAGCATCTGGTGTTGCTGAAGGTTAGATAACTAACAACAATGCTGTTACATTTTTTGCCCCTTTCATTCTTAATGCACATATTTGCAGTACTAATGGCTTATGTTTTTACTGTAGGGTTAACAACTGGTTCTCCAATTAAAGTTGAAGTACCAAACACTGATCAGAGAGGAAATGTAAGGATTTATACTACTGCCTTTTAGACTCAATCACTCAAAAGAGGGAATAAAACTAGAAGTTTTTAGTGATTGTTTCATTCTGGTATTTTAATAGTTTTCTGATTTCTGAAATAATGTAAGGCTAGAGTATCATTTGTCTAGACTACAATGATTCTATATTTTGATTGAATTATATTCTAGGATAGTATCTATGTGCATTTCTCATGGCTTAATGAAGTAATATATTTTATAATTTTTACGTGCTTGTTATTTGAAAGGTTGAAACTCTGCCTTTATGCTTTATATTTCAAAAGGAAGGTTTTTTCTATGCTTACCTGTAATGGTCCAGTGTTCTATATGAAGTGTGTGAAAAGACATGTCTGGCATTACGAATTGTGCTAAAGTCACTAATTTTGGTTGAAAAACCAGAGTGCATTCAGTCCCCAATGAAATAGTCATCTATGAGTTGACTTCTCCCTAGAAGTATAAAGTTCTTGTGTTTTGAACATTTCCCATGGGGTGTCATACTGTCATGTGAATTTCTTACTTCACATTACCTAGTAACTTTGGGTTTTCATTATCTTGTATTCTCAGGACTACAGCGAAATGTCACTTGCATACAGGCCTTCACATGCAGATGCAACTTATGACTTCAAGTATGGAGTAAGATCAGTACAGGTAATGTTATACAAAAGTGAATATGTATTAAACCTTTGGAGCTTAACAATATCTTTATGCATTTAATCAATAAATGCTGAAACTGTTTCTTGGCTGTTTTATGCATGATGACTGTCTAGGGTGGTGGCAGATCTTCAGCAAGAGAAACCATTGGAAGAGTTGCTGCTGGAGCAGTTGCAAAGAAGATTCTCAAACAGTACTGTGGAACTGAGGTGGGTTACTTTCGTCTTCAAGGTTCCTGGAATACCTTCAGGCTTCGACTATAAGCATATGTTCTTATTATTACCTTGGTTTGATATATAGATGTAGACTCCCTTCTGTGTTGGTGAAATTTAATCTTATAAGCATGTGAATTAAGAGCTCATATCTATGTTTCCACAGATAAAAATGACCTTTGAGATTATAGAGGATCAGCACTCAAAAGTTAATAGATCTATTTTTCAATGCTGTAGGGATATATTCCTTAATCTTTATAAGGCTCTGTAAACTATAAGTCTTTAAATCTGTTAGTTTATTGATACTACATGGCAATTTTATTCGTTCTACTTGTTACATAAGGCTAGGAATCTCTTATCAGGGTTCTGAGTATGGGTTGTATCATATTATTTCATAGTCACTGTTATTACATTGTGGAAACTTTAATTTGCATATGGTTTATCTAGTAACTTATTAGATGTTAACTTTTTTTTTTTTTCCAGATTATTGCTTATGTTTCTCAAGTCCATAAGGTCGTACTTCCTGAGGACTTGGTTGATCCCCAGACTGTGACAGTAGATCAGGTAAACTAGCAGTTACTTTTATGTCCATTGGTATGTTACCAAACATGGTAAAGTGCTGGTGAACTGTTTTTTGAATTTGTCTCTAGGGTGATAAATTACATTATGATAATTATAATTGCGACTTAATATATAATTTATCTGATTTTTTCCTTACCCTCTGTTACCAGATTGAAAACAATATTTGCCGATGCCCAGATCCTGAATACGCAGAAAAGATGATAGCTGCCATTGATGCTGTTCGTGTAAAGGGAGATTCTGTTGGTGGTGTAGTTACTTGCATCGTCAGGAATGCTCCACGGGTAAGCTCTCTTCAGTCTTGTATGTTTTATAGATGGCTTGGTTGCATATGCATACATGCATTTGGAATATTGGATAAAAAGATCTGAGCTGCTTGGAAGATAACAAAATGAAACTGTGCCTATGTATATTTATTTTATCCTAACTTCAAATGAGTTTGTTTACTTTTACCAGGGTCTTGGATATCCCGTATTTGATAAACTTGAAGCTGAGCTTGCTAAAGCTTGCATGTCGTTACCTGCAACAAAAGGATTTGAGTTTGGCAGTGGGTTTGCAGGTAGATATATAGACGGACATTCTTTTTCTTTTGCATTGGAGAGCCCTGTGTACTATTTGGGCTTGCAGTTACCATGGGTCCATGCGCCCCTGGTATCTGGTGGCCAGTTAGCCACACTGGGCTCCTAGTATTTTGGATTGAGCTGCTATCACTACCCTGTTAGGGGGTGAGCTCTCCAATGCCCTCTATTCACAGGGCTCAGGCTCAAGACCATGCTTAGGGACTAGGGAGAACCAAACTCCTTTCACTTGGACCACATGTTATTGGTAGTTTGCACATTCTCTTATCTTGGAAGAACTTGCTAACTAAGTATTTGCACCCTTATAGTTTGATATGTTATTTTTGTAGCTTATGATGCTTTTTAAAGCTAGTCATTTTGCCTCCTTCAAAAATGTGGTATTGATATGAATGTGAAGCTTTTAGGTGTTATGTCTCTAAATGGAAATCTTATATGCCAGTTGAACTAGCAAACCTGCTCACCAAATAAAAACAAAGAAAAATATACCTTCTTGTATGGTAGTTTTAATGTCCTCCTGTCACAGGCACATTCATGACTGGTAGTGAACACAATGATGAATTTTATATGGATGAACATGGTAAAATCAGGACAAGAACCAACCGATCTGGTGGGATACAGGTATTATTTCTTAAGATCTAATACTTTGGGCATGTACATTTATATGAAAAAAAAAAGGATATTTGTTTTCTTATTGAAAGATTTGTGTTTTTGGATTGTTTAGGGTGGAATATCAAATGGAGAAGTTATTAATATGAGAATAGCTTTCAAGCCTACATCTACAATCTCAGTAAGTTACCCTCTTGTTTTTTGTATTTATATTGCCACATGGTGCTAGTGGATACTGTTCAACACTTTCAATATTAATATTTGTTCTTGAATTAAGCAGGCATCCTTTTGAAATGATATAACGACTTGTTAAAGTTCTTGTGAATCAGACTATATTTATTTAGCTCCTTTGGAAATGGACTAATTTGTCAGTTTAGGGTCCGTTTGGAAAGCAGGAAAATGACTTCTGGAAAATGTTTTCTGGAAAATGAGTCATTTTCCGGAAAACATTTTCCTTTCCAGTGTTTGGTTGCATTATGGAAAACTGTTTTTCTGTGTTTGGTTCATTTTCTGGAAAATGAGTAGAATTGTATAATTAAACATTTTAATTATTTTATTTAGAATATTACAACATGTATAATAATATATAATAATATAATATTAATTTTAAATATAATAAAAAATAGCTAAGTTTTTCAAAAAAAAAAAAAAAACTA
Source organism: Ipomoea nil (assembly GCF_001879475.1). NCBI lineage: Eukaryota > Viridiplantae > Streptophyta > Magnoliopsida > Solanales > Convolvulaceae > Ipomoea > Ipomoea nil. The sequence continues at coordinate 857,636 of NW_017618198.1, read as the reverse complement.
ATAATATATGGTTGTAGTGGTATGGTGGTGGTGGTGGTGGTGGCGGCGACGGTGGTTGCGGTGGTATGGTGGCGGTGGTTGCGGTGGTATGGTGGTGATGGCGGCGGCGGTGGTATGGTGGTAGTGGTGGCGGCGACGGTGGTTGCAGTGGTATGGTGGTGGTGGTGGCGGCGGCAGTGGTGTGAAGGTGGTGGTGTGGTGGCGGTGGTATGTGGTGGTGGTGGTGGCGGTGGTATGGTGGTGGTGGTGGTAGTGGTTGCGGTGTTGGTGGTGGTTGTGGTGGTGGTGTGATGGTGGCGGGGGTATAGTGGTGGTGGCGGCGGCAATAGTGGTGGTGATGGTGGTATGGTGTTGATGATGTTGGTGTAAAAGTTGGAAAATGACTTCCCCCCAAAAAAAGGGGAAGTCATTTTCCTCCAAAACAAGCATATTTTCCAAAATCAACGGAAAATGATTTTCGTTGACTTGATTTTCCAGGCACATCCAAACACTGGAAACTTGGAAAATGATTTCCAGAACTCATTTTCCAGGTTTCCAAACACACCCTTAGTGGTGGAAGAACTAATTTTACAATACTTGGAAAATTTTGGATTCTATTTGGAAACTTGATGCTTGTTTATACTTGCTTACCTTTCTATACATATTGGCTTTCCAGTTCATTGAATGCATTGATTTGAATAGATGTTTGATGTTTGCACATTTATGTGTTATTTTGATTATACACAGAGGAAGCAGAATACAGTGACAAGAGACAAACACGAGACTGAGCTCATTGCTCGTGGTCGACATGATCCTTGTGTAGTGCCTCGAGGTTTGTTCCTGCACTAGTCTATAGAATTCTTCAGTATTGCATCATCAATATTTACTGCACTAACCAAATGATATCTCGGTGATGCTACAGCTGTTCCAATGGTGGAAGCCATGGTAGCCCTTGTGCTTGTTGATCAACTAATGGCACAATATGCTCAATGCATGCTTTTTCCAATAAACCCTGCATTACAGGAGCCCCTGCAATCAAACTCCGAGCCAGCAGCTGCTAATGTTGCCCTTTGAATGGTTGGTCGCAAAATGCTGTCTACTTCATTGCTATGTTTTAGCTTTGCTTCACCCAACGTGTGCAAGTTTTGTTTGAAGGCTATATCATACCACCATACCTATACTCTGAACACTCTATTATGTATTATTCGGCGATTACAATTGTATTGCTTTTGGATCTCTCTATTATATTGTAGGTTGTTGATTAAACACAGTGGCAGGGCTTGTAGGAAGAATAAGGCCTTTAATTGGCAATTTTAGGTTTTTTCTACCATTTTCACCGAGACCAATTGAATTTATACTTTCTTTCATGTTTTATTTGTTGTTATCCTTCATGTTTTTACGACCAAAGCCTCCCATCAAATGTGTTAAAGTGGCAAGAAAATCATAGTTTTATTATACTCTCTAAAAGATATGAAATAATTTGATCTTTCAGTCTCATCAATGTGTACAACCTTTTAGCATATTCAACATGGAACCTCAAGTTAGCATAATCCCCTTCAGCCAATTAACAACTAACCTCGGTTGAGTTGCTTCAATGACAATGGGACACTATCAATGACAATGAGACAAAACCCCTTGTTCAAACCAATTAAGTACCCTTAAGACAAATTCTAGTTTTAAACTTGTTAAAACTACACACTCCAATATTATATTATACGTGAAACCTTTCAACTAGTATCCAAGTATCCAACTATCCATTAATCTAGTCTAATTGCTTTATGTGTTCATTAATTATTTGTGAATAGATCGATCAACTTTACACTAAAAATAAAAAACATCAAACAGTCAAACATGTAAACAACTTGTGCAAGTAGAAGTAAACATTACCCTAATGAAAATGAGTTGGGTGAATTGAAATAAATGGACATGTCTAAAGGGTTATGATTTAGGGTTTGCTAAGGACGGCAAATTATGCTGTGCATCCGTATGCACCATGCATGATGCATACGGATGCAAAAACGACGTCGTTTTAATAAAACGCGCGTCTCCCTTTTAAAAAAAAAAATCAGGTTCGATTCCCAGCAACAACATATGAACTAAAATTCCATAATCGATGAACTATAATTCCATAATCTAATCTATGAACTAAAAATTCCAGAATGAATGAACTAAAATTCCATAATCTATAAACTAAATTTCAGAATCGATGAACTACAATTCCATAATCGATGAACTATAATTCCATAATCAATGAACTATAATTCCATAATCAATGAACTATAATTCCATAATCTATGAACTAAAATTCCAGAATGAATGAACAATATAATGTTGTTGCTGGGAATCGAACCTGAATTTTTTTTAAAGGGGAGACGCGCGTTTTTTAATAAAACGACGTCGTTTTGACATCCGTATGCACCATGCATGGTGCATACGGATGCACAACATAACGATTGGCTAAGGACTTATCCCACTCCAGTCACAAATGGGTTATCGGGAGTTGGGACTTGGGAGGCAATTTATTTCTGTGTAGCCACTGGGCTATATGAAAATGGGCTGCTCCATTTCTCCCTCTACGCATAAAACCATACACGACTAGTGTACAAACATTTAAGAGTTTATAGGTTCTGCAATTTACCTCATCCACTAGCAAAACATGCACGGTTGGAAGGGTGGGGTACGTGCACGGTATTCGGGCATGCAGTTGGTGGGTATCTCGAATGTGCTAAACGACGTGATGCACAGAATGTTTAACGGAAAAGCACAACACCTGGTGGGACAAGCATATGATAGAGGGCGCAACATTGTGGTCCGCACAAATGTCCACGACATACGACCCTAAGAATAGTATAAAAGGAGGGGTGTCCCGTCCAGATCATCAACACTCTTATTCTCTTGCTTCTCCCTCAGTCAACGACACATGCGTACGTCAATTGTCTTCTGCGAGGTAAATCCACTCCCTATGGTTGGGCTTGGTAGTTGGACCGGCCCCTTGGGCTAGATTTATTTCCTTTGTTTATTCAGTATACTCGTAGCACATTTACATTATTTTAAGTGTGTTGGGTTCTCGTTATCAATCAAATTTTATAGTGAGTCTAATCCATTAAAAACCATCACATGTATGTAAACAATTTGATGCAAGTAGAAGTAAACATTACCTTAATGAAAATGAGTTGAGCCAATTGCAGCAAATGGGCATGGCTAAAATGTTCTACTGATTTAGGGTTTAATTTGCTAAGGACTTCTCCCACTCCAGTACTCCACTCACAAATGGGTTATCAGGAGTTGGGAGGAGGCAATTTATTTTCTGTAGCTACTATACTGGGCTATATATATATATATATATATATATATATATATATATATATATATATATATGAAAATGGGATGCTCCATTTCTCCCTCTACGCATAAAACCGACTAATACACTAAGTATTTGAAGACTCATAACTAAGTTGAGACACGATTTATCTCCTTTACCAATCTTAAGGTAAGAACAATGAGAGATCTTTAAATATGAAATTCAAACTTATAAAACCATGCACGATTTGTTGGCACTCACATACTATTATATGTTATGTAAACAAAACTAAGTTCGTTCCCATTACAATTGTAATAAGCTACAAATAATTGCCGTTGCATGGTCGGATACAATTTATTTTTGACATACAACATATAGAATCTTGTAAAAATAATATGAATTTGATTTAAATCATACAAGTAGAGTTAAATTCTTATCCAAAAAAAACTTAATTTTAACATGATACATCTTACAACTCTCCTCTCTCTCTCTCTCTCTCTCTCTCTCTCTCTCTCTCTCTATATATATATATATATATTCAAAAGTTATCTCGAAAAGATAAAACGAACTACAAATTAAACCATATAAAGTAGTATTATTTAACCTCTCCCAATAACGAACTACAAATTAAACCATATAAAGTAGTATTGTTTAACCACCCCCAATAAAGCCAACAAATAGCATGCCTATATTCTTTTAGGAGTTCAGTCAAAGAAGAGAATTCCAAACTCAGCGGCAAGACATCATTCAATCTAAAATCTAAATTAATTTTATTATTAATAATTACATGTTAGGCAGTCAATGGATACATTCTTTCTCATCCAATGCAAAGCAAGCTTTAATTCTGCCTATTAATAAGAAAAATGCATTTTGTATTGGAACTTTCTTACTGGCAAGCAAGCATAATATTCAAGTCTACAAGCAAGCAATCTTGGCACGTCATATAATTATATTAAACATTAATTAAACTTATCTTTTTTTGAGATGGGATGTCTTCCATCTTTTCAGTATTATAAGCATTCTACCCATTAGATGATGGATCTCTTCCCGATGGATCACCCATCCTGTAATGAATATAAGTCAAGCACGTTCCACAGAGTTCTTTAGTTATCTGATTGACATATTTTATTTAAAATCAATTGATAATAAGTAGGTAGACATTAATCATTTAATCACATCTCTTTTTGGTAAGCTACAACGTTGCGTCTCGAATCGAACATGGGCTGAACTCGACCACGCCTAATAATTTAGATTAATTTACTTTATTGTGGTTTTTTTTATCAACAAAGGTTTCAAAGCAAACTTCACCCAAAGTATATTTTTGAATAATGTTTACAAACTTTTTTGTAAATCAAGGTATTAGATCGAATAGAGTATTTTTTTTTTTTTTTTATCAATTCTTTAAATTAAAGCATATGTATACACACACCGCCAATCAATATAAAGATGAAAGACTAGGACGTGTAACGGGGTGCTAACACGCTTTATCTTAATCACGTCTTAATCTCCTTTCAAATATGTCACGCTTCAATTTACTTTAATTATTTTCATTAAACAATCCAAATAATTTCATTCTTGTCGTGTCTGAGGGATGCTCTCCTGCCCCACACCCCCACCTCCCACCTTCATTATTATCCTATCGTGCTTATTTGTATCTCACAAAATAAAATTAATCTAATTAATTAAGTTACATTCGATCCTCATTTCAAGGGACTCTTTTAACGGCAACATTTGATTTGTTATTGCAATTTGTAATTTATTCTTTATGATACAAAGATTGAATCTATATATTACGTAATATTTTAAATTCGATAATCACTCAACAAGTAAACATATCATTTTTGAGTTGAATTGTATGAATTTGTATTGTTTGATAACTGAATTGTAGTTTGATATGCAATTGAGTAACCTATTTGATTCCTTAATAATATATAGGTTGGGGATGATGAGCTATTGCAATAGTTGAAGAGAAAGATAGCTATAAAGAAGACTCCGGAATGAAGTTAGGCCTTTCGTTTCTTCACCAACATTATAATTATATTATATATCCAATTGAATTATTAGGTATAGTGGGAGACTTCAAATAATTGTCATTATTCACAAAGACAACAAGCATTATAATATCACAACATGTTGGACTGTGACTATATATATATGAATTCATATCTCATTTCTTTGTTGTGATCTATAACATGGACTCTGATTTGTTGCATTAATTAAGAACCTAATTCAATTCCATGTATGACGTATTGGAAACAATAATTGACCAATTCAATTATGCCATATGACATTTTAGCCGAGTTTATGTTTGTAATCTTTTTTCTATATTTTTGTCTTGTCATGTTAAATGGAATTGTTACTCTCCCTTTTGAAACAAACAATGTGATGTGAAAGACAAATAAAATGAGAAAGAAAAAAAAAATTAAGTTCTAGTGTTAAAACTTGATTTTTTTTTTTTTTGAATTCTGGAATTTGATTTAAAAAAAAAAAATTAAAAGAAGCATTGGTGCTTCATTTTCTCTCTCGGACAACTCGATCAAAAACTCAAAATTAGGTTAAACCAATAATTTTGCTCTTAGCTAGCTTGCAAGAATTTGGATTAATATCATTATATTGCTAACACAAATCAAAGATCGATTGACTTAATTTGTTACATGAGTAAATTAGAGCATATCTACCATGACTAAACTTCAGGGATGATGGAAGTTGGTAGCTACATGCCTACAAGGATATTCAGGACTTATTAGAAGACATTGAAACCCAATAAAAAAAAAAAAGTGTAATTAGCAACAATGGTGACCAAATCATATTTGGGATTTATGATGTAATTAGTCCATGATTAAGGTTAATTAGCATACAAAACGACAACCTATTGATGGTACAATGATTAAAACAAAATTAGTTGTACATAGCTTAGTGGAATATTTTTGGATGATATGATAATTGGGGTGTGGAAAGACAAATTTGGCAAAAGTCCTATTATTCCAGTTCATTAGTACAAAACTAATGACTGGCAAAAGTCCTATTATTCCAGTTCATTAGTACAAAACTAATGACAAGAGCCAACTACCATGTGTCAAATTTTATTGTGGACGATGGTGCATGTAGCAGTGTGGTTCATGAAGTAATTATCATTTTAATTACACTTCATTTTTATTTGATAATATTGTTCTGTTTTCAATTTTATTTTCACACAAACTAGTTTCATTATACCAACACTGGAGTATCATTTTAATTATACTACAATTTCATTTGACTACCATGGTCCACCTAGCACTGTAGACCATGATCCACTATATAACAATTAGGGGTGTAAATGAGCCGAGCCGCTTGCGAGCTGCTCGTGAGCGGCTCGGTCAAAGCTCGACTCGAGCTCGAGCGGCTCATTTACTTATCGAGCTTGAGCTCGAGCCGTGCTCACATATCCTATGCTCGTGGCTCGACGAGCCGCTCGCGAGCCTTATAATAATAATAATAATAATAATAATAATAATAATAATAATAATAATAATAATAATAATAATAATAATATTATTATTATTATTATTATTATTATTATTATTATTATTATTATTAAAAATTAATATTTTACTCCCTTACCCTACTCCAGTACTCTCGCAATCCCGCACACCCGCACCCATTCACCCCAAGCCCTAATTCTGGAGTCTGGAAGACTGTCGACGACGACGACACAGAGACGAGATACGGCAATATATACCTTTTTATTTTTAATTGAAACATGAATTTAAAATCAAACATGTCAAATTTGAGGTCAAAGTCGAGCTCGAACTCGAGCACAAAATCGAGCTCGAACTCGAGCATAAATTGTTGAGCTCGAGCTCGAACTCGAGTCGAGCCTTCCTTAACGAGCTCGAGCTCGAGCCGAGCCTTCCTTAACGAGCTCGAGCTCGAGATAACCCATGCTCGAGCTCAGCTCGACTCGTTTATACCCCTAATAACAATTGCTACCATGTAGTGTGATGATATCTCGATTAGCATTCTAAATAGGTGGGTATAGGTTCGAACCTCGGTGGTACGCGATTAACTGTTAGAGCAATCTCAATAGTTGTAGACACGCATCAATCTGCGCAAGTTTTTCCCTTTCCCCCAAAAGTGAACCCCACCCAAAAACCATATTTGCTGGAGAAAAATCTAGCCAAAACCCCCCATTCCCCATGAGCAAAAACCACTATTGTGGTTGCTCTAATAGCATATAAAATGTAATAAAGGAGAAGACACCCTACTGAATTAAATAAAAATATATTTACTCATCTTTATTTAGTGTTAATTTGCATTAGTAGTACCATCAAACCATTTTCCAATCTCAATCTCAATCAGTATAACCACAGTTAAAGGAGAACATTTCCAATCACCAGACAAAGATTGAAGTTTCCCTATAATCATGAATTCTCTTACTTTTCTTCATAATGTAGTCACAAGCCATTTTTTTAAGGACTGCCACAAAAGACAAGGGCACTTGTACCCCCCAAAAAGAATCAGATTATCCCTGCCTCCAAATTCTTGAATATACATCAAAGGATTCAAATGGGATTTGCATTTGCTTTCATCTTTTCAGAGTGGAAAGCTCACCAGAATGCCTGTCCTCAGGCAGACAAAGAATCCCACACAATATCTCTATCCCTGTTTTTATATGTAGTTTTTACAGTTGAGGCTGCCCTTTCTTCCCCACCATCTCTCTCCCAAAGTAAAAGTTGCTCCTACTTTTACAGTTCTTCTTCACTTTTTTTTTCCAGTTTCTTTTATTTTTACCTTCAGAGTTCAGACTCACATTTCAGTCTCTCCAGTCTCCACCTGCACTGAGAAATGGAGCATAAAATTACTGAGTACTGTAACTGACAATTGGTTTTTTTTGTTTTTTTTTTTTTGTTTTTTGTTTTTTTTTTTTAATCACTTGTAATTATTTGGGTTATCTCTAGTGTCCTTGGGTGCATTGGTAGGGGTATTAAGTTTTTTGAATTCTGGGACTACATTATCAGCAGCTTTCTCTTCTTTTAAACACAAGACCTTTCTTTTGACTATTCTTCTCTATTGGATACAAGGACTAGAGGTCACTCTATCTGACAAGCTGTTTTGCCTAATAATTTTGTTTTAAACCCTTAATAATAGCAGGTTTAATCATAGGATTAGGAGCCAACAAACTTCAATTATGGTCACTTAAACCTTATAAGAGAAGGTGACAAAGATGTAGCCAATTACCATATTGCTTTAAATTAACATATTAAAGTGCATAATCATGTTAGGGGTGGGTGGTGGGGTGGGGGAGGGGGGATTCTTATGTAGAAAGGATAACCTTAATTTTTGACTAATAAGTTGATACCTTGAGATTATTCACCTAAACAACAATCAAAATTCAACACTTAGGTGGCTACAAAGTTCATTATCTTGAAATTCTGGTCTTAAGGGACAACATCAAACTTTAACTCTTTTGGGTGAAACCCGCAGGCCTGTCCGAGGGTGTGCATTGAGTAAATCCTGCCTTGTGATCCTAACTGACAAAGGATCACAAGGAGGTAAATCAGTTTAGGTTGTCCATACTGGCTCAAACCAAGAAGGCCAATAGATCGCTCCCACTGGGAGTCAAACTTGAAATCTTGTGATTGCCAAACCAACTTAGCTGCAGTTGCCGCTAGCAAACTTTAACTTTGTTTGACTAGAATAGAGTCATAGGCTAGGACTTTTATCATGTTGTTTTGACAACCATAAAACAAAAAATAAAAACCAGTCAAAACTTAGAAAGAATACTCAACATCTCTAACACACCCTCCCTACTCCCTAGTCTAAAAGAGAAGTTGGCAAACCCAACCTATAGGAAAAAGTTAAAGAAAAAGGAAACTTGCCCCAACAGTCAACCACAACATGAGAAAAAAGAGTCACTTTCATTAATTTAATTTCTTTTCCAGACTACAGAAAGTCTCCAATCAGGCCATCACTGTGACCTTTTGGCCTTATGCCCCCATACACTGTCACTATTGCAACCAACCTTGGGTTATTTGAAAGGTGGAAACAAGAAGCCTTCATTATTAACATCTTGTGGCTATGATTCACAAATCCTAACATATTTCTGGGCTAATAGTTTTGCATTTACATGATTTTGTTCATGTTTGTAACATAATGGGACCTAGTTGATATCAGCATGCTTAGGTCACTGGTAAAGAAACCGTAAAGTAAAAAGGAGTGGGTGAAGCTTACCGTCTTTTTATATCTTTTAGTTTTTTTATTATTTGAGCGTTGTTTGGGAAGCGTTCGAGGAAGCTTGCTTGAACGCAACAGTGGGAGCTATACGGCAACTCCTCCTCTGATGCTCTTGCACAAGTTCTGCAGCAAACCAGTCGAGTTTCTCGGAATTGCTTTGCTCTCCAACCCTCTTGCCACCGAAAAGAACAGATTCCACGTTTTTCTGTTTCAGCATTTCGTCCGCTATCCCCACGAGCAATTTCACATTGTTAGGACTCGAATCAGCATCTGCACTCACCCCACAACGACCACCACTCGACCCACTAGCCTGTCATCAACAAAGATGCATCATTTTTCAAGATTACAGACTAAGAGCAACTTTAAGATGCATTGAGAACAAAGCAAATAGTTTCCTGATTGGGATATTATAATTGCAACCTGCAATCACTGAAGCTAAGGGAAAAATCATTCAAACTTGGAACTGTCCAAAATTCCTTATTACAGTACTAAATGATCATTTCTTTGACTTGCCTTATAGGGTCTACTCAAAATAAGAGAAAGAGAATTCCATAAAAAGCTCAGTTTCCACATTTCTATATCTTTTCCCCACAGTGAAAGGGGAAAAACAGAGAAAAAGATAGCCCTGGGAAAGAGTAAATGAGAACAAAGGATAAGGGAGTTAAGAGGTCCAATCAGTACTGCAATGTACAATTTTGCAATGAATGGACCATAATAGAACAGAAGAACAGTACCCACAGTTCATCAAACAGTTTTAGGTGAAACACCAGAATGGTAAAACAACATGGAATAACCCCCACCCACCCCCCTTCCAGCTCACCTCTCTGTGTCAAGGAACTGTTTGTCGGTAAACCCAATCTTTCATTTTCTATAATTTCCCCATCACCCATTGCTACTTATGGAGTTATGGAGCTTTTACATACTCTGTAGTAAAAGCCCATGGAGACAAACAATTGACAACTATCATCAGGTAACAATCTCGCTTCTATAGTTATATCCCCATTTATTCAATGACCAAACATCAGAAAATGGACTGTCGTTTCATTCCCATTAAGGGGCCACCGCACCTGCCCTAAAGCCTCGGTGAAAGAGGTAAATTGCCCGAACAGTCCATACAGGTTTCTCAAAGTGTTTGTATAACAACGAGGCTGAATCACACACTATATTAAAAGGAGTATTATTCTTTGAAAATGGCAATGGCACTTGTGCCTAAATCATTATTATAGTAATAATGCAACATAACCCGTACTTTGCAACCTTAAATTCTTAAACATGAAGTCTTGTAAAGTTGTAAAAATGATGACAAGCCAACAGACATGAATCTTTTATGGTGTCGTTTTCTATAATACAGGACAATTACTCAATAATAAGTCTTGATTAACTAAAGAAAAGAGTAAATCCTATAAAAAAAAAAAAAAACATGTTCCATGATCAAGAATTTGGCATTGAAATCCAAAATTTAGAGACAAACACAGAGCAAGAGGATTGTTGGTAATAGGAATGGCAAAAAGGACACCATAATTGAAGCATGTGCTCCATCTCAACTAAAAGCTTAAGCTGATAGTTGAATTGCACATTAATGGCTATATGCTCAACAACCATGAAACCTCTAACCACACACACAAAAGGCGAAATAGTGAGAGAGTAAATCACTATGACTTAATGAGATAACTTTCACGGTCCAAAAACCAACTGAACTGTCCGTGCGACCAGATACCAATTGTGGTGGTTTTCAGTTGGGAGAAATTAAATTGCATCCGCACAAAACACGGTGCGGCGCACGTTAGATTCGACCCATACCCAGACAGCCGGACACCCTTCCCCAGCCTGTCTGAGTGTCGACCCATGCAAATTGTGACCAAAACATCCCAAAACCATTTAATATATAATGCGAAGATTTTTGGAATTTAAAAAGAAATTGGGAAAATTAAGGATGACGGCGCACGTTAGAGGCGTATGTACCTGAATGCGCACGTAATTCGTGCTACGGGAATGGCCGAAAGCCATGGCGACGGCGTGGTCAACGAGCTCGGCGGAGCAGTCGCCGGAGATGCGGGCCATGGGGCGAGCCCAGTCCTTGGCTTTCCACCCTTTGACTTGCTCGAACTTGAAACTGCCTTCTAGAAGTTGACCGGTGCCGATTGAGAGGACCAGAATGTCTTCGACTCCCCTGACGAAAGGGAATTCCTGTTTGTTATGGAGGACGTGGGTAATCGCCGCCGCCGTCGGGTTGCACATGGCTAAACCGCCGTCTACCGCCACGCACCGGGTCGACCCGTCCACGGACCGCATGCAAACCGGGTCGAACACCCCCGGCTCCGCCGACGTGGCGCGGCAGACCTCCCAGAGGCGGAAGTCGAAGCTGTCGGTCTCGAGGGCGTCGGCTCGGGAGAACAGAAACGGCGCCGTACTGGAAAGGTCGTAACAGGGGATCAAAACCGGTTTTAACGTGTCCTTTAACGTTAAGTTCCGGCCGGTTTTCCCATCGGGAACCGCAAACGCCTCCCTCATTGCCTTCTCCAAACCGGCCGTGGCTGAACCGGGTCCGCCGCCGCTGAAAAGTCGCCTGAAAATCCCATTGGAACTAGAGCCTTTAGACGAATAAATTCTCCGCCCATTCTCCGCTAAAAACCTCCACGTATCATCGGCGTTGAAGAGCGGACGGTTTTGATCCTTAGTCCCGAAAAGCATCGCCGTGAAAATCCCGCCGACGCCGGAACCGGCGGCGACGTCGAAGTAATCGGCGATTCTAGCATCCGGATTCCCCGATTTCTCCTTCAACGCCTGTTCCAAATAACCTAGAGCTTTCCCGGAGAGGATGCTCCTCATTCCACCACCGTCAATGCTCAGAACGCAGATTTTCCCTCTCTGGTTTTTGATAGCTTGCACGCCGTCGTCCTCCCTATCCCCCGCCGGCGAAGTGGAAACCGCCTCGTTTCTGCCGAGCTCAACGGCGGGAGAGATGGTCTTAGGAATCCAAAGCTTCTGATCATCATAACCAAACAAAAACTTGCTCTCAAGAATGGAAAAGATCTCGTAGCTCAACTTATCCGTATCTATACTCGGCTCTTGCAAATCTCCTCCGGTTTGGACCACGTTTGAATGCGCAAACTCCATTCTTTCTCCAAACAATCACAAAATTCAAACCATAACCCAGTCAACACACAGCCTCTATACTCACCCAATAACTCGCCTGATTAGAACACCGCTATCTTGACACCATTTCTATCCACCTATACATATAGATACACGTCCGGCTGCGGAAACCCAGATAGAAAAAGCAATGATTGAAAGCTGAGTGTTGACGAAAGTTGGTAGTTTTTGTTGTGGGGGTGGGTTTCAGGTTGAGTTTTGGGGGGTGAGAAAGAAGGAAGAAGAAAACAGAGGATATGATGAGAGAGAAAGAAAACACATTTGCAGCCTGGGAGTATGTCTGTTCCGTTGGCTTTAAAAACCACGCAGCCATTTTTTGTACTCTTTCTGGTCAATTTCGCAATTTCGCTTCTTTCCGGGGACCAAAATGAAAAAACCCTACCGTAATTTCGCAATATCTCGTAAATCACGTCTAAAAAATAAATTTACTAGGAAGATCAAGGATTACTTTAATTAGAACTCACTTTTTTCTTTATTTTTTTAATCAAGATTTCATGTTGAAGTTTTATGATTAGATCAATAAATATAGTAAAAATCTTCATATAAAAGTTTAGTAATAAATATTATGGGGTATATTCTAAATTAATTAAAGTTTGGATTAAAATTCTAGTTGAAAATGGATTTTGGTCTAAATTAGAATGATTTTTGTGTAGATTGAATATCATGTTAATTATATGGAGCTATTCACATTTTTTGTTCTACTTCGAATAGGTTTCATACGTTACTTAATGATTTTGGTCTTACCTTTATTAACATCAAACACACACACCCAAATCATAATTTTAACTATGCTGACAAATAGGTGAGATTTTGTGAATTCAATAAATTAAAAATTAAAAATTAAAAAAAAAAAAAAAGGTGACATGTTTTTTGTGTGGAACTCAAATGTAAATGTTTTTTTTTTTAATAATGTTTTTAAAAATATAGCCACTAGGTGTCTCCCAATTCAGATAGCCATGGTTATATGTTGACAACCATGAGTATCGAAAAATGCATATAAACATAACGGTAAATTTCAATAAAGAAAGAATCATAATTGTTATGATCAAGATTCGAAACTACAAAATTGAATGTAGTTATAGCTGATTCATTAATTTATAGAACGAAGGTAGCCATGGATGTCAATGTCTACAGAGAAATATTATGGTTGTTAAGATCCAAACCCAGACCTTAAGTTCAATGACGATATAGGCCTTGTTTGGTAAAATGACTGTTAGCTGATTATGTTAATTAGAGGGTATAAATAGTTGATAGATTGTAGAAAAGTGTTTGGTATAATTCCTTTTCTCAAAAAGTTAATTGAAAAAGTTGTTTGGAGTAGCTTTATGAATTTTAGCATTTTGGAGTTGCAAAAGGTTAATTAACCAAACATTTATATTGATATTTTAACAAAATCAAACAATTAATAGTATAGTCAAATAAGTCAAAATTGGCCTACCATAGACTTTGCTATATGTTTCTAATGATTGCTACATCATTCTAGACTTTTCTTGGATTTTCACATAGCTTTCCCTGTTTTCCCTAGTTTATAGAATTTTCTAGAAGCATATTGATGGTTTTATTGGGACCGGGTCCACCATAAACCGAGTATAGGAAAGTACTGACTTTATTACCCGGGGCGCTAGGCCCAAAACAATGCGTACAAAGCCCGAGGTACAGGCCCAGAAGAAGGGCTATAGCTAACAATGTTGCTACTGAGAATCGAACCTGACTGGAATAATTGAGAGCTTGAGACTAAGACCACTGAACTAGTGTGTCCGTCGTGTCTGAGTTGCCCTTAGCCAAAGATCCAGGGCCCGTATTTATAGCAAGCCCCCCTCTTCCTCTAGCGTCCACGTGTCCCATGCAATCCATCCCCACTTCCCTATTTATCGCTACGCAAGCGGGCACGTTCGTCATACTTCCATGACTCTCGCGCATACCATCCCGGTCCATCATGCTCGGCGCACCCGCCCAGCACCCCCTCGGGAAGGGGGGGGGGGTGCCGTTGACAATCTGGGGGGCGCACTGCCCCGCTGGCCGCGCCTCGGCCTGAGGTTTCCGGCGGGACCCCCCGCCGGCCAGTCGCCGGCCGGCCAATGGCCGGTGGTGGAGGTTGCCCTGCCTGCAAATATCACTCATATATATTTGTCGCACCTTAGTACATAATGGTTGACGTGGGCTAATGGTTAGGCACGCGCCTATTATGCGGGAGGTTAGGGGTTCAAATCCCACTGGCAGCAGCAACGCCTTTCTTTGCTTTTCACCTACCCAAGGCCAGTGGTCTTCACTGGCCGCGGTGGTGGGGCGCTGCCGGCACGACCGGTGGCGCACCCCCCCCCCCCCGGCCGGCCGGTCCACCACCACCACCGACCTGTCGCCCGCGGTTTGTGTCCCGGAAATCTTTCTCTCTCCTCCGTTTTGGGCCACCACGCCCCTTTGTCTTCTTAGCCCAATAGGACTTGGACCAATCTCCTATCGCCCGCGGTTTGTGTCCCGGAAATCTTTCTCTCTCCTCCGTTTTGGGCCACCACGCCCCCTTGTCTTCTTAGCCCAATAGGACTTGGACCAATCTCCTATCATCACCACTTCCCCTTGGGTCAATACTGTGCCAATAAAATGGACCCCCAGGTCCCATATCCCCATCACAAGTCCCCCAGTTCTTTTAGGTATCTTGATGCCTAAAGGAAGTAGAATTCGGTATCACCACCTCCTTTTTTTCCCTTTCTCAACCTCTCGCGTCACCTTCCATTATCACCATTGTTGTGCGTCAAGCCATTACTCCGTACCTCTGCCACACACCGCACGTTGCCCTGGCCTTCGCTTCATCACCTAGTGTCGAGAGGTCAAGGTGACTCCTCTATTGTCACTTCTTGGATGCTTCTTGCGCTGTACATCTCTTTTGTTGCATTTATTTAGTATGCTTTTGTCGATTTCTCCATGATGCATCTGCATGCTTCTTTTGAATATTCAATGGATGTCTTTGCTCCTTCTCCATGCTACACCTGCATTCAACTTTGTTGCATTTATTTAGTATGTTTTGTCAATTTCTCCATGATGCACCTGCATGCTTCTTTTAAATATTCGATGGATGTCTTTGCTCCTTCTCCATGCTACACCTGCATGCAACCTTTTTTTTTTTTTTTTTTTTTTTTTTTTTTTTTTTTTTAAGGATGAAGGTAACTGAAGATTGTAGGATGGGGTAGTGTGGGTTGCGATAACCCACACGCCCCCTCCGCCAACGCCATGCGGCTTGCCGGGGGCAAGTCCGCGCATGTGGGTTGCGATAACCCACATGCCCCATCCGCCAAAACCATGCGGCTTGCCGAGGGCAAGTCCGCGCATGTAGGTTGCGATAACCCACACGCCCCATCCGCCAAAAACCATGCGGCTTAACGGGGGCAAGTCCGCGCATGTGGGTTGCGATAACCCACATGCCCCATCCGCCAAAACTATGCGGCTTGCCGGGGGCAAGTCCGCGCATGTGGGTTGCGATAACCCAAACGCCCCATCCGCCAAAACCATGCGGCTTGCCGAGGGCAAGTCCGCGCATGTGGGTTGCGATAACCCACACGCCCCATCCGCCAAAAACCATGCGGCTTACCGGGGGCAAGTCCGCGCATGTGGGTTGCGATAACCCACATGCCCCATCCGCCAAAACCATGCGGCTTGCCGGGGGCAAGTCCGCGCATGTGGGTTGCGATAACCCACATGCCCCATCCGCCATGGCCATAGAGCCAGCATGCATAGCACGTAAGAGCACATAGGAGCACATAGTTGAGGTGGCCGTGGGCAAAGCATGCAGAGCACATAGGAGCACATGGTTGAGGTGGCCGTGGGCCAAGCATGCAGAGCACATAGGAGCACATGGTTGAGGTGGCCGTGGGCCAAGCATGCAGAGCACATAGGAGCACATAGTTGAGGTGGCCGCGGACCAAGCATGCAGAGCACATACGAGCATATAGTTGAGGTGGCCGCGGGCCAAGCATGCAGAGCACATATGAGCATGTAGTTGAGGTGGCTGTGGGCCAAGCATGCAGAGCACATAGGGGCACATAGTTCGGGAAAATAAACACAATCTTTACCTAACTAAGTGTTCAATTGTACTCACTAGAGTAGCGTCTCGATGTGCTAAGTGTGTTACCTTATAGGGTAGCTCCTCTTGCGAATCAACCATTTGGGCGTACCTCGAAACCTTGCTAGGATGGTAGAGACTACAAACTCGGGCTAATCGTAGCGATCCACACAGACGGTGCCAATGATGGTTTTATTGGGATCGGGTCCACCATAAACCGGGTATAGGAACATAGGACGGGGGTAGGAAAGTACTGACTTTATTACCCGGGGCGCTAGGCCCAAAACAATGCGTACAAAGCCCGAGGTACAGGCCCAGAAGAAGGGCTATAGCTAACAATGTTGCTACTGAGAATCGAACCTGACTGGAATAATTGAGAGCTTGAGACTAAGACCACTGAACTAGTGTGCCCGTCGTGTCTGAGTTGCCCTTAGCCAAAGATCCAGGGCCCCTATTTATAGCAAGCCTCCCTCCTCCTCTAGCGTCCACGTGTCCCATGCAATCCATCCCCACTTCCCCATTTATCGCTACGCAAGCGGGCACGTTCGTCATACTTCCATGACTCTCGCGCATACCATCCCGGTCCATCATGCTCGGCGCACCCGCCCAGCACCCCCTCGGGAAAGGGGGGGGGGGGTGCCGTTGACAATCTGGGGGGTGCACTGCCCCCATCTGGCCGCGCCTCGGCCTGAGGTCTCCGGCGGGACCCCCCGCCGGCCAGTCGCCGGTCGGCCATGGCCGGTGGTGGAGGTTGCCCTGCCCGCAAATATCGCTCATATATATTTGTCACACCTTAATATATAATGGTTGGCGTGGGCTGATGGTTAGGCATGCGCTTATTATGCAGGAGGTCAGGGGTTCAAATCCCATTGGCAGCAGCAGCACCTTTTTTTGCCTTTTACCTACCCAAGGCCAGTGGCCTTCACTGGCCGCGGTGGTGGGGCGTTGCCGGCACGACCGGTGGCGCACCCCCCCCCGGCCACGCCTCGCCGCCGGGAGTCTGGTGGGCCATCCCGCCGGTCCACCACCGACCGGCCGCCCGCGGTTTGTGCCCCGGAAATCTTTCTCTCTCCTCCGTTTTGGGCCACCACGCCCCCTTGTCTTCTTAGCCCAATAGGACTTGGACCAATCTCCTATCATCACCACTTCCCCTTGGGTCAATATGCCAATAAAATGGACCCCCAGGTCCCATATCCCCATCACATATATATGACAATTGTATAGTAATAGAGATGTATGAAATATTCTAGAACCTTAGGTTGAATGTAGTTACTAGATCTCCACCATCCATTAAGGAGGTTGAATGGGTATAAATACCCCTTATGTGGCTCATTAGTAAACAACTTATAGAATCAAAGTGTTCAAGAAATCATAGTTCCTTCTAAGGCTTTCAAGTGTGTAAGACACAACTCGTGGAGCTTTTAAGTTTATTTGACATTTTCCTCTAATTTTGAGTATGCAACATTCTCCATCAAAAATATATTTCTTTAAGTATTTGACTTTATTGTAATTGATTATTATGCAAACTCTATTCAACAAGCTCGACCAAGTAGATATTAACAAAAGAAAGGTACAAATAGATCATTAAATAAGTTCTAAATTCATTCATGAACCTACAAAAATAGCAATTAGCATTTTTAACAGGTTAACAATCGATTTGTTATTTATATATATATTTTTTATCCTACTTGACATTCTTTCGCGTCTACAACTTTCTCCAACAATCTCACTGTCGTCGGCATCTCAATCTACACTGTCGTAATCTGCGAAGCTATCTCATGGCTACTAATCTACCACCTACCGCCTCTTACAAGTCTTTGAAATCCATCATCGATAAAGCCTCCAAGAAGCTTGAGACCATGAAAGCTCTTGAATCGTCCAATCCAGCCGCTTTCCTGACCACTAAGAAGTCCAAAACCAAAAAAATTGACCGAGTCGAGACCTCACTCAAGGAGTCGAGTCGCGACCTCTCACTCGAGGACATGACAGATTGTTCGATGGCATTTTTGTACTTCGTTGCTCGATCAATATTCGCACAAATCTTCATAAGTTCATAAGGTTCACTGTCAGAGCTGCTGGAGTTAGCCTCTTCCCTATACCTGATTGATGGTAGTAACCGGATAATATTATTGTATAGGTGAAACAACGTAAATTGTATTGCTATAGTTTTAGTACCGAAAATTCGAGTGTCCCTGCTCAGCAAGGAGCCTTCTACTTATACTAAGTCTCATAATGGTAAGTAACCGCTACACCATGATGATGAGCATGACACTTATTTCCTTGTCTAGAATGAGCGGTAGTAAATGTTATTATATAAGTGAATAAAGGTAATTGTGTTGCTATAGTTTTAGTATAGAAATCAGAGTAGGTCCCCCCATACTTGTTACATGGGCTCTCTTTTATACAGTATAATGGTAACGGTTACGATAATTGCACAACGACCTTCTACTAAGTGTAACGCAGCTCCCTAATTAAGGTAGGATGAGAAGGAGAACTGCGAATTGGGATAACCTTAGAGTTTAAATTCCTTTATCCATGCTCAAATTGGGATCTTAAGTTGAAAATAATCATTAAAATTTTTAGATCTTGACATGTATTGAATGGAGGGGGTTACCAGTGTGATGAATTTTGACACTAAAACAATAGTGGTGGATGAAAATTGGTATTAAAACAATAGTCGTGGACGAAAATTGGTATGAATTAAACACGTGGATCAAAACTGTCATTTTGCTAATACTCGTGAGACTAAAATTGATATTTGCTCTTATTTATTTGTTTTAACTTTAAAATTTATTGAAATACATAAAAATAGGTTAAGGTTATTAAAGTAAAATAACTATTATTCGGAGTATATCATAAAAAATAACTCTTCAACCAAACATATTTATATTACATACATCAATTTTAATCAAACACAAAAATTTAATATTATCAATAATCTAACATTATCTAAGGTAATCTAACAATCGATCAACCAAACGCCCCATTAATGTATTAGAAAGTACTTTGAAAACTTTAATTTGTTAGGTAGTACTTCAGAAAATATGCCAAAAATATTTATGAATACCTATATACAACAAAAGCTCATTATAAAACCACTAAGGATAATGATTAAATTTGTTAAGCATGATATATTTCACCTAAAGTGATGCTCTAGCTAGTTGTCAAATTAAAATATCATGATTGAATACCTATAGTCTATCATAAAAAAAGTTAATTCACATGTGATTTATAGCACGACATGTATTTAACATATGCACAAATCAATAAAAAGTTGATAAATTGATAGATTTCAGTTAACCATTTTTAAATTAAAAAGAATTAACAACGCCTCTACTTAGGCTTGATCTCATGACTTTCCATATAAGAGAAGTCACTACATGTCATCTGAGCACAAGTTACTTGGCATATATATTACTTTTTTAAATAATTCATAAATCATAGTATTAGACTAATGTGTAAATTTTTATCATTTATAATTTTTTTTTCAATTACTGATTACAATCATATCAATTAGTCCCTATAAGTTAGTAGAGCAAATTTAAATGAAATATATCTAATCTAAAAACATAATAAACTTCAATCCAGGTTATGTCCCTGGTTTTATGTCCGTTTTTTCTGTTAACTTTTTTTATACCTTGTGCTATAATTGTTGTACTACATAATTATTTGGACAAAAATATCCCTGCCGTTATAACTTCTGTTATCTTTCACATTATTATTACCATGCGCATGCATACACAATATCTTTTTCTTACATTCTTCAATTGGTAAGTTTGATTTTATTTAGATTTAATTAAATGTTACCATAGTTATATTTAGTAATATATCATTTCTATAATTCTTACTTCATTAATATTAATATGAATATAATTCTACAATTTATATATATATATATATATGATGGTTTTAGGGTTTTCGGGCCCAAGGAGGTCCAACACAACCTTTGGTCGGAGGATACACCTCTTAGTAACAGTAATGCCTACTTTCAAAGATCACGGTAGTACTTCAGGAACTCTTTGTTATTTTTCACTCTCTCCCGGGTGTCCGGAAATGCCTGCCTATTACAAGAATGGAGGAGCCTTTATATAGTGGCTCCTCCTCATTCGACTTAAAGGCCCTTTAACGGCCGACTTCAAGGCTAATCAAGGGATGGAGCCGTTGGATGCCATTACTCGGTCAACCAACGGCTCTTTTAGGCTCGTAACCGCCCGACTGGGCCCGGCCTTTAATGCTTCAACGGTTCTCCTTTAAAGTCACCTCTTTAATGCCTTCAACGGCTCCTCGAGCCAGGTCCTTTCCTGGGCTTGGGCCTTGGCCGACTCCCGGACTCGACCTGATCACTCCTTGGGCTCCTCGTTGCTGGCCCACCTCTACCTTCTTTGGGCCCCTATCTCTTGGGCCGGGGTTCTCACCCCATCAACTAGTCCCTCACTTTTCCATACCCGGTCCTCCCATCTGGGTTTGGAAAAGTAGTACCCGCTTATCCCTTTTAATTGCCGTATCCGTGCCCTTAATAGCTCCCGTAACGTCCGAGTCATCAGCGGATCTTACGAATCCGTTTGGATTCTCTCATCCAGGCTTGGCACCTATAAATGGCCTCCTTCCTTCTCTCTTATCCTCACGAGTTCATCATGGGTCGCTCTCCTTTAAAAGGGAAGCGAATTGACTTCGGGTCTCCTTGGCGTCCGCTGCCTTCTAAACGGACTCGCCCCGAGGGGGGAAGCAAGAAGAAGGTTTCTCGTCCGACTCCTCGGAGATCCCCTGTGGGTGCCACTTCATCAACCTCTCAGCCGCCGACCCCTCCACGTCGAGAAGTCGCGCCGCCTTTGCCTCGTCCGTCGACTCCAGCGACCGCCAGGGTGACTTCTCAGGACGGATCCTTTGTGGAGGTGGCCATCCCTGAACAATTGACCTTCAAAATGACCTTTTCCATCCCGCTGGACGACCTGGACGGGCCGATCACGGGTCTCATGGACGACGAGGATTACGCCCGCTATCTGGAGGCGTATCCGGATGACGAGGAACCCATTCCGCCGCCGCTCATGCCGGCTTTCTGGGACTCGTTCTGCCCCTCTCCCCCTGGACCATTGGGGGGATTCTTTGGAGGCGACTCCCCTTCGCCTGGCGAGTGACTTCTATGTTCCGGGGTCAGCCCTATCTCGGAGGAATCCTTTTAGGAGCATGTCTCTAATTTGTAATAAGCTCCTGGCTACTTGTATCCTCCTTTTCCGTAATAATAAAAGCACTATTTTTGACTTGTGTTTTGTCGCGTTTTGTTGCGTGCTCATTCGGAAGACTGGTTAGGGAGTCGATCTCATCGTCAGACCCTTTTCAGTCTGACACCTGCAAGATTCCCCATAACTCGGGTGAATCAAAATCTTTTCCGTTGGCGTGCGAATCTCACTCTTCCCGGGCGGATCTGATGGAACCAATCTCTGACAAAGATTCTCATCATCCGTCCAATCTGGTTCAGTTACACAAATCCCCCGTAATTATCGCCTGGATATTTGCCCACCCTGGGCTATATAAGGACCCTTCATAATTGATGCAAATCGGAATACCTTTTCTTTGGTGAAAGCACGGCGCTATGAGTTTCAGAGATGGTGATCGTCGTTGGTCCATCCGCAACAAGGAGCATGCGCGCTTGGAGCATCTGAGGCAGAAAAGGTTGGCTAACGGAGGTCGTCTGGTGGGCGACTCGGCTTCAGACCCTATCGTGGTGCCTCCGGACATGCTGGACCTGATGTGCAAGGAGACCATCGATGTGGAGATGGAGCCCGTGGTGGAGGATTCTGGTCCGGAGGTCGGGAACCCAGCTCCCGAGGAGGAAGAGGTGTGGGAGGTCCCTCCGCTTTTTGGCGTCGCCATGTCGCCGAGTGCTCTGGAGAGGCCCTTACGGATGATTGACGATGGGAAGCCGGCCGTGTATCTGGACGAGGTGCCAGAGCCTGAGCCGAGTCCTCTACCATTCCACCCCCAGTACTTTCTGGAGGGTCCTCCGACTGCCCGCTCGTCGACAGGGAAGGAGGCCAAGCCGTGACTTTGTTTCTCCTCCTCTCCAGTTTTTTTTTTTTTTTTTTTTTTTTTTGTGTTTGTAGTTCGCCCCGGCCGAGTCCCGGGCCTTGTAATCCCCGTATCAATTCGAATAAACAGCACGCTTTTCTTATCTGACCTCGCGATTTCTTACTGTTTTGTCGCTCGTCTTTGGATTTATGAGACTGACCCCCCTGCCTTGCTTGTGGCGAGACCCTCCTGTTGAGGGAGTTGCCGAATCCGGTCGCCGACTCTGCGACCGGAATTTCTTCGCGAGCTCGACCGATGTCATTTGACGAGCCGAGTTCTACCAGGTGGCCTCTAAAGGTTTCCAGCTCGTATCTCGTGGGCTCAGAGGCCATGGCCCACTTACAGGTTTTTGGCTTAGTAGGCCGGGTCATGTGACGTCCGACCCTAGTCTAGGGTAGACGCGCCGTCTGCGAGCTAACCCTAGACCTAAACCGTCGCCCCGCCTTTCGAGGCATTAAATGCGGCGTCCCTTCATGTCTCGTCACCTCCGGCTCTTCCAATGAGAAGGTGGCACGTGGCCGCCCTTTGACATTCTTGCCCTTCAAATAGCTGCCTCGTCTTTCTTCCCCTTTTCTTCTCCAGTCTTCCTTTTACAGTTTCAACTTCGAGCTTCTCCGGCCACCCTGTTTCTCCTCCAATTTCCTTCGCTTTTCTAGGTAATGTCTTCTTCCTCGCATTCTTCTTCTTCTCGTCGTTACTCGGTCGACAATACCGAGGCGACTTCTCCCTCCTCTTCTTCCCCTTCTTCGTCTTCCTCTTCTCCCCGTCGTGTGGAGCTTCCAGCGGATGCCCTATTGGCGTCTTCTCTTCGTCGTACGGAACTTCCCTCGGATGTTCCATCGACGTCTTCTGTTCCTCCGACCCCCTCTTCTTCGGGGGCGGTTACTCCGCTGAGCCCCGCGCCCTTAACGACGGTGGCGGCTTTGCCGGGCGGCGTTATACGGCCGCGGGGCAAGTTTGACCCGATCGTCCGTCCCTCCGGGCCACCGTCCGTTGCTACCGCGGCGGATCTGGAGATGGCCCGGTATCTTCTGGGGCCCTCGGCCATAGTCCTTGCTCCGGAGGGCCGGCAAATTTACGACCCACCCGAGGGCTGCGTCGGCATTCATTTGCACTCGGTTGCCTTTGGCTTCCGAGTCCCTCCGTGTCCCTTTCTCTCTCTTTTTTATCGTCATTACAACTTGGTTCCGGGCCAACTAGCACCTAACTCCCACCGGCTCCTCACCAGCTTCATTAATCTCTGCCACTGGTGGTTGTGCGAGCCAGACCTCGACCTGTTCCGGTATCTCTTTACCGTAAACAAGGTCGGCTCGCACTCGCCGGGCTTCGTTCAAGTCGCCGCTCGCCCGGGGCGACAGCTTTTCGAGGGGTTGTCCGATTCTATCAAGGATTGGAAGCTCCTTTATTTCTTTATTCGTCCCGCCCATTCTTCTTTCACTTTTCCGACCCTGTGGCCGGCTGCTCTGTTCAAGCCTTGTCCTCGTCGTGCCATTCCTTCCGACGATGCGGTCTTGGGCGGCGAGTTCTTGAAGGGCTTCGGGCCGTACTCCGTCAAGTACTGGTCCCGAGTCCGGGCCATGGCCAAGCGTGGCTTGCTGCCGGAGGGTGCGGCCACTGTAGGTAGTCTTCGTGACCCTTCCTCCTGTTCCTACCTCGCCATATTCCGATTCGGCATACCTCACGCTTTCTTCTTTCCTTTTTACAGGTCCCTACGACTCCGACTCCTCCAGCTCCGACGAGGCGTTTGCACCGACTCCTGAAATGGCAGACAGGGCCGAAAAAATGAGGCGTCGACTGCTCCAACGCTCCTCTGGTACCGCTGCCGCCTCTTCTTCTTTGCCGTCTCCGGCTCCCAGGCCGACTCCTCCTCCTCCTCAGAACGTGGTGGATCTGACTCCATCGCCAGTGGTGTCGCCCAATCGACAGCCACCTCCCCCTCAGACAGAGAGCTCCGGCTCTAAGCGTCCGGCGGCTCAGACTGACGAGTCGGCTCCCAAGAGGGTCCGGCTGTGCCATGAGGTAGAGGAGGATGCTCAAATCTGGATGGGCACTTCCTCCGTTCGCAAGTGGTGTACTGACGTCCTGCTGCCTAAGGACGTGGAGGCGACTCGTGCCCTGGGGGATGGGTACATCCTCGAGGCCTCACTGCGCCAATCGTACCGCGTAAGTATTTTCTGCCTGGCCTTCCCTTTGCCCCTTTTCTTTCATTACCTGATTCGCGTCCTGTTTCGCAGAACCTCACCTTCCAGATGGAGATGAGTAAGCGGCTACAGAACTATTGGACCGACATGCGGTCTATGTCCAACAAGCTGCACCAGGCGGAGGAGGCCCTTCAGGAAGAGCAGGCGAAGCATCTCAAGGTGGTGGAGGTGCACACCGCCGAAATGCTGAGGGTTACTCGCCAGTGGGAGGAGGAGCAAGACAAGGTGGCGACCATTGCAGCGACCTCCGTCGAGGAGTACAAGAAGTCGGCCGCCTTCGAGGCAGAGGTGAAGGCGGCGATAAAGGCTCGCCAGAAAGAAATCGCTAAGGAGTGGCTGTCGACGCCAGATGGCGACGAGTTTCTCCTAGACTTGGGCGAACGCGACTATCGTCTCGGCTTCCGCGAGGCGCAGACAGAGATCCATTCTGCCCTGCTGGTCCGCGACCCCTCTTTTACCCCCGAGAGCTGGGGCCTCAAGCCCGTGATAGATGCTCTTCCGGCGACTGAGGGACAGTCGGCGGCGGTGGATCTGGCGTTTCTCCCGGCAGCTTCTGATCCGGCGACTCTTCCTTCAGCGACACCTCCCGAGCTTGCCGAGTCCTCTCTTCCGACTGAGGACCCCTCTTCTGCTCCCCTGACTGGATCAACGGCAGGGGCCCAAGTTGAAGGGATTGATGTCGACACTCCCTCCCCCGTAGTGTAGGGCGGTTTTGTTTGGGGATAGCCCTCCCCTTTTGTAAAGGCTGGCCTCCTTTTCGGGCCTCTATAATGAAATTCCTTTCTTCTTCTTACGTTATCTTAAGCTCGACAGTTTAGGGTCAGTGCCCCATCATTTTCCTCAATACTCGCCGAGTCCCTCAGTCGAGGCGACTCCTGTAGGCTTTTTTCTCGGAAACGTCTAAGGGTCTGGGCCCTTGTTTCCTATCTTTCTCTCGCCGAGTCCCTCAGTCGAGGCGACTCTTTAGGCTTTTTCTGTTCTCAGAAACGGCTCAGGGTCAGTGCCCCGGCGTTTCTATATATACTTGTCGAGTCACTCACTCGAGGCGACTCCTCTTTGGCTTTTTCACGGAAACGTCTAAGGGTCTGGGCCCTTGTTTCCTATCTTTCTCTCGCCGAGTCCCTCAGTCGAGGCGACTCTTTAGGCTTTTTCTGTTCTCAGAAACGGTTCAGGGTCAGTGCCCCGGCGTTTCTATATATACTTGTCGAGTCGCTCACTCGAGGCGACTCCTCTTTGGCTTTTTCACGGAAACGTCTAAGGGTCTGGGCCCTTGTTTCCTATCTTTCTCTCGCCGAGTCCCTCAGTCGAGGCGACTCTTTAGGCTTTTTCTGTTCTCAGAAACGGTTCAGGGTCAATGCCCCGGCGTTTCTATATATACTTGCCGAGTCGCTCACTCGAGGCGACTCCTCTTTGGCTTTTTCACGGAAACGTCTAAGGGTCTGGGCCCTTGTTTCCTATCTTTCTCTCGCCGAGTCCCTCAGTCGAGGCGACTCTTTAGGCTTTTTCTGTTCTCAGAAACGGTTCAGGGTCAGTGCCCCGGCGTTTCTATATATACTTGCCGAGTCGCTCACTCGAGGCGACTCCTCTTTGGCTTTTTCACGGAAACGTCTAAGGGTCTGGGCCCTTGTTTCCTATCTTTCTCTCGCCGAGTCCCTCAGTCGAGGCGACTCTTTAGGCTTTTTCTGTTCTCAGAAACGGTTCAGGGTCAGTGCCCCGGCGTTTCTATATATACTTGCCGAGCCGCTCACTCGAGGCGACTCCTCTTTGGCTTTTTCACGGAAACGTCTAAGGGTCTGGGCCCTTGTTTCCTATCTTTCTCTCGCCGAGTCCCTCAGTCGAGGCGACTCTTTAGGCTTTTTCTGTTCTCAGAAACGGTTCAGGGTCAGTGCCCCGACGTTTCTATATATACTTGCCGAGTCGCTCACTCGAGGCGACTCCTCTTTGGCTTTTTCACGGAAACGTCTAAGGGTCTGGGCCCTTGTTTCCTATCTTTCTCTCGCCGAGCCCCTCAGTCGAGGCGACTCTTTAGGCTTTTTCTGTTCTCAGAAACGGTTCAGGGTCAGTGCCCCGGCGTTTCTATATATACTTGCCGAGTCGCTCACTCGAGGCGACTCCTCTTTGGCTTTTTCACGGAAACGTCTAAGGGTCTGGGCCCTTGTTTCCTATCTTTCTCTCGCCGAGTCCCTCAGTCGAGGCGACTCTTTAGGCTTTTTCTGTTCTCAGAAACGGTTCAGGGTCAGTGCCCCGGCGTTTCTATATATACTTGCCGAGTCGCAGGGGACGATTGGCTGCAACCCATGCTCTTTATTCAGATTTCTCGGAATCCTTGAGTTCATACATGGCCTATCATTGACTACTGATAGAACCTTTTCAGGTGCGTAGCATTCCATATACGGTCTATAAGTTTGCCTTCCATGGTCTCTAATTTGTAAGTTCCAGTCCGTACTACGGCCGCGATGCGGTACGGTCCTTCCCACTTGACCGCGAGCTTGCCTCCTTCGGTGGGCTGGCTAGCTTGTCGGTCCCGTAGCACTAGGTCGCCGACCTGGAAGGTTCGCGGGCGAGTTCTGCGATCACGGTATCTTTTCACTGCCTGCTGGTATTCGGCCATTCGTGCACCCGCGGCTTCCCTTCTTTCCTCTAGGAAATTTTTCTCAATACGTAGGCTCTCCTCATTCGCTGCGTCCGAGTAGGTGCGAACCCAGTGGGTGGGTTCGACCACTTCGACGGGAACCTTGGCCTCAAAGCCGTAAGCGAGCGAGAACGGACTCTCCCCCGTCGCTCGCCGTTGGGTAGTGCGATAGGCCCAAAGGACTCGATCAAGCTCGTCCGCCCAACTTCCTCGGACGTCCTCGAGCTTCTTTCGGATCCCATCTACCAGGGTTCGGTTCACGTTCTCCACCTGTCCATTCGCTTGGGGGTAGGCCACCGACACCTTAGTATGCTTAATACCGTGCCGACGGCAGAAATCAGCGAACGCCTGGCAATCAAACTGCCGCCCGTTATCGCTGACGATGTGCTCGGGCAATCCATAGCGACAGATCACTTTTTTCCACAGGAAACGTCGACATTGGTACTCGGTGATGGTGGCCAGGGGTTCCGCCTCGACCCACTTGGTGAAGTAATCGATGGCTACGACGCAAAACTTCAATCCTCCCGGGGCGATGGGTAGCGGTCCCAACAGGTCTATCCCCCATTTAGCGAAGGGAATGGCCGTGGTGACCGGTGTGTAGAAGGTGGCTGGCCGAGTCTCCTTCCTGGCGAACGCCTGACAAACGCCACATTTGGACATCCGTTCAATACAGTCTCGCATCATGGTCGGCCAGTAGTATCCCTGGACGACTAATTTTCGGGCGAGCGTGTGAGCACCCTGGTGCGCAGCGCAGATTCCTCTATGGGCTTCATCCATTACTTTCTCGGCCTCTGGCTTGAGTAGGCATTTCAGCAGGGGTCCTCCGAACGACTGTTTGTACAGGTTTCCGTCTATGATCCGGAAGGAGGGGGCTTTCCGCCGAACCTTCGCGGCGGCTGACGGGTCCTCTGGCAATTCGCCCGTTTCCTTGAATCGCCGGATGTCCTCTATCCAGAACATCTCCGGGTTTTTCTCTCGATCCCACTCTTCGATGTTTACTTGCTGGACGTTTAGCGGCGCCATTTCGACACTCGGCCGACTAGCTCCTCTTTCTGGCAAATCTTGATTAGGCGGTCCGGCACTCCGTCCAAGGCGATTTTAGACAGGATGTCGGCCTCCGCATTGTCCGCCCTGGATATGTATTCTATTTCATAGGCTTCAAACCCCTCCAACATCTTGATGGCGCACTCTTTGTACAACGCCATCCGCGCGTTCTTAGCTTCGCACGTGCCCGAGATCTGCCCAACCACTAGGCGGGAGTCGGTTTTAATTCGTATTCGCTCGACTCCCAGGTCCTTGGCGAGTCGGAGACCGTTCAATACTGCTTCGTACTCAGCTTCGTTGTTCGACGCAGAGAACAGGTATTTCAAGGCGTAATACAGCCGAAATCCTTCCGGAGTGATGAGCACGACGCCGCCTCCGCAGTGCTGTCGGCTCGAGGCCCCGTCTGCATGCATCTCCCACCATTCACCCGGATTGCTCTCCGAGGCGCTTTCCTTTTCCTCCTCGCTCGCCGTACACTCGACCAGGAAGTCGGCCAGAGCTTGGCCCTTAATGGAGGGCCTGGGTTGGTACTCGATTCCGTATTGAGTCAGCTCGACGGCCCATTTCACTAGCCGGCCGGAAGACAAGGGGTTCCGCAGTACGCTACCGAGCGGTTGATCCGTCAGGACCCGGACGGTATGGGCTTGGAAGTAAGGCGCCAACTTGCGCACGGTGACCGCCAGGGCATACACGATATTTTCCAGGGCGGTGTACCGTGTCTCGGCAGCTTTTAGCGAGCGGCTTACATAATAAACCGGGTGCTGGACTCGGTCCTCCTCTCGAACCAACACCGAACTTACCGCTTTGGCCGAGGCAGCGAGGTACAACAGTAGCGGTTCGCCCCCCTGGGGGGTAGACAGTACTGGGGGAGTCGACAGGTATCGTTTTAACTCCTCGAACGACTGTTGGCATTCGCTAGTCCAAGCGAATCCCTCCTTCTTCTTCATGGCTTCGAAGAAAGGCACAGTTTTATCCGCTGATTTGCTCAGAAAGCGGCTGAGAGCGGCCAGTCGCCCCGTCAAGCGTTGTAGGTCCTTGATGGTAGTAGGAGGCTGCATATCGAGAATGGCTTGCACTTTCTCTGGGTTAGGCTCGATGCCTCGCTTGGTGACCATGTAGCCCAAGAACTTACCGCCTTGGACGGCGAACGCGCACTTCTTGGGGTTCAATCGGATATTGTACTTTATCATCACTTTGAAGCAGTCGGCCAAATCTCCCGCGTGCTGGTCCTCCTCTCGACTTTTGACGAGCATGTCATCGACGTACGCGGCCATTGACTTTCCGAGCAGGTGCTGGAATAGTCGGGCGACCATTCGGGTGTACGTGGCCCCGGCATTTTTGAGTCCGAACGGCATGACTCGATAGCAATAAACTCCGTCCGGAGTTAGGAAGGCTGTCTTCTCCTCGTCCGCCGGGTGCATGAATATCTGATGGTACCCTCTGAAGGCATCCATGAAACTGAGCAACGCTGACCCGGCCGTCTCGTCGACTAGCTGGTCGATTCGGGGCAGAGGAAACGGATCCTTTGGGCATGCTTTGTTAAGATCCGTGTAGTCTACACACATTCGCCACGTCGAGGGCTTGGGCACAAGGACCACGTTAGCCAACCATTCCGGGTACTTGACCTCACGGACGTGTCCAGCTGCTAACAGCGTGCTGACCTCTTTCTTCACAAACTCCCTCCGATCGTTGGCCAAATACCGTTTCTTTTGCACAACCGGCCGGTGCTCCGGGTCTACGGCGAGTCGATGCGATATGACCGATCGATCTACGCCGGGCATATCTTCTGGGCCCCTGGCGAAGACCAGCCGGTGCTCTTGGAGTACTCTCGTGATTGCCCCTTTCAACTTCTCCGAAAGGCCGACTCCGATCCTCACTCGCCTGCTTGGCTGTGCGGGGTCCACCTCGACTTCCTCTAGCTCGACGGCCGGCTCTGGGCGCGGTATCACTGTTTTCTTAGGGGGTCTCTCGGTGATCTCATGGACATGCATCCCGCGCTTGCCCATTCCTCTACATGCTTGCAGGTAGCAGTCGCGGGCGACCTTGCGGTCACAACGCACCGTTCCTATTCCGTTCGGCGTGCGGAACTTCAGGCACAAATGCTCGATGGAGATCAAGGCTCCGAGGTCTTCCAAACCCGGGCGGCCGAGTATGGCGTTGTGTGAGCATGCTAGATCGACCACGATAAATTTCATGCTCAACTGTTGCACGTCCGGATAGCTGCCGACTTCGACAGGGAGAGTGATGGACCCTTCCGCTTCTACCGAGTTGCCAGTGAAACCGGCGAGTGGGGTGTTCACGGGTCTGAGCTGTTCCCGGGTTAACCCCATCTTGGTAAAGGTCTCCAGGTACAATACGTTGACACTGCTCCCGGTGTCGACCAGGATTCGGCGAACGACCACGCCGTTGACGTCCATTGCGATGACCAGCGCATCCCGGTGCGGGGTCTCCCCAGCCGGCAGGTCCTTATCAGTGAACACAATGGGCTCCCGGCATACCTTTTTGGAGCTCTCCTCTCGGCCATAGACTGTTCCGACATACAGCTGCCGAGCCCAGGCTTTTCGGGTGTTCGCGGAATCGCCGCCTTCTGGCCCGCCGACTATCATGTTAATGACCGGCTTCTGGCGCCATTGGGCCTCATCTTCCTCGGAAGCCGGCTGCTTACCTCGGCTGTTCTCCGCGTCGGCGGCGGTTACCTCGCCTCCCCGACCGGCCGACCTTCGCTTCCATTGGTTAGGGGGCGGTGTTCCGTGCTGGATGATCCCCTCCATGATCTTCTTTAGATAGTAGCATTCTTCCGTGCTGTGAGTATAAGATTTGTGATAGCGACAATATTTAGAAGTCTTACCCGCATCCTCGTCCGCCGCACGGTCGCTAACCGACGGGGGCAGAGGCGGGGCGACCGCCTGCACTTCGTGGACTGGTCGCTCTGGAGCCGGTCGATAGGTGTGAACGATGGGACGGTCATACGGTCGTCTGACTTCGGGCCGCCGGGCCGTGTCCAAACGCCTTTCTCTCGTTTCTGCCCGCGTCCTTTTTCCGCCGGCAGCCCCACCGACCTCGCGCTGCCGTTTATGCTTTATGGCCTGCTCTATGTTAGCCCTCCTGTTGGCCATCTGGATAGCCTCCGCATATGTCGCCGGGCGGTTGTCCCTTAGGTCCCGGTACAGCTGTCCGGATCGCAGGGACTCAATGAAGAAGGTGAGCGCGGTTTGGTCCTCCACTTCTTCTATCGACTGGATCTCCTTTTGCCAGCGAGCCAGATAGGCTTTCAGGGACTCGCCCTCATCCTGATGGATGTCGCCTAAGTGCGTCAGATCCTTCTGTGGCTTGATGTTAGCGGCATAATGGCTCATGAAGCGGTCTGCCAGCTCTTCGAAGCTGTGGATCGACCCCGAGGGCTGGCCTACAAGCCACCTTTGGGCGGGCCCCTTCAACGTGGGTAAGAAGGCACGGCACATGACCGGGTCCCGCACTCCTAAGACTTGCATCTTAGCTTGATAACTCAATAGGTGTTCTCGCGGGTCGCCTGATCCGTCAAATGTGGCTTGCTCCGGGAACTTGAAGTCGCCCGGTATCTTGAAGGCCATGACCTCGTCCGAAAAGGGCAAGGCTGTCAGCAACGTACGCCCCGGGGATTTGGATTTTCCCTCCATCCTTTCTTTCAGATCTCGTACCTCTTGTACTAAATTGGCCACTTCGACCCTTTCCAAGGTGCGATTCCCCGTGGATTCCGTGCTTTCACCAACTTCAGACTCAGCCGGTCGGACGGGGTTGCGAGGGAGTTGCTCCACGCGGCGAGTCTCAGTCCGGGCCCTTTTGGTTCGACTCTTTTCCCGTGTGGCGTGTTGGTCGCGGGCGACTAGCGGGGCGCGACCGGGCTCCCTCCGGCCTAATCGTTCCCTTGCCGACCGTCGTCCGGTGCTTGGACCCAGCCGGGAATGAACGGATTGCACCGGCTGGCTCTCCGCCCGCCGACTCACTCGACGGTTGTCCGGCCCCTGAGCCGGTTGCAACTCGCGTTGCGGCTGGCGAGTGTGCGACTGTTCTCTCGCTCCCAGACTCGCTTCCGCACAGGCGCGCCCGATTGCGCGCAACTGCTCCGGGGTGAGCAGCACTTGTGGTATTTGCGGATTCCTTTGCGGCGTAGGCGGCGGTGTCGCCTCGTTTTCTTGGCTTCGAGCATTTCTCCTATTCAGCTGATTTCTCAAGTCGGCTTCTCGCTCGTTGTTTTGGCGGCTCGACTGTTCCTCGCTTCCTGCCATGCCTGATTCGGCTATTGTTCTTCGGACTCGCCTCGCTCAAGAGGACACGCGACTCTTTGTTTCAGTCCCCACAGATGGCGCCAGTGATGGTTTTAGGGTTTTCGGGCCCAAGGAGGTCCAACACAACCTTTGGTCGGAGGATACACCTCTTAGTAACAGTAATGCCTACTTTCAAAGATCACGGTAGTACTTCAGGAACTCTTTGTTATTTTTCACTCTCTCCCGGGTGTCCGGAAATGCCTGCCTATTACAAGAATGGAGGAGCCTTTATATAGTGGCTCCTCCTCATTCGACTTAAAGGCCCTTTAACGGCCGACTTCAAGGCTAATCAAGGGATGGAGCCGTTGGATGCCATTACTCGGTCAACCAACGGCTCTTTTAGGCTCGTAACCGCCCGACTGTGCCCGGCCTTTAATGCTTCAACGGTTCTCCTTTAAAGTCACCTCTTTAATGCCTTCAACGGCTCCTCGAGCCAGGTCCTTTCCTGGGCTTGGGCCTTGGCCGACTCCCGGACTCGACCTGATCACTCCTTGGGCTCCTCGTTGCTGGCCCACCTCTACCTTCTTTGGGCCCCTATCTCTTGGGCCGGGGTTCTCACCCCATCAATATATATATATATATATATATATATATATATATATATATATATATATATATATATATATATATATATATAACTAAGATTTTAACATTAAATATTAATATTGGACATATATTTTTGCGCATCGTACATATGAAATACTAGTCTCATACATATATATATATGATAAAATCTTAATGAATCACACATTCCGAAAGTAAACTTTTGGGGCTAAAATTGTATTTCTGAAAAACCAAGTGGTGGCTCATGCAATTTATAGGGCATTTTGTTTTCCGGCAATGGATAATTTTGGTGAATTCAAAGTCATCACCTAATTGAAAGTGAGTCAGTCAAAATTCCAACGGTAGCGAACCATTACCGACAAATTCGGTCCCCGTAATCAACGGTGCGGTTTGAAAGACTATGACAGTCACACGACAAAGGGACGCAATCGTCGGACGTCGGCAAGTGAATAGCCCAGCACGACGAAATACATACTTCTTCACTTTAAAAATTGTATTTACATGTCATATTATCAAAATTACAACATACAATTAACTTACAATAATTTTGTGAAAGAATGAGGTTCAAATTGATCACGGAACGTAACCTAAAAATGCAATTATGTTACTGAACCAAAAAAAAATACAATTAAACCACTGAACACTCTAAATGTATGCAATTTCACATGATAGTAGGTTACCTGCTTACGTGGCAGCTGAGTTGGCACTTTTAATAATTTTTAATAAATTGTAATAATAATTTTAAAAAAAAAACGACGGGGTGTTGGTCGTTTAATTTTTATTTATTTATTTTTAAATTATTAAAAATGTCAACTCAGCTGCCACGTAAAAAGGTAACCTACTAAAATTGATGGTAACCTGCTATCCGGTGAAATTGCATACATTTAGAGTGTTCAGTGGTCTAATTGCATTTTTTTTATCAGTGGCCTAATTGCATTTTCAGGTTACGTTTAGTGGCCAATTTGAACCTTGTTCCTTTTGTGAATTAAGTCAACTTTTAAGTCACACGACATGTCACTCTTCCCAAATTTCACCATTGTGACCAACTGAGCTGCCCATGCAGGCAAATAAAAAAATAAATACATGTGTAGCAGTCTTGAGGAATAGAAGAGATCACAATGTAAGAGTCTCACTCTTTTGTGAAAGTAGTTGATGGGGTGTGGACCCCGGCCCAAGAAGAATTGGGAAGCCCAAAGAGAATAAGATGCGGCCTACAGAAAAAAGGGCGGAAGCCCAGAAAGTAATAAAACCCGAAAGAAGATCCGACCGAGTCGAGTAGACGAGCCGACTCCAATGTCGGGACGAAGACTTGGCGAAAGTGACAAAGAGCCGTTAAAGGGCATTTAAAGAAGCATTGAAGAAGCCGGTCAAAGAGCCGTTGGGAGGCCCAGTAACAGCAGCTCAACGGCCCTCCGATGTAATTAGCCATCAAAGCCCAATTTATTGTACTTAAAGCCCGAATTAAAGGAGGGTCTACTATATAAAGGCCCCTCCGAGATGTAAAACAGGCGAGTCCATGCCCAGAGAATAGAGAGACACGTTTACTAAAATTATCCATTCCCTAATATTTTAGATAACTTTATTGAAAGGTATATCCACCAACCAAGGTTGTGTTAGACTTCTCTGGACCCAAAAACCCTAAAACCAACATAGCTCCTTGTCAATACTAAATAGTAAGTACGGACTTTTTCAACTAGTGAACGCTGAGTTATTATGATTTATCTATCAAACCCGCATGGGCAGCTCAACTGGTTATAGAGGTGAAACTTTGAAAGAATGACCAAGGATCGAGTCTCACTCGCGGCAGTGTAGGAGCAACCTCAAAGTGAGGGGGATTCCTTTGTGCACAGTTAACACCGTCTAGCCTTTGTGGTTCATGTTCAGTTAAGTTACCTGATTTACATACCCTTTTGAAAGAATGATTTATTATCTATCAATAATTTTAGTGAATTGAAGTGTGGGCTTTTAAGGTAATAAATTTTGTCTTTTATTGGCGGGGATTTGTAGAGAGTTAACGCATCAGACGTCGGAGTGATCATATGAATGAAACATTAATATTGCAGACAAGACAAACCGACTATCCTCCGCTTTATTATGGTTGAATATGAGTCCTAATTTAATGGGGCCCATGGCCCAGATAGCGATGAGTGAGTGGCCCAAAGATGGACAGTTGGACCAATACGTGTGTGGATCGTGGGCTGGGAGCCCGTCTTCTTCTACCGACCTCAAATGTATAAAGGGAGTAAGTATTAGATCAAACTAATTAGGTAGAAAACTAGAAATGGTTGAAAGTTAGAATCCAAATTGAAAAGAAATTGCACTTTTCATCCCTAAGTTATAAGGTAATTGTAGAATTCGTACATAAGTATTGATCATGCTCACTTTTTGTCTCTAAGTTATTATTGGTTGTAATTTTTATCATTTCGTGCTCACTTTTCGTCCCTGAGTTATACTAAAATTGTAAATTTTGTCCTTAATGTTTTATTAGTAAAGGAACGAAAAGTGCAACTTCAATAATAACTTAGAGACGAAAAGTGTAATTTGACCAACACTTAGGGACGAATTCTACAATTACCTTATAACTTAAGGACGAAAAGTGTAACTTTCGCTTAGAAATTAAATGTTTAATGTTATATGTATTCTAGTGATAAAACAGGAATGGGTATTAAATAAGTCATTGAATTTTAATAACTTGTATAATTAGATTATTGATCAAAAAATTTATACAATTAACAGGGCATTTGGTTGGAGGGGGTGAATTATGTGGGAAAAGAATTGTAATTTCATGGGAGTTGAATTACTGTGAATAAAGTGGGAATTTAAATTCCAGTGTTTGGTTGACAGGAATAGAATTATTGGGAATTTCAATTCCAATGTTTGGTATACATGGGAATTGAAAGGGAATAAGTAGTATAAAGTCAAAAATGTCCATTATTGTTGTTAGACATTAATTTTAAGTTAAAAAAGGAAGGGGTAATGTTGACTCATCACTATCTTTTTTTCCCAGGAATTAAAATACCAGGGGGACATGAGATTTTAATTCCATGAAAATGGGGAAATTGCAATTCCCTCCAACCAAACTACGGAATTTAATGGCCTTTGGAATTAGGTGGAATTAAGTGGGAAGGGAATTTAAAATCCCTCCAACCAAACGCCCTGTAAAATTCTTTCAGTTGAGCTCATCGCATGGAGTTTTCATAATGCAGTTGATTATATCTTTTTTGTGAGTTGCAAATTATTATATAAAAACTATATTTACCCAGTAACACTCTGAGTAGTGAATGTGGTTTTTCTCGTTGGAAAAAAAATGTACTCCCTTCGTTTTATTTTATGTGTCTGATTCGGTTAACGAGGCTTGACTGAAGTTATTTTAATTATTTTTTCATAATATTAAGTTTAGTATTGGTATACAAAATTTATATATTTAGAAACTATATTAAAAGTACTATTAAATACAAAAAATTAAATTTAAAAATAAGTATATAATACAAAAAAAAAAAAGAATTGATTTGACCTCAATAGGACAGATAAAATGAAATAGAGGAGGAGGAGTACAATTTAAACATTTAACACTAAAAAATTATGTAATTCGCCTTATTTGCCAATCGCTTACCAGGAGAATCAACCGAATTTTTGAGTTGGCATATGATGTGGCTAATTTGAAACGTTGGTATCGACATGAATATTATGTGGCATAAACGTGTCAAAAAGATGATGGCATGAATAATATGAGGAATTGTACTTCCTTCTGAAAATAAATTTCAATGAACCAAACAAAAAGCATTTTCCCAAAGTTTAGGGGATTGACTCCTTTTGATAAATATTTTCCATCCAATCAAACAAGCTAAGAAAAGTAGTAATGGGTTATCCTTTTCTTTCTTAACAAATACTTACATTTAAAAAAAAAAAAAAAAAAAAAAGAAGCAAACCCCTCACTTCCCACCCAACATGATTATCAGCTCACAAGTTTGATTTTTGTCAACATTCTCATGGTCGAGTCCATCGCATAAGATCTTCTTAGTGCGATTTACTTCTTCACTGTAATTTGTAGACTATTACACATAAATAAAGTTTATCCTGTGTACACCATTAGATAGTGACTATAAGTTTTCCTTATTAAAAAAAAATGGTCCCTAACTACTAAAAATGTGCCATTTATAACTTTCAAAGAAAAAAACAAATCAATACTCAAATTTTCAAATTTGCTTAATTTGAACTCAAAGGCGAAAGTAAGTCGCGCTGCAGTTTGGTGGAAGTTCCAATTTCGCTTCCCTGCCAATGAGCTTTCTCAAGTGTAATGTTGATGATGCACTCTTCCATGATAAATCCAAGAGTTTGGGAAGAATGATAAATCCAAGATTCCAAGGTGGGTTTCGAGACGAGACTGGAGCATTTGTGGCAGCACAAAGTGGATTACTGTTATGCCCCGGGATGCGTTTCATGTCAAAACCTTATCTTGTAAAGAGGCCTTCTCGTGACTCAAAACTAAAGGCGTCATTATTGAAACGGATTGTCTTAGGGTCTCACTAGGCATAAACAACAAACACACTAACACTATGTATACAAGGTCTATCATTAATGCGGGTGATTTTTCCGAGGAGGAATAAAATATTACTAGGATTCGTGATCAGGAGATTTGAATGTTGAGTTACCGGGAAGGGAATGTCGTCCTTCCCTTTGACGTTATTGTCCTCAATATCGCTAATCTGTTTGGCAACACAAAACCCCAATGACAACTACCAATGCATACATAATGCAGGAGAGTTGTCTCAAATAAAACTGACCAAAACTCGACTAGATTAGTTTCATTCTACGGAGTGCAAACAGAGATGTTAATAGGGCGGGGCGGACCCTCCATCTCCACCCCCAACTTTCTCCCCCATTTCCCATTCCCCTCGCCATCTGTACCGGGAAAGGAAAACATCTCCTCATCCCCATTCCACGGAATTATTTTGAAATGGGAAATCCCCTACTCCACCTGTAACTTATATAAAAAAGATTAAAAATTAAAAAAAAATAACTCATATATATTAATCTTCAATTTAAAATACTATTAAATATTTTACAATTAAAAAAAAAAACACACACACACGTGTGTGTATATATGTGTATATATATATATATATATATATATATATATATATATCCCTGCCCCCATCACTCATCCCCAATCCCCTACTTTTGTCCATGTTCCCTTCCTCGTCGAACGGGGAGTCGAGTTCCCCGTCAAATACGAATACAATTGACATCCCTAGGTGCAGATATATCAGGTGCGTATACAAAAGTGCAGAAAAGAATTAAAGGAAATGCATTTCTTCAAGTATCAAAAGATGGAAAGAATACAAAACCAAACATTTGCAAGAATGATCTCAGGACCTCTGGCTGCTATGTTTCTTTTCTTCTGGTGGTACAAACTACAAAGGAAAAAAAAAAATGGGCAAGAATTGTTCCAATTTCCAGTTCTCACAGCTGCACATCTCTCCTGGCTTGATATCCAAACCGTGCCCGCCTTATATTCCCTCTACGCTTCTTGTATATCCTCCATCCAACCCACCCAGCACCAGCTGCAGCAAATACTCCTATCACAATCCCGGCCTTCTGTCCTCCACTCAACCCACTCGAGCTTCCAGATTCCGGTGGTGTCTCTTGTTTAGGACCCGAATGTGGCGATGAAGTTGGTTTAGGGGTGGGAGGAGTAGGAGCTGGGGAGCCTGGGGGAGGGGATGGCGGTAAAGTTGGGTTATTGGTGGGAGGAATACGAGCGGGGGAGTGTGGGCCAGGGGATGGCGCAGGCTGTGCATGGACACTGAAGTGTGTGAATATGAGAAACTGTACCAACAGACCGAACAAGTAGAGCTTCTGCATGGTGGTTAGTGATGATCAAATTTGTTCTGAGAGAATACCGCAAAGAATGTGAAACTGCAAATTTATCTCAAACGAACCAATAATGACAATGGAAGCAATGATATAAACGAGGAATGCACAAATGGAACAAACAGAAATGACAAAATCCAACAATGTGGAAGAGCATTGTAGACCACGTTTAAGGTTGACAGTGTCATCTTAATTAACGGTAATATACTAGGAATATTGGTCTAAACAAGATCTCTATATCAGCCAAACACTCGATGCTAGTTCTTGGTGTGCCTTTCAAAGGGACGAAAAGACAAGTTTTCAACAATGATTAATCATGGCCATCAATGTAAAGAGCTAACCTGGCAGACCACCATAGAAATGGTCTTTTATCTGCTGAAAGCAATCTGCATCTCAAACACGCCTTCTCCATTCTCCAAGAAGATGAGTCACTTCCGGTTAACCCTGTCAGTCTTCGAATTTGGCTGGTTAAAAAGAGAAGCAGAAGCAAAGATGTCAAAATACCACTTAACATATAAATCAAGAATCATATAAAACAATGCCTTATTGCAACTACAGTACATCTAGAAAAACAAGTAAAATTCAGGCAAACCAAATTAAAGAAATGAGCAAAATCTCGCATCCATTAATTGGATAAATGTTTACAAATACATAAATGGATGATATATGGGAAGCAAAAAAAAAAAAGATAAAACCACAGGTAGTGTGTAGACACAGCCAAACGACAAATCTGCAAGTGTTGATGGACACCATCTCATTTTGACGAAGAAAACTGGATAAAACAAAATAAAACAAAACAAAACAAAAAAAATCTTTTTACAGCAGGGAAATAATTCTGAGATTAGCTTCTAGGTCTCTCTCCCAGGTGACAAACTAAGTTAACTGGTTCGGCACACTCTGCTTTCGGGATATATCCTAAGTCCAAGGCTTCAGAGCAAAGCTATGAAACAGAACCTAAAGCTGCTCCGTTTTTCCTTGTGGCATGGAGAAGTTCCTTCTACAAGCCTATGACGCATAATATTATCTTCCCTGTTAGAAGTTGTACCTATGCAACTCTTCAATTCTCTCCATCCCATTGGATTATATGGCTCCACGTGCATCTAGTTTTCACTAGATTGTTCTTTGGGGTTTTCTTCTTCTTGGGCAGACTCTGAGATCTTTTCTTTCTCAGATTGAAGAACTGTGGGCCCCTCATTTTCAGTGGTAGCTTTCGGAGAGTCCAAAGCTTTTGCAGGTGACTCTACCTCACGGGGTAAAGCAGTAGAGGCATTCTGTTCCTTGGGTGACACCGGAGACTCCACTACTCCCGCATCTCCCTGAGCAGCCAAATCAGTGCTCTTCTCTTCTCTCTTTACTATTGGCTCTGAACCCTCTGTATCAGACTGTTTATTTGTAGTATCCTCGTTTTCTGAGGGTGCTTCTCGAGCATTTTCAGCCTTGGCAAGTGATTCATTTGGAGCGTTTTCAGCCTTGGCAAGTGACTCATTTGGAGCGTTTTCACCCTTGGCAAGTGACTCATTTGGAGCGTTTTCAGCCTTGGCAAGTGACTCATTTGGAGTGTTTTCAGCCTTGGCAAGTGATTCATTTGGAGCGTTTTCGGCCTTGGCAAGTGATTCATTAGGCTCCGCCTTGCTTTCTAAAGATGTGAGGTCATTATGCTTTGCGGGTGACTCTTCAGTTTTAAGAGTTGATTCTCCATCCTTGGCGGCATTCTCAGTGGACTCAGCAGTGCTCTCCTCATTGTTAGCTGTTGTGTTTTCTTCCTCTGCAACTGGCTTCACTTCTTCCACTATTGGCCCAAGCTTCCCTTCAAGATCCTTAATTGCAAATGTTAAAGCTCTTGCATCCCGAGAAGCTGCTAATTTCGCACGAGGCGATGCCTGTTTGTAAGAATAAAGAATATAAATCCACCAGTGAAGGCAAGACAAAAATTTTGTTGGTCCTCCATAAAACATGCACATATTTGCCAAAAACAATATAACACTTCTCAGGATCATAATAACAGTTCTATCTATCTTGCAATCAAATCAAATAACTAACAAAAGCCGTAAAGGAAATGAGAAGGGGAAAGAATGTGCTTACGGAGTATTTTATTTCCTGAAATGGTAACTTAGTAGGAAGGGAAGAGGGAAACGAATAAGTATGACACTCAAAACTCACCTCCAACAGTTGTTCTGCCCTTTTATTCAGGGCTTCGGGAGAAGCTTCCTTGTGAACAAGTTTTAAGATGCAGACCAAGTGAGCCTGTAGGTTCTCGGTCCGGTGTTGAGGTATATTGCACTGTGGAACTGTAGATTGACAACCTACCGGATAAAAGGGGCAGTTCACGAGCTTCATTTGACAAGTAGTAATGCAATGCCTGTCCATATCCCGCCTCATTATGGTTTCCGGGCATTTCTGCTCGCATGGGATTATTTTGAAAGGACAGGAAGAGTCATGTTCTTCGGCACGTCCTGCAATGAATATAACATTACATCCCTCGTGGTCACAGTTCATAACCCTGAAATTGCAAGAGGGAAGATGTTGTTGCAGCTCTTCGTCAGACCTATACTTCATACTGCAATGGTAGGTGTTCTTGAAGTCGACGTTTCTAAGCAAAGTTTGTGCAACCGCCTCCCTCCGCCCGATCAACCAAAACCCGTTCGTTTCCATCTCCTGCACAAAATCGTCTATCCTATCTTCTCTCCTATCACTCAGAACCCATCCCGAGACACGGCTAAAAAAATTCCTTTTTGAATGTGCGAATTCATCAATAATATCAGAGATAATATCGAAAGCATCAGTAGGTGCTTCGGTATTGGCATCCCCTTCCAAGACAATGGATTCAGCAACAAACGTTTCACTTCTGTGGACAAGATAGTCCACCATTTCTCGTCTAATATCAACAGCCACTGAACCAGGGCTCTTGAATATGCCACCTGTCGTGTTGTCAACACAGGCAGAGGATAATCCTGTAAGGAATTCTTGTGCTATCTTGTGAACCATTTCTGTATCGAAAAGGTTGCAGGGAAACATTGGACCTTCCTCTTTCACCTCTTCAATTGTTGCTGGTTTGTCAGCATCACTTGCAGGGGGATCCATGCTCGCTGGGGGTCCGTGCTTGCAGGGGGGTCCGTGCTCGCAGGGGGGTCCGTGCTCGCAGGGGGGTTTGTGCTTTGAGATTCTTGCATCATGTTCAGTACCAGAATAAAATGGAGTCTGAAAACAATAAATAAAGGCATCAATTGCGCCAGCAGAGAATGAATGGAAGAAAATGCTTTAAAACACCCATAGTTATTTCAAGGAAACATCATTATATGATCTTCAAGAATGAAACCAGACAACTGTCAGCATGGAAAGAATAGTTTACATGCTGACCACTGTTGCAAAAATCGGCCTAGGCCCTAAGCACCCCTCTAGGGTGCCGGCCGCCTAGGCGCCTAACTCGGCCGACTCGGCCTTGCTAATTTTTTTTCATTATATATATATAATATGACATACACCCACATAGGTGCACTATTTTGTTTTTTTAGTCAGCCGTCTAGGCGCTAGGCACTACTCTGCTGCCTGACTAGCACCTGGCGCCTACTGCAACCATGATGCTAGTTGACATGCATTTACAAGCATCCAACATAAATCCGCACATCAAGAAGTAGAATAGGCTATGAACTTTTCGTTTCAAATTGGAAGCACTTATTGGTGAATAAAACAACCACATTATCTATCATCTAGTTCCAGTTGATAGACTCTAGAAGCTGTCTAACAACATAAAGAATTTAGATTAGACCGCGTAGGGATTGATGAACAATATGGGCAAGATTACGCTTTCCCTGACCACTAAAGTAAAGACTTCAATGAAAGGAAGGAGATGCAGTGGGGGAAGGAAAAAGCTTAAAGCTTTTGGAGATTGATCTTTGGTTTTCATCAAAAACAAAGAAGGCTAAGGATGGATTAAGAGCTGAGACAAAACACCTTCTGAGAGGTCAATTAAGTTGTAAATTTTGTTTAAGTCACTAATGCTCAATGCATAGCCTTTTACTTCATTCTGGGAGGCCAATAATGATACTCCTTCTGTAATGTATAAAATATCATCTATTATCATTTGGGAAAGGTAATTACTAAACAAAGAAAAGGCACAAACTTTTCCCAAATTCGCAATCATGGAACAACCCAAAAATTTGTAAAATTGAGATCTAGAAAGAAGCTCTAAATCATATTACAAAATGCAATCAAACACACACACCATCTCTGTTTCATTTAGCCATGAGAAATTTGTCAGATACACATATCCTCCATTACAGATTTAACTGATTTAGCCATCTATAATCAAAATCAAACACCATAACTGCATTTTTTCATGGCACAAATCCCTTATGATTAAAGAACAAAAAGAGATCGAACACTAAATCTTACTATGGAGGTATGAAACTGGAAAAAAAAAGGCATTGGCAAATCGAGTAATAGAATTAAACATCTGAGATTAATATACCTTATATACCTATATTCCCATTCTAATTCGCAAAACACGAACACATTGAAGAATGAGGGAGAGGTAAAAGGATTACCTTTAACTCGTACGGTGAAAATGCTGGATCAGAAGAGAAAACCCGGAAATGGGTTTGTTTATTATATGCAAAATCAAGAATGAGAGAATCAATCAAGAACAGTTACAACCCAACGAAATGGCATTTCTTGCTCTATATATTACCGTAAAATGTCAAGAGTTTTAAAAAATGCCGATAAAAAAAAGTGTGGGTGGGAGTAGAAATGGAAATTAGACAAAGAAAAATTTTAAAAATAATAAAAAAATTCAGGGGATTTGTGTTTCATGTACCTCCAATTTTTGCAGTGGCTTGCCACTTTTGTCTCCGATCTTGGAGTTGGTGGGCACTGGGATGTTGGTAAAAGCTTCATTCTGTTTGTTAATGTCATATAATATAGTATAGTTACATTAGTACGTGCATGCCATGCCTTTTTTTTTTTTTTTTTCATTTAACACATAATAAAATTAATTGAAAAATGATTAAATATGTCCATAAACCCAACAAATTTCATATTTTTGGGGTGCGACGG
Source organism: Ipomoea nil (assembly GCF_001879475.1). Classification (NCBI taxonomy): domain Eukaryota; kingdom Viridiplantae; phylum Streptophyta; class Magnoliopsida; order Solanales; family Convolvulaceae; genus Ipomoea; species Ipomoea nil. The sequence goes on along the minus strand of NW_017618198.1, from coordinate 813,199 downwards.
CAGCTGGCAGTAAGGTGGTGGCGGTGGCGATGGCGATGACGATGACCTGGCAGGTTAGCGAACGTCGACGTCGAATAGCAGATTGGTTCTGAAAGACTTGATTTAGAAGAATAAGTTGTCTCGGGAAAATGACTTTTCAAAAAATAAAAAAAAATAAAAAAATATTTTTCAAAAAACACTCATATTTTTCATTGACTTTACCCTCATTTTCCATTGACTTCTATTTTTTCTCTCTTACCAAACACTAAGAACCCGAACTCGGGTTTCCAAACACGCCATTATATCCAATTTCTCTTTTGGAGTGCTTCTCCAATGGTTAAATGGTTCATTTGCGAACTAATTTAAGAGCTCGAAGCCAAAGCAAATCAACACTAATTACATACAATAGTGAATTTAACCATTTAATTATTTTTACATCCACGATTCTTCATCCCTTCAATAATTCAAATGTTACAAAAGTGGTGGATTACGTTCCTCCCGCCTCCATGCACCCTAACACAAAAGATTAAAGCAGCATGGTTATATAATTATATAAAAATTCCCATAATTTATTTAATTACGATGTCTTTTAACCCATGATATAATATAGGAGGTTTAAGTATATTTTTATATGCATCTTTAGATTTATTAATTACTTGATGAAATGAGTTCAAATTGTGTTAATATTATTTTGATAAATAATAAAATAACTATTTTATATTATAGTTTACATGAAGAGTATTTAAACGATCCGTTTGGAGAAAGCTCTAGCGGTGAAAGAAGCTCTTTCATGGGTGAAAGAGATTGGTTATGATAAGGTGGCCATCAACAACAGTGCGGCTACCAAGGATAAAACTATGAGACTTAAAAAATGTCACAAAGTAAAGATAAGAGTTATGTGTTCATGCTTTTAGTTTTATTAAAATCTCAATAAGATAATAAAGAATTTTAGTGTTGATAAGTCTTTAAAACACAATGCAAAAAACAAAACAAAAAAAAAAAAACAACAAAAAAAAAACAAAACAAAACAAAACAAAACAAAAAAAGAGTAAAGAAACCTATATCAGCTTTGATTCTTAAACTTAAACTTCAAGTATGCAAAACCATAATCAAACATTTTCGATAAAGTTTCAATTCTAATTTCATAAACTATCGAATTAAGGATCACACATCCAGGATCGAAATTAAATTGTGGTGACATCTATGGTGCAGTGATAATTAAAAGATTGAATCCATACTATTAATATAAGAAAAAACTAAATTGAAAACTAAAATTTTAGCATTCAAAAAAGAAAACTAAAATTTTAATTCAAAAACGAGTAATTTAAAAAAAAAAAAAATTGATCTTGAGTATTAGTGGCTCTATTACAATGCAACAGGGACGGAGCCAGAAATTCGGTTAAAAATGTGATTGTGTTAAAGTCATAGGGCAATGAGTAAAAAGAATTGTAAAACTACATTGATAGCAAGATTTGAACTCTTAACCTCATTATGGCTAAATATATACTCTACTGCCTAATCTAACTCACTTCTTATTATCACTTTATAGTTTTTTTTTTATACTAATACTAAAACATGTACTATATATACATATATGCATACAAAAACTATATATGGGGTTGGGGTGGGGTGATGGGGGCAGCTGCCCCCCTTTGGCTCCGTCCCTGCAATGCAATATATGTTTTTTTTTCAGTAATTTTGAATTTTAAAAATGAAAATTTTCTATTTTTAATACAATTCTCCGATTGCTAAGTGTTAACTGTTGTCATGGCATTTGAGAGTTGAGAGTGATCTTTTAAATAGTGGGGTCTAAATGTTAATATAATAAATTATAGGGTAGAAATCACATTAACACTTTTTTTTTCTTTTTAAAGTACTACTGACTCTATTAGATTGTAGTATCTATTCACCAAGGTTGAAAAAATCGCTATGTCTCTTTAGAGGTTTGGGGACCACCTAGAGCGATTAATCGGGCCTTGCAACACTGTTGTTCATACATACTTTCTCATTCACTGAGACTCGATCTCATGCCAAATCACTATATGTAATCTGAACAGCTTGGCGCATTAACACTTGTTAAATGGAGATTAATGGGGAGTAGTCCATACAAATTATATTATAATATAAAAGAGTTAAAAAGGAAAGTCGTAACTAAAAGACTCCCAACTACCATCCACTTTATTCAATACTGCCCAACTAATTACCCCCAACTTCCATTTAATTGCGCCATATGCTCCGCCGGCGGAGCACGGCGGCGTGTGTGTTAACTGGTGGGGTTTCCGGCTCTGGTTCTGAGCCACTGTATAACGTCTCCAAACACGCGCTCCACGTTCTCCTCCGGCTCGCCCACCAGTTGGTGCCACATTCCGGGATATATATTCAGAGTCTTGTCCTTGCTGGCGGCGCGTCGGTACAGCTCTTCCACGCACGCCGGGTCGCAGACGACGTCTTCCCCGCCGTGAATGATCAGGAACGGGACTTCCACTTCTTCGAACCTCGCTTGCAGATCCCTGCACACCCTCAACAGCTCACGCGCCGTCGCTGCTCGCGGCCTCGCCATGGTCCTAGTGGGGCTTGCTATCGCCAGTTTCCTCTTCCATTCCTCCTTCATTCGTACGTGACGGAAATTGGAAAGCAAATTCGATGAGTACTCTAAAACGGAATTTAATGGCGGAAAAGGAAAATATCAAATCTGACCTTGAATGAGACGTCGGGAATGGAGCCGCGCGTGGGGACCACGTGCCAAGTCGGGATTAAGTACGCGGCAATGTCAAGGAAATGCTCCAGCGGCCATGGCGGCTTGAACTTATCGCTGATGCCGCACATGGCCCCGTTCAAAACGACGCCGTCGAAGCGCCGTTTCGGGGCGGAATCGCCGCGGCGGAGCGTTATGAGCAGAGCAATCGCGCCGCCGAGAGACTCGGCGTAGAGGAACGAAGGCAGCTCCGGCGGCACGTGGCGGTCACGGAACGAGTCGAAGAACGCTACGCAGTCGTCGACGACGGGGTTTATGTCCGGTATGTGAGCCTTCAGCCCCCCCTCGGTGTAGCCGTGGCCCTGGTGGTCGATGGCGCAGACGGCGAACCCTTGCTTCGCGATGTGCACGGCGGTGAGCTGGATCAGCCAGTTGGAGTCGCCGGTGAAGCCGTGGACGACGCAGACGGCGCCAATCACCTTCGCCGGAGGGAGCGGGGTCCACCACTGGGTGAACAGCTTGAGACCGCGAGAATTGGTGACGAACTCGGAGCCGTGACTCACCGAGTGGCGCAAGTAGAACTCGTCGGCACTCAGTGAGCCAAATGGACTCTCCTCGTTCGCCTCTGCCACCGGATGCTTCATACTAGGGTTCATCTCCGGCGAATGTACAGACAGATGAGAATTCAGGGAAAGAGATGATATAAGAAAGGAGAGATGACGTTTGGTAGTTTCTCGTTGGAGACACTCATTACTCATTAGCCATTCCCATCTACTCACTACTGACTGTATTCTCAGAATTACTTATTTCACTTTGATCCTTCAAGTTTGCAACAATGATAAATCTTGGTGTCTATTATATCAAAATTATGAATTCACCATTCTAGTTTACACTCAATTTCATTTTTTTTGTTAATACAAAATAGGGAAAATCCCATAATCATAATCCACAAATTAAATGATCGAGAACATGAATTTCATAGTTATACTTGACTATTAGGTTGTGGTTTGGTTTATAGTTCATTGAGTTTGTAATTTTAGTTGTGATTGATTTTTCTTGAGTTGAGCTTTTAATTTAAAACAAAATTTTTAATTTGTTGTTAATAGAAAAGTTTATTTTTTTAAAAGTGATACAGTATTATTTTGATATCTTATATTCTTTTCTCAGTACGTTTTACTCTTTCACTTAGGGTGTTGGTCGATCTTAATTTTTGGTATATTACTATCGACTGTTATTTAGATGAAATATTAAATTGTACTACTTCCGTCCCATTTTATGTGTCTTAGTTCCGTTAACAAGGCTTAACTGAAGTTATTTTTAATCTAATTTTTCATAATATTAAGTTTAATATTTTTATACAAAATTTATATATTTAGAAAATACACTAAAAGTATTATTAAACACAAAAAAAAAATCAAATTTAAAAATAAGTAAAAAATACTAAAGAAATAAATAAAGAAGAAGTTAGTTTGACCCAATAAATAGTAAGTATACAGATAAAATGGGACATGAGTATATATATAATTATAACAATTTTTTTGTCAAAATGCTCCTCAATTATTGCTCATTCTCAATTTTGCAGTTTGACTTTCAATTGCATCAAATGGAGTTAATACCCAAAATTGTCCTTAACTATAGTGGTTTTTCTCAATTTCGTCCTAAACGGCTTTGGTGACTTAATGTAGTCCCAGAGTTTCGTGTTTTTACCCAATTTAGTCCCAGACTTTTGTATTTTTGATCAATTTAGTCCCTCATTTGTTATTCGGTCCATTTGTTGTTAAATAAATAGGCAATTCAGTAATTTTAATATTGACATCTCTTTACTCATAGACATGTAAAGTGCGAAATCTTTTTTTTTTTTTTTTTTTTTTTTTTACGAATTACTCCCAGAATCCCTCCTAAACCTGCGAATATAAAATTTGATTCGTAGGTCTAAGAGTAATTATAGGTGTAATTCGTACAAGAAAGATGGATTTCTCACTTCGCAGGTTAAAAGTAAAGAGAGATCAATATTGATAATATTGAATTGTCCCTTTATTTAACACCAATTTGACAAAATAATAAACGGAGGACTAAATTGAGCAAAACACAAAAGTCTGGGACTATATTAGGTCACCAAAGTCGTTTAGGACGAAATTGAGAAAAACCACTATAGTCGGTTAGATCTTCTAAAATTAGGAATTTGAATGCTCGAACAAATATAACAGAACATCAACATGCTAAAGAAGTATAGGAACTGAATTTTGTAGTTACAATGTACCAACTATCTTACAACTTGAACAACTATACAATGTACTTACAACTTGAACAACTATACAATGTACTTACAACTTGAACAACTATATAGTGTATACTAATCCTAATTTGCATTACCGGCATTTGCATTTGCCGGCTGAGTAACAAAAGCATGCTGTGTAAGGTTGCTACGGTGCTTCTTTCCTGGGCATTTACGTTCAGGCAAGAATTGAGGAAGTCAATTAACTCCTCCGTAGCTCCGGGCACCTCCTGCAGCGGGAGGGAATCAGTAATAGCCCTATGAATAGTGTCTAGATTAGCACTAAAATCAACCTGGGCGAGTGGGTAGTGGCCTACAAACAGCTCCCACACAACCATTCCCGTACCCCAAACATCTTGTTGAAAAAGATTTAGGGCATTCAATCCCCTTCTGGAGCTGGCAGCCTGTATTGCCTCGGGGCTCAAATATTGAGCCCCGTGATTCGGTAGGGCAGGCCTGACTGCCGCCCGCTCCAAGGAGGGGATAACACGACACATGGCAGCCTCTATGATCTTCGAGTGCCCAAAGCTGCACAGCTTCACAGTCATGTTCGGGTTCACCAACACGTGATCGGGTTGAATAGCCATATGTGCTATTGATTTCTTGTGGATATGAGTTAGAGCCTCCAAAATCTGATTTGCGACCCTCGATAATTGGACCTCGTCCTGAATATGTAGTCCATTAAGGGACCGGCCATTGATGTACTCCAGGAGAATCTGTGTATTGCCATTGTACCAGTTTTTGTTAGAATGGTGCTTTCTAATTAGGTTTTGGTGTCGTCCAACCAGCTGAAGAATTTGTAGCTCGTCATTGTTTGTTGGCTCTTCCAAGCAATTGGTATGCGTTGTCTTCAGGATGTACTGCATATCACCATCGGCCCTCCTTTTGCGAACTATAGTAACCTTCCCGGTGAGACGTTCCCCAAGTTCCATTTCATGGCACCGGGGTTGGTATTCAGGTGGGGGTCGGGGTGGACCGAATACGTCCATGGCTCACTGTGACAAGAAAAAAATAAAAAGAAAAAGAAAAAGGGAATTAGTCTGTGACCAATATGCATTGATAGCAAACAATATTCACTTTAACAGCAAGTGATTGGTAAGTTGAAAGATAGTGATAGAGAGCTACAAATTAAACATGTGAATCATAGAGAGCACCGGCGTACGTCGACGACTACTATGATTACATCGTCCCCTCGTCGGGGCGGCGAAATTGTCTTTGGTTCTTGAAACCTTAGACGCATGCATGCGGCGTTCCGTTCTTGTTGGCGAAGTCCCGGCCGGACAAGCCGGCGCCATAAACGCCGGCCGGTCTCTACAGTGCGGCTAAATATTAAAGAGACGCAAACTTCACCGGTGACAATCAAAACCGTAGAAACACACAACAGCACCTAGCATGCACGCTAAAGACACCACACACAACAACGTACTGCATTTACAAATTAAAATTAATGTAGGAAATGCGTACCAAGAAATCAGGAGATGAATTGAAGAGCTAGCGAACTATGAGCGAATCTGGGAATCTGAGCGTCGGTGAGTAGTGAAAGAGCGCTTCACCGGTGACAATCAATGAGGAAGGCGGAGTTGTCAGAAATCGTAGAAACACACAACAGAACCTAGCATGCACGCTAAAGACACCATACGCAATGCATTTACAAATTAAAATAAATGTAGGATAGGAAATGCGTACCAAGAAATCAGGAGATGAAGAGGTAGCGAACTCTGAGCGAATCTGGGAATCTGAGCGTCGGTGAGTAGCGAAAGAACCAACCAGGACTCGCTCTCTTTAATTTCAAGAACAGGACGCCGTCTCGGATATATAGGCATAGGCGCTCATCGTGAGATTTTACCTATATATATATATATATATATATATATATATATATATATATATATATTCTTAGTAATTTGCAAATTAAAGTATTAGGTGAAGAATTGAAGCTAGGTGATTGTTAAAATATTGTAATTGCAATAATATCATTCTCTCAGTAGAGTAATATAATACATAGCTAATACCTTGTATATGTTCCTGAGGAAATATTATTGTGACTGACAATGGGCTCGAAGGGTGCCATTAATGGAGGCGACAAGCCGTTGATTCCAACTATATTTGCAGGTGTTTATCTCTCTTTCTCTCTCTCTTCCTGCCTCCATGTTTCTTCAATTCATTCCATCTTATTTTTACACTTCATTTCTATTTGTGGGTGCAGGAAAGAGTAAATTTAGGTTTCTGATGATGATAAGTAGTAGGATAAAAGGGCTTCTGTGGGTAATAGTTAATAGGAGGAGGAGGAAGAAGATGATGCCTTGGATAGGGTGTTCTATCCAAATGTTGAAACCCATCTAAGCCTATATCCACAAGCTTCTGCTTTGGGTAGGCGGCTGCCATTTCAGAAAGCTGCTGGATGGGTTTTAGAGTCTAGTGTGTAGTATGAACTAGAAGAAGAAGAAGAACACCCTAAACATTAACAACATAGAAGGAAAGGTATATGATCATGTGGAATAACTTGAGAAAACAAAATATACTGGAGTATTTTTTTAAAAATATTTCTACTAAAGTTATTATTGTTTGAAAATGATAAGTGTATTCATGAGAAATAAGTGTATTAAAGGGGAGACACGCGTTTTTAATAAAACGACGTCGTTTTTGCATCCGTATGCACCATGTATGGTGCATACGGATGCACAACATAATTTGCCGAGTTTATGTATATTATGTTAAGAGTTTATGTGTATTACATTAAGAGTTTATGTATATTATGTATTATGTTAAAATTATGTGTATTATGTTAGGAGTTTATATACTTTCTACTATATAATTATGTACATGCGAAACAGGAGATTTTTAGGATGCACAATATAACAATTGCTAAACAAACCCTGGTTGTCATACTACGGACTTTCGTCTTCTTCCGACTGCGCTGCGAGCGTCCTTTTCTCTAAACTCACCCGATATCAATGAAAACCAACAAATGTTTTCGGTGATATGGCATTTCAATCAAATCGCCAGGAGACATCCACTTCGGATTTTAAGTTACATAGTTCATTTGTCCGTCGCTTTTCCTTTGTGTGGAATATTTTTCTTTAATTTCAAGATACCAAAGTGGAAATTTTTTGCTACCAACAGCAAATATGTTATTTCTTTTAACAGATTGTGTACATCAGTGCTCTCCAACAAAGATAAGTACTTCTTTAATTTACCAGCTTAACCTATTTTGTGATGTTTATACTTTTTTTTTTTTTTGTCGATTTAGGATTTATTATTAAAGATATTTCAATCAGTAGTATAACTTGAGTTCATATTGAAAAATAGGCAAAATTATACTGGGCTAGGATTTTCATATAAACTGTATACTTTAATTATATATATATATATATATATATATATATATATTCACTAGGGTGTTGCTATTTGCACCACTCTTTGGTCAAAAGTAGGTATAAAGTATCTTGAAATTGTAAAAAGGTACAAATTTTCAATAATTACATAGGTGGTGTAAATAGCCACATGGGGGGTTCATTTTGCTATTTGCACCACCTTAGTTAAACCTCATTTATGAGGTGTAATTAATAATTTTTTAATTCATAATTTAATTAAGAGAAAATTGTACTTTTCCCCCTAAGTTATATAGACGCATCTACCAACTAAATTTGTTCGATTGACTTTTTTTGCAGGTTGCTAACAGGTTGCCTATAAGATGATGGTTTTTAGAATGTGTTGTTTAGAGGCAATTCAACGCCCTTGCAATTAGGAGGCTGAAGGAGATTCGGTACTACAGGGGCATAAGGCACTTTCAAGGATTGCCATGCAGAGGACAGCGGACTAAGAACAATTGCCGTACTCTAAAGGGCAAGAAGGTGGCCATTGCAGGGAAGAAGAAAGCACACTACAAGAAAAATGCACATAGACAACACTAGAAAGACAACAGTTTTTAAGAAAAATGTTGTCTTTTGTATAAAAGACAGCAGTTTGGTCCAAAACCGTTGTCTTTGATGCAACACTTTTGTCAAAGACAACGGTTTTTACTTAACCGTTGTTATAAGTGTGTTGTCTTTGTGCATTTTGTGAAAAGACAACACCACAACGACAACGGTTTTTTAAAATCGTTGTCTGTGTTTTTTTTTTTTTAAAGACAACAGTTTTTTTAACCGTTGTCGTTGGTGTGTTGTCTTTAAGCGCACTAGAATACACAACACTAGAAAGACAACGGTTGTTTAAAATCGTTGTCTTTGTGCGCTTTTTTTTTTTTTTTAAAGACAACGGTTTTATTTAACTGTTGTCGTTGGTGTGTTGTCTTTAAGCGCACTAGAATACACAACACTACAAAGACAACGGTTTTTTAAAACCGTTGTCTTTGCGCATTATTATTTTATAAAAGACAACGGTTTTATTTAACCATTGTCATTTATGTGTTGTCTTTAATAGCACTTGAATATACAACACTACAACAACAACGGTTTTATATAACCGTTGTCATTGCGCGTTCTTTATTTGTTTAAAACAACAGTTTTATTTAACCGTTGTCTTTGGTATGTTGTCTTTAAGCGTATTTGAATACACAACACTACAAAGACAACGGTTATAAAATATAAAAAAATCGTTGTCTTTGCGCATCATTATTTTATAAAAGACAACCGTTGTATAAAATATAAACAAAAATGTTAACAACAACAAGAGTCAAACCTATGACCTCAAATATAGCAATTAAGGTTTAACCAACTAAGCAACACAAACTCTTATGTACCAAAGTGCAACATCTCGTATATAATTGGGTTACTTTTGTGTTGTCTGTGAAAACCAAGACAACGATTTTATAAAATAGGTTAAGGATGCCTCTAGGAAGAATAGAACTTGAGACTTCTAACATAATCTAACATTTAACATAACAAACTAAGCTAAACCCACTAAGCCACACCAACACTTATATACTTAAGTGCAATATCTAAGATATAACGAGTTTGATTTTGTGTTGTCTCTGAGAACCAATACAATGATTGTATAAAATACAAGTTAAGGATGCCACCAAGAAAGATAGAACCCATGACCTCTAACATAACAAACAAAGCTAAACCCACCAAACCATAACAACTCTTGTGTAATAAAGTGTTACACCTTATCTTTTACCTATAATTTGGACCTTCATTATTTTTGTTACGAGATAAAAATAGATGTTTAGAAGATCTAGAACAAAAATAAAAATGTAATTAAATTTTTTTGTCTAAATATAATGCATAAAAATTTAACAAAGAAATAATACAATTCAAAAGTTAATTTAAAATTGTTCACCAAAATTTCAATGTCAATTCATTAAAGTTTTATTTTCAATTCATTAAATTACATGCCATATAATGGCCCTGTGCGGTGCGGTGTGGTGTTCAGAATGGTGTGAAGGGGTTAAGGGCGATATGTTTGAACTCTATATTCACAATTACAGAACTCTATGTTCAATTTACTGTATTTAAATTATGAATCTACGACTTAGAAATTATGAATCTAGAGTAAAGATTTTATAAATCTACAGTATAGAATTTATGAATCTACAATATAAAAATCTATGAATCTCGCGTTCTATGAATCTACTGTTGCCTAGCGTCCCAGATAATAAAGTTACTATTTTCCAATCCCCGTTCTGTACCTATATACCCGTTACTATTTTGGGCCTAGTGCCCCAAGTAATAAAGCTATTATTTTCTTACCCCAGTTTTGTATCTATATACCCGGATTATGATAGACCCGCTCCCAATATAGGTGACAGTTCACTTTTAATTTTTTTTTTTTTAACATTCATTTTTAGTCCTATATATTATTCTGACATGACCAATTTTGGTTCTATAGACTGTTACCTATAAATCTAAGATAAAAAATGAAATTCACTCTTCTTTAAAATTTGACTTTCAAGGGTCAATAGTGTATGTTCTTTTTTACATTTATTCTAATTCTCACATATTAGTATATATGACTGTGATTTGGTTTTTATTTTGAATTGTTGGTTCACGGTTCCGGATCCAATTTGAACTGTAGGTTCAAATTTTATTTTAAAATTTTATTTTTTATTTTTAAAGTAGTCTAAATGCAACAATAAATATTAGTAGATAAGTTTGATGGTTCATATTTTAATTCAAGATCTTAAATGAACAATCGATAAAGTAACATAAATCTATTTGACCGTTCAATACAAATTAAGTTTTTCTTCTCATACACTTCACAAAAAATCTCTTCCCTCTCAAACAAAAATTTTCCCTCTCAACTTTCCGCCTTTACGCCTTTCTCAACCCACCTCAACCTCCATCTCCTCTACCGTTCCTCCATCTCCAAAACCTAAATCCGTCGCCTACCGCTTACTACAAGAAAAATGCCCAAGACTCCAACGTCGCGACAATCATTCCCAACGCCTGGGTGTTTGCCGTCAAAATCGCTCGTCGACATCGCCGTCTCTGCTGCGCTACAGGTTCTATTACTCAAATCTTAAACCCTAATCCCTAAAATCTTAATTCTATTTATCCCTAAATCATAATTTCATTAATCCCTAAATTCTTTATGTGATAGTTATTTTTACGCACCTGTGTGGATGTATAGGTTCGTAAGTGTTAGTGTGGAGTTCTTGACTTTTTTCTGTGTTGATTTCAGATGAGCAATCAGTGGAGTAATTCTAAAAAGGCACCGGTTGGGAAAAGCCGATACATATGGTGGTAGTAGATCGGAGTTATCCAGTGAAGTGTTATTTGATGATTATGGACGACCTATTAATATTCCAGGTGGGAAGGAATAGAAGGGTTCTGAGAGTTTTCCATGGCCAGACTGACATGGATGTGGTATGTCAGGTTCGTGAATGTTATCGTAATGCATTATTGATATTTGCATTTGCTTGAATTGCTAGAATTTTGAATGTCAAATCTGCTGCTCTGTGATGAATTATAAATGTTCTCTATGCTTGTCTGATAATCTTGAAATTCACTATTCACAAGCACTTAGTGATGGGTTTGTGATCTTGTTTCAGATTGGACTTGATGGGATTAGAATACTTGAGCCTGCTACAAGCAGAACTCTAAAGATATATCAACTTGATAATGTGGCAAGATGGGAGGTAAATTAATGTGTAGGTTCTATATATGAAATTATGATTTTATTTCCCTTCATGTTACCCAGAAGATAAAATTTGCTTTTATATTTTTAATAGGTATTGGATTCATATATATTTGCATTTTGGACCAAAAGCTCTGTTGACACTGAACCTAAATAGACCGGGCTTAAATCAAACAGCTATACCACAAACAATATCCTGGATGTCGTGACAATAGCAATTATTCAGGTTAAATGATCTCCTCTTTATTTATTTTGGGATAATTAAAAGTTAAACTGCCCAATATTTAGTCTCCATTCCTTCTTTTTCTCCCCTATTACTGTGCTTGTGTATGTGCCTTCCTAAATTAGTTATAGTCTAAATCTATTTTATTAGTGAATGCTGATATGTTGATGTTATGGTCCAGTTTTTTCTCCATTTATATGCCTCTGTCTATCATCAATTTGCCTTTCTACTTAGTCATGTGTGTTCTGTTTTGTTTACTTTGGAGTTTAACCTGTTACCAACTAATTACAGGTTCCTTGGTTTGGCTAAATGTCCATCCTGTTTACTTCTTTACATGAGTGATTGATCTATTTCTTATTTTTCTGATACATAACTTGAAGGCTGTGTATGATATAACAGGTCAATGAAATGGGTGAAACTAATAGACCTTCAAATCTTACCAGAGGTGGATCTGAGCAACTTGCATACATGAAGAAATGTTTTACTGATTGGATGAAAATAATGAGGCCACAAAATGAAGAGAAACATCACTGGGTAGAATTTTGAACATTATATTGATTTCAATGATTGTTCTTTTCTTTTAAACTACTAATATTAATATTAATTAGTACAAGATTTTTGTGTTTTAGTTTATGTTGGGCAAACTATTGAAAGCTTTTCCTTTAATAGCTTCTTGATGAAGCAGTCACCAAGTTCAGTAATTGTAAGTATTCTTTATCTATTTTACTTATATTCATGTAAGATGAGTCAAAATAAAACTACAAATCATCATTACTTTGCTCTATTTTGGTTGTGGTTCCACATGTACATGCTACAGATTGAAGTGTTGGCACCATCTTCCTAATGAGGCTATTCAATCTGGGTGTATGAGTCATTTCATATACTTCAAATGGGAGCTTGGCCAAAGACATCTCTTACAAAGGACGCTAATTAGACTACGTATGTCAAATAGTGAATTTTTCTTCTTTGACAGTTCTCTTGCCACATTTTTATATACTTCCTATCCAATATGTTCTTCTACATTGACAGGAAAAATGCTTGTGTCTATGTAATGAGAACCATGAAGCGCATAAGGTCTTTCTTGAAAATGTATCTTTGGTCACTACAATATTTAGATTTAGTGATTGGAATTGTTCATTGTATTTTAAAGTAGATGATGAATTTTTGTGTATTTTGAAATACTTTACATACTTGTAAAAGATGATTGTACTAATGAATTGATGCTTTGATATTTATGGCGTTTGAATAAATTATTTTTATTATATTATGCTTAAAATCAAAATAGGTTAAAAACAACGGTTTAAAACCGTTGTCTATGAATGTGCGAACAATGGTTTTTAACCGTTGTCTTTGATATATAAGACAACGGTTAAAAACCGTTGTCTATGCCAATGACTTTCAACAACACCGGTTTCAACAACCTTCAATAGACAACAGTTTTTAACCGTTGTCTTTACTAGAAAAGACAACGGTTAAAAACCGTTGTCTATGTGCGTGACTTTTAACAACACCGGTTTCAGCAACACTCAATAGACAACGGTTCAAAAACTGTTGTCGTTTCTAGAAAAGACAACGGTTAAAAACTGTTGTCTATGTGCGTGACTTTTAACAACATCGGTTTCAACAACACTTAATAGACAACGGTTAAAAAACCGTTGTCGTTTCTAGAAAAGACAACGGTTATTAACCGTTGTCTATGTGCGTGACTTTTAACAACACTGGTTTCAACAACGCTTAATAGACAATAGTTAAAAAACCGTTGTCGTTTCTAGAAAAGACAACGGTTATTAACCGTTGTCTATGTGCGTGACTTACAACAACACCAGCTTCAACAACACTTAATAGACAACGGTTAAAAAACCGTTGTTGTTTCTAGAAAAGACAACGGTTAAAAAACCGTTGTCTATGCGCGGGACTTACAACAACACCGACTTCAACAACAGAAATTATACCCGTACGACAACGGTTATTGACCGTTGTCTATGTGCATTTTTCTTGTAGTGGCACCTCGTTAATCCGAACTAGATTCTGTAACTGACTTGTATCTATGCCTGATGCAAAAATGTTCATTGATAATGTATGACCACCTTTATTTCATTGAATCCAAATTTGGATATTTTCTTGGCCCTTTCTTTTTGTTTGAATGATGTAAAAACTCAATTTTATACATTATATTTGGGTGCACCACTATCGGCAAGAAGGCCTCAAACAGGAATTTCAGCAAATAAAAAAATAAATAAAAATAAAAATAAAAAAGAATTTCAGCTACGGTTGTCTGTGAAATACGTTGCCATCGGCTGTACCGGTGACTGAAATTATCTTTTATTTTATTTTATTTTATTTTTAAAAATGGAATAGGTAACCTGTTAGCAACCTGTAAAAAAAGTCAATCGAACAAATTTAATTGGTAGATAGGCCTATTTGACACTTAATTTAGTTCGTGGTGGAAATTGAGCATTTCGCAGTAGTAGATGGGCCTATTCGACACTTCTGCCTTTATTTTTCTTCTCTAACAAATTATTGTGTATACGTAGGAATGACCACGGTTCGGTTCTAACTGAACCGGACACTATAGCAATCGAATTAAAAATTTCCGGTTAAGGAAAAATTGTACACTTTTTCCCTCTGAATTATATGATTATAGCACTTTTTTTCCTCTCAGTTATTTGTTTATCCACATTTGCTCCCTCAATTATATTAATCACTTTAATCATGTATTGATGTTGTGTACTTGAAAGGTTGTATATGACCACTATATAAAGTGAGTGAAGATGAATAAAAGGGACACACTTACATGATTGTTATGCTATAGCTTGGTGTTCTTCTTCTCCTTCCTTTCCCCCCTCTATGCACCTACAAACACACATACATATACATACGCAATTCCGGGTGTATAACCGTGCAAGCATCACACGAGAACCAACGAGCGAATAGGCCAAAACTTAACAATAAAAACCAATTGCTGTTAAATCAAAGTAATTGTAGATTACTAGTATATATGTCCTCTAATGAAGGTGTGCATTCCTCAAAAAGAGAGAAATCAAACATAATCTTAGATATAAAATTACACTCCAAAATGCCATTGGAACGTAATGGATTGTCAACTTCAATATGATTGCGAAAGCCTAAGAAATCAATATTCCCCCCCCCCCCCTCCCTTTTAACTGGAATGAAGTTCGGAAGAGTAATATATAACATGTGTGATTGCAAATTAGAACAACTCCATTTGACTTTGCTTACGATTCAAAACCGAAAAAATAAAATACAATAAAATAATTATTAAATTTATTTTTTTAAAAAATAAGAAATAAAATTTATAATAAATAAATAAATTTTGAACTGGCAATAAAAAAAAATTGTTTGAACTGAACCGTGACCATCCATACATATAAACAATAATTTGTTGGAGAAGAAAAAATAAATGAAATATTAAGTTTTAAGGGTAAAAATGTCTATCAAACATAAAAGGAAGAAAACATGCCACTTTTAATATAACTAGGAGGCAAATGTGGATACATGAATAACTAAGAGAGAAAAAGTGTTAAAAGTATATACCTAAAGAGAAAAAGTGTCATTTATAATAAATATTTGTTAAAAATATAATGTTGGACTAAAATTAATGAAGGTGGTGCAAATAGCAATTTTTTATTTACACCACCTAAAAGTTATCACACCTATTAAATAAGTGGTGTAAATAGCAATTAGGGTGGTGCAAATAGAATCTCCCTTTCACTATTATAATGTATAGATGTACCTTATTTGAAACCCTAAAAGGCTAAAAGTGTTCTAGTATTTACCCGTGCAAATATTTCCAGCAAATGTTATAGTATTTACATGCAAATATTTACGCACATGTGTCATGTATATATATTCGTATATTTCTATACATATGAAAATAAAATAATTTTTGACATGTTTACCTATGGTTTAAATAAGAGGTATGAAGTTTTATTACAACCTCAAATTGTTCTTTATACCATCACAAGCTGCCATAAGTGTTCACTTCCTAAATCCACTATAAGAACAAAGTTTGCACTCATGATACAGTTAACTTTAGCACAAGTGTTTTCAAAAAAAAAAAAAAAAAAAAAAAAAAAAAAAAAAAAAAAAAAAACTTTAGCATAAGTGTTTATTCTGCCCTTATAAACATTGACATAAGTGCTTATTTAAGTTCAAAACTGATGAACTTAAATATACAATTGACAGACTTAACATGTTAATTATGCCCTTATAAGCATATATAAGTTTTCATTTCCCAAACTGTTCTTCCCATTCTCGTTTGGTAGAAAAGATATTTTAATACTGCAGTGTAGAAAAATATTACACCGAAAAAAACATTCAAATTAAAGTAGACATATAAAATTTTACAAAAAACAAAAAATAATATTTATTGGTGTCTACATACTTTCATACAATAAAATCCGACTTTATAATTCCAGAGGCTTGAAGGTCTGAGGGCTTCAATAATCTCTCATATCCAAGTGTATGTCTGGAACATGAAGTGTTGCACTTTAAAGGTTTGAAAGGACTGAAATTATGATAAAAGTAATAGGCAATAGAAATATAACAGTTATGGTAAACAAATAAAACAAATACCCAAACTTTTTTTTTTTTTTTGTCCAGAACCAAGTAAACCAAATAATATAAAACATATAATGTTTTCCCTTTCCAGAATCATCAGTCTCTCTATGCAAGTTTCTCATTCTTGACAGTCCCAACCATAGCCTTTCCAATCAAGCTTTCCCGTTCAGAAGGAACATAAACATATTCCCAAGGAACATCATCACTCGAAATAGTTGCATGTATGTATGTACCCTATATATTAGAAAATAACATTGATTTATTAATAAACAATTCATATGATCAGAATAGATATAATTGTATTATATGTATTAACCTTACCTCTTCGTATTGCTCTCCTCGTATGTTCTGACCAACCGGACTCGTATTACTCTCCTCATATGTAGACAAGGCTAACTTGAGAAGCAAGGATGTATTGGGAGGGCATTTTCTAACAGAAATCGCATAGTTTATGTTTGAAGAAGAGTTAATTCCAGCAATATAATAGTCCTCCGACTATATTGATTTTCCAAAATTAGTCCCTGACTTTTAATTTGGACACTTTACATCCCTTGACTTTCAATTTCTTTCCAATTGAGGTCCTTTCGTCAGATTACGGTAAAATGGACTTTAAATGAAAGGGTAATGTAGCCATTTCGTCTGTCTAATGTATAATTCTTCGTATTTCTCCCTTGTATGCGCGACTTCGGACATCATATTCACTTAATTGCTTAATCACTAAATCCACTCGAAGAACAAAATTCCGTTAGGGATTAAGCAATTAAGTGAATCTGATGCTCGAAGTTGCGTATACAAGGAAGAAATACGAAGAATTATACATTAGGCAGATGAAATAACTACATTACTCTTTCATTTAAAGTTCAATTTACCGTAATCTAACGAAAGGACCTCAATTGGAAAGAAATTGAAAGTCAAGGGACGTAAAGTGTCTAAATTTAAAGTCGAGGACTAATTTTGAAAAATCAATATAGTTGGAGGACCATTACTGGAATTAACTCTTTGAAGAAGCTTTCGTATGTGCAGTAGACTATATGAACTTTGTACTATTTATAGGAGTGTTTTGATTCTGCAAATACATGCACCATTATTTATTAGTTATTTACTCCATCTGTCTCATTTTATCTGTCTTACTTTCCTTTTTAGTTTATCCCAAAATGTTATTTTCTTTCAAAAATTGAACATCACCATCATTCTACTTTTTTCGAATTACCCTCTATGACTTTTACTTTATTTATTGTTTTTATTTCCAAAAGTGAGGGACATAATTAGAAAACACATAACATTTACTTTAATTACTTAAAAATCATATAAAAAATAAATAAACCGTCTATGAGGTGTAATTTAATGCCTCCAAGACTCTAGGTATTAGGGTATTATTATAATTTGAAATTTGATATAATATAGTGTACCAACATGTCGTTTTAATGATTTATAATTGCGAGTTTTATTTTGAAAATGAACAGACACAGTATTCAAGGTTGTGTCATCAATAACCATGAGGGATTAAATATTTTGCAATGAAAATCTCAATAGTTTTAATAAAGGGAAAATGACACTTGTTCCCTTAAATTATATATTTATAGTATTTTTTTCTGAATTATTTATGTAAGCATATTAATCTCCTCAATTATTTTAAAAGTGACTATTTTTTCTTTTGATATATTAAATTAACATTTCTATCTTAAAATAAATATTTTATTTATTTTTCTTCTCCAACAAATTATTGCGTATACGTAGGGATGACCACGGTTTGATTCGAATTGAATCCGACACTATAGCAATCGAATTAAAAATTTCCGGTTATGATTCAAATTTAGAACCCAATATTTGAATTTCAATTTATTAAAATTATGAATCGAAAAAACTACATCCTGAACCGTGAACCGGTGGTTCCGGATCCGGTTCGCGATATTAAAATATGGCAATGATTTAAAGTCGTGGGACCAAATATGAAAATTTTAATAGTCGAAGACAAAATGTGGCAATGATTTGAAAGTCGTAGGACCAAATCTGAAAATTTAAATAGTTGGGGATCAAATGTGGCAAGAATTTAAAAGTCATATGACTAAATCTGAAAATTTTAATAGTCGAAAACGAAATGTAAAAATAATTCCGTACTCGTGGGATTTTTTTTTTATTATTTTTTTTTTTGTGTCAAGAGTTTATTTTCCTTTTCTTTTTTCTCACATTTCTTCTTCTTCTTCTCTATCCCTTCTATCTCTCATACTTAGCCCCTCAAAAGTCATTTCAAAAACCCTACTATTGAGGTTTCTCTTACAAGTTACAACAGATGCTATAAAACTGTCATTTTTCAAAAATTGTATCGTTTGATTACATTCTAGAAAATTGTCTTGATGTGTTTAATTCATTTTCCTTCGTCGATGTAGCCTTGGTTCGGAAAATATAAAGATTTTTCCCAGTCAATGAAAAATATTTTCCGTTGACTAATTACTTAGTGCATCCAAACATTTGAAATTATTTTCTGGATTTTCAAACACACACTCAATTACTTTAAAATTACAAATATAGTCTAATAGTTTTTTTTTTTTTTTTTGTCAAGTCTGGACTAGTGTCCTTTCACTCACTAGTACAAAATGGAGCAAAGAAATATGAGTTTATGCTACCCTTCTTTAAATAAGGGTAGTGTATTATTTTAAAAAAATGAGACGGTGGCATAATTGTAAATAAATCAATAAGAAACCGCTACCCTTTTTAAAATAAGGTAGCGGATTTCCCAAAAAAAAAAAAGACGAAAAGAGTTTCCGTTGCCCTTTCGCGTAGCAAGGGCAGCGGATACTTATATTAATTTTTAATTAATATAAATATCCATAACGATATCTAAAAAAAATAATATAAAAAAAAATCAAATTTCAGATCGATCGAAAACCCTCACAACCCTCGTTCAATACAGTCGTTCTCCGTCCTCACCTCACCGCACCTCACGACAGTCTCCGTCCTCACATCCCTCCCGGCGAGGACACGCCTCACCTCACCTCACCAGCGACTCCTGATGAGGACATTTTTCACACATCCATCAAGTATCAAATCACAGTATAGAGTTTAGATATCGTTCCACTGGAGATGGCTCTTGTAATGTTAGGAATTGATGTAAAGTGGAGTTAAGCACAAGCTAAAACTACCCTTTTAGAAGCTAGACCTATCGATAAAGAGTTGGTTTGATATGATTAAGCTAATAACAAATAAGACAAGTAAAACAAAGGACCGTGACTTGGTTGATTCAAGCTAAGATGTCAAATATTGTTCTAAAGATTAGGGAATTAAACAAGGCACAGGGTAAGTGAGATGCACAAAAGTGTCCAAATACCACTCTCGTAGCTATTTGGACTTGCAACCTCACATTGAACTCCACTCTCGTGGCAATTCAACCCAAGGTTGCCCAAGCAAGAACACAAGGCATAAATTCTCCTTAATACCCGAAATACTCTCGTATTGGGCATTAAGTGTGTGAATGTGTGGCTAGTGTACAAGCTCTACTCTCATAGCAACAAACACACTCCAAATCAAGCATATAATTGGGATCCAACAATCATACACAAATTTCTCAACAAACCCATTTCACCCAACAACCCTAGATCACCCAAATAAACCCCTTTATGCAATACAACTCAAATAGGCATCAATAGCAAGAAATCAAACCAAATCCTAGTCACAAAACACTTAGCTACTCATAATATAACAATAGATACACAATATTAAAAGAGAAATTGAAAGCATAGATGAAAAGTAAAGAGAAGAGATGAATAAGAAAACTTCTCTATTGAAGTCTTGAAATCCAAGATTTGCAATGTTCTTGAGCTTGGAAATGGAAAGGAAACACAAATCTAAGCTATTCTAAACTAACCCTAACTAGAGAAATGAAAGGGAAATGAAAGATGTAATGAAAAGTATGTTTTGGGGTGGAAAAATCCTCTTAAAAGGGTAAAAAACGGGCTGCAAAAAGTTGCAGAGGGCTGGCCACGGGTGTGGCCACGGGCGTGGCTTCACCCGTGGCCAGAAATGCAGGGCACACTGCCCAGTGGCCAGACCCGTGGCCACAGGCAGTGTGCACTGCCTGTGCACTGAGGTCGTCTTCTAGGCCAGTTTTCACCTTCCAAACCTTTGAATTAGCCTTTGATGCTTGAATCAAAGTTGTAGCCCTTCAAGTTAGCTTTCCAATGATATAAAATTCACTTGGTTTGGACATTCCTACGCAGAGATATGATCAAAAAACTGAGCAGTGGACGATTTGTGCGGAAATTTCAACTTCTTGCTCTTTTGCTCCACTTTTGCCTTTGTTTGTCCAAATGATCAAGACCAATAAACACACCATAATTTGGCTCTCTAAAAGGTGTTTCTCCATCTTCATAGCTTCTCATTGACTCCCATTGACTCTACATGCATCCGAAATGCCCCAAAAATCACTCAATTCATCTAAATCATCAAGAATTACTCATAAGCACACAAATGAATCAAATGAAGATACTTCGGACAAAATTATAACAAATAACAAGAAAAATAAGCTTAAATGCAATGTGAAATTATAAACTTTTAGACTCTTATCAACTCCCTCAGCCGACGCTTGTCTCATCGATTCACCGCCGCCACGCCCTCATCCGCCGCAGCCGACACCTGTCTCATCGATTCACCGCCGCCACGCCCTCATCCGCCGTCTCCACAGTATGGTTTCTGCTTTTGTTTTCCCCTTATCTGTAGTTAATGACTTTTACATAACTTGTTCTCCAAGTGGTCGAAGATGCATATCTCTTATACGGAGGATTAATTTCTCTGATATTAAGTGGCTAAGCCATTATCTTTACTGAGGATTCAACAGAATTCCTTCAAAGCTTTTGAATCGGGGGATTTGAGGGGGGCACTCTTTTTCCCACGTAACTTACATAGGTTGCCAAGACTATTGCTGAGGTGGTGCGTATGTGCCACGCGAATGGAGTAATGCATAGAGACTTGAAGCCAGAGAATTTCTTGTTCGCGAATAAGAAGGAGAATTCTGCACTTAAAATTATTGATTTTGGATTGTCTATGTTTTTCAAGCCTGGTATGTTCAATTTTCTTTACTTTCCTATAATTTCTTGCATAAGGGTTCTATGAAGAAATTGATTTTAAATTTCGTGAATTTTCCACCTTTTTGTTTCAAACTTGGTTTGATTTCAATTTTGCTCTGTTATTTACTTGAGAGTTTTTACAATATCCAAATTTTTACATTTGTTTGTGACTTTAATAATGTCTAGGTAGCCTGTCGAAAGTTTCTACTTTCTCCTCAAATGGTTTAATCTGAGGTGGTTAATGTGTTTCTTTTTACCATTTGAACTTATTAGTAACAATTCTAATCCACAGCAGTTGAGGAAACATAGAAAGCTTGAATCTTTGGTTATCTTTCAGGGGAGAGATTTAGTGAGATTGTTGGAAGTTCATACTATATGGCACCCTTGGTGTTGAAGAGGAATTATGGACCAGAGGTTGATATTTGGAGCGCCGGTGTGATCCTTTAAATTTTGTTGTGTGGGGTGCCTCCATTTTGGGCTGGTATGGTTATCGACTTATCGTCAATAGTATGCAAGTCTTTTCGGGTTTGGCTGTATGTCGGGTTCAAGTCTCATCGTTGTTGCTATTGAATATGTGTGCTGCAGAAACCGAACAGGGGCCGGGGTAGCTCTTGCAATTCTACGGGGAGTGCCAAAAGCCTCATGAAACAGATGCTGGACCCTGACCCTAAGAAGCGGTTAACAGCCCAACAGGTGCTTGCCTGCTTGGTAAGTATAGTACGGTACTATTTATTTTAAAGTAAGAGTTGGTGGCATTCCATTAAAGTAAATGAAACTTCTCCTTATGTGTTGAACAAGGAAATTATTATGTACCAGGCTGGGAATTGAAATAATTGTTTGATGTTAGAAGTTGCAACCGTAGCGCTATAATTGCTTGGGCAAGGGTTTTACAGCACTTGAAAGCTCTAATCTTAATTATCCTATTAATGGTGATGTTGCTGTTTATCGAATTCTTTCCGTGGAATGAGAACATTTCTTGATGCCCATGTGGGGGTATTCTATTAGCAATGTGCATTGGATATTTAATTGGAAATAGTTCCTTGATTATATTTTGCAACACGTAGCAAATAAATTTATAAAACTTGAATTACTTTGAGTAATGCAGGTTTTGTGTCTACTAAGGCATTGTTTTTACTTAAGAGATGAAAAACTTTCCTTTGTACAACGAACATTTTTTAAAAACTTTTTTAAGTATAAGATTTTGGTTTTATTTATCAAATTGTTGAAACAGTGATTTCTTCTTATCTTAGCTTGTTGGTAGTATTTCTCTGAACTTTTATAAGAATTGACTGTTGGCAGGTATACACTAAATATATGGGATGTTGGGGGCCAAAAAACCATAAGGTCCTACTGGAGGAACTACTTCGAACAAACTGACGGTTTGGTGTGGGTTGTGGATAGTTCTGATCTTAGAAGGCTAGATGACTGCAGATATGAATTGCATATATAATCTTTTGAAAGAAGAGGTATACATATTCTTGGAGCTATCAATTTCTGCCTTGTGTAGTTGTGCATGCATACACACACACACACACTAATAGTTGCAACCTATAACAATATATATATGGTGTGCTTTTTGTTTTACTCTCCTCTCTTCTTCATTTTTCCTTTGGAATGTCTGGTTTCACCCTAAATTTGAGCTGTGTTTGTTTTTATAGATATAATGGACTCCTTTCAGTGTGAGGGTTTCATGCTATATTGTTTTAGGGAAAAATTTACATGCCAAGGTTGTTATAAATTGGTTTCAGAGCTAGCATAGATCAGGCAGTGCTAGAATATATGAACTGTGCACAACGCTTGCTTGAATATTATATAGAGGTCTGTGTATCAGTCTGAACAACCTATTCTCAAATATTCTATAGTATCATTCCAGCCTCATAAATGCACTTGAATGCTAGTAAGAGGTATATATATATATAGGCTTTGGATCCCATGAGGTCCTCTTGATAGATGAGATCATGAGATCTCATCTTATCCATTAATAAATTTTCAATGGATGGATAGGATTGAAAGTCAAATATCAATTAATTAAGGATAAATTTAAAAGGGAAGGGTGAAAGAGTAATTCTATTATGGTGTTTAATTTTGGTTATAATTAAAATAGAATTTTTACCATAATATAAGGGATTGTAATAATTAAGTCTATTGAAGCAGTAACGTGCCAACACAGGAATGTAAATCTATAATTTTTTTTTGAAATGATAAATCTGTAATTTTAATTTAGGTTAATGTTACGATGGTTTTTATTTGTCGGTGTATGCGTTACTTTATTCGGTCGTGTGCATAACATTGTGTTTTTGATAACTACTATAACATTGAGTGTGCATTTTTATGTTTTTTTTTTTTTTGGTCTTGTGCAAGTTTATTGAAATTACGTAACCAATAAAAAAAAAATTGTTTGTACTGGCGTTTGCATTTTGAATAGATAGTAAGTGCATAGTAGCTCTAGTATTGTGCTTGTCAATTATTTTTTTTCTTTCAAATTCCTACGTAGGTGTGTGAACGTTTTAGAGATGCGTGTGCGTTTGTGTGGTATGACGTGTGCAAAATTCCGAGATTTTTTTTTTTTTGTTTTTTGACGGTGGTGTGTGCTTTTATGTGGAAAGACGTTTGCAAATTTTTTTATAATGGTACTTTGTAACATGTAGGCCACGATTTTTTTTTACAAGTGGGTTGTTCATTTATGGGAATGACCTGTCCTTTTTTTTTTCAATGGAACATTGTAACATATCGACTAGCAAGAATATAAAATGGTGGTGTGAGCATGTATGGTATATTGCGTGTGCATTTTTACGTGTATGCAGTTATGTGGTATGGTGTGTTCATTTATTTTAGGCGTGTGCGTTAGAATAATATTAGGCGTGTGCGTTAGAACAGTTGGACTTGTGCATTACACTATAGCGTCATTTTTAAACAGAAAACGAAAGGAAAAATATTACATTTACTATCAACATTTTTGAGTTTACATTTACACAAATTGGCATGTGCATAACACGATAGGGATGGCAAGTGTAGAATGAATTATGTGTAACAATTAGGAACTCCGAGCACACACCCAACCACTATAGCGCACAAATCATTTTGAGTTTTTGGCGTGTGCGCTATTGCAGTTGGGCCTGTGCTAGTTCTCCACCTAGCACAACAAGTATGCCACTCTGTTAATAGTAGATAAGAGTAAGCAGGAGTATCCTCTAGATTACATTTACGTTCTTAGCAATAAAAAAAAAGTAATTACAAAAATAGAACTAAAACTGCTAAGTACTGTACGAATTATAATTATAACAAAATCATATGCATCTTGGTATAAAAGGTAATCCTTATCTACTAAAAACGAAAATAAACAAGAATGCAAAATGAGAACCCAAAAACAAAAAAAAAAAAAAACCTAACCATGACATTGCCAGCCAGAATCCAAAATGTGTTCCCAAATCCAAAAATAAGAAAACCCCATTACAGTGCTTATGATACCCATCTTATTTCTTTTTGAGTTTTTGGCGTGTGCAGTAGTACAGTTGGGCATGTGCGCGAGGCTGTAACATCATTTTTTACCAGGAAAAAAAAAGGAACAATACACAACCGTCCAAGGGAAATCCCAGGAAACGTGAAGCCGGGAAGAGTTTTACGCCATCCACAGCAAGCCCATCATCTGAAGCGTCCGAAGCGCGGGTCTACTTGGGTAGGATTGGACACGACAACAGGGGGAGAAACAAAGTCATCGGTCGATGAGATAGCTACCACAACATCTGGATTCTCTTCAACATTGTTCCCTACTAATACCCAAGCTTAATGCACAAACACACAAAAAAGGGTCTAAACACAAACACATCAAGAAAACAAATAATAATAATAATAATAATAATAATAATAATAATAATAATAATAATAATAATAAAAATGATAACGTAGTGTGCAACATATTCCATTGCGCACACACACCATAACTACCATGCACACAGCAAAACGCGATCATGTAAACGACATGCACATAGCAAAATGTGATAATATACACCTAAAAAAATAAAGGGTAGTCCCCACAAAACATAAAAACAAAAAACTACCTACGTTAGTGCACATACGACATGCTAGCACATCAAAAAGAAAAAAAACACAATTATAAATTATTTTACACTGTACTGTCATCTTTAAACAGTAAACGAAAAGAAAAATATTACATTTACTATCAACATTTTTTAGTTTACATTTAAGCAAATTGGCATGTGCATAACACGGTAGGGATGTCAAGTGTAGACGGTAGAGTGAATGATGTGTAACAATTAGGAACTCCGAGCACACACCCAACCAGTACAGCGCACACGGATCATTTTTGAGTTTTTGGCGTGTGCGTTATTGCAGTTGGGCTTGTGCTAGTTCTCCACCTAGCACAACTACAAGTATGCCATGTACTATCAACATCAGAATATGTTAATAGTGGATAAGATGAAACAACTTTAAGGTTATTGTAAATTGATCAACAGGAAATGATTGTATAGGGAAACCCAAATATAAATAAAAATATGGTGATATGCAGGCATTGGTTTTAACAGACGATGCATGCTAAGTTGTTTGTAGTGATCCTGACATTTCTACTAGTTTGATTCATGTAACAATTATACAGAGACTACTGCACCAAACTTCTTACCAAAGGTTTTCATGCTCAGCATATATTTTCTTGCATAAGGTTGCTGTATCATTAAATCCATCTTCCCAATCCTGCACTGTAGGATAATTCTAGATTCAAATGGCTGGTAATATCATAAAAGCATATATACAGCTGTGTATTGTCATAAAGATCCATATAGCTAGACTGAGTTATTTAAAAATTAAATAAATAAAGAATGTTTCCAGATAATAGCTAGACTAAGGAACAGTGAATTTCAGTCTAGAAGGGTATTTGCAACTAAAATGCATACAACCAGTAATTATTATACCACATCACACGACCATTTAAGAACTTCCATTAGTTACTTTTAACTCCAATCCAATTAAACCGGTATTTTCATTAGAGATAAAAAAATTTTATTGTAAGTCAACACACCCATTTTTCTCCAAATCCTCAAATTTATGTGAAAAATAACAAAATGTTGAAAGAAATAACAACTGACAACGAAGAATGACTACTCGTAAATAATTGACAGAATATAGTAAAAATATTTATTTTTCTCAATCAAGTTTAACAGACTCAAATCATACCAAAATAATAATGAAGTTAATATCTGATTACAGAAAACAATTTAATTAATATGATGGAATGAATATACTTAAAATTAATGTTACTGTGTATCCTCAGATGCATGTATGAATACAAACTACAGTTGGGGGAGGGGGACACATGTTCTGTTTGGAAGTCCATATAATATGAATACTTAAAATTATTTTGTTTTGGTGGTTTGTGTATAGTATCATCAACCTTTAACAATTGGCTCTAATTGGAAGTCCATATAATATCATTTTGATATACAGACCATCATTCAGGCCAAAGTTCAGATTATTTTTCCTGTTTCTCTTATGTTGTTTACACCGGATTCATATTTGACATTCAGAGATTCATTGACTTTGCTGCACATTATTACTTGAATTGTCCTTTTGAAGATACACAACACTAATATTTGCAGCTAATTGGTTTTCAGGTTATGTAGCATTGATATTCAACCCATCTTAAGAATATATGAATATATCTCACACAAACCAAAATCAAATGACATCTATTCATAGGCACACACCTAATTCACCAAAGCACAGACCACAAAACACACATGCACCCACCTAAAAAATACAGACTCTAAAGAAAACCAGATTATTAAACAGGAACATAAATTAAAAAAAAAAAAAAAAAAAAAAAAAACCTATGAACCCTGGAGATAAAACCCTACAGTGGTTCACAATCACCGGAGCACTACCGAGGCGCCGACAACTGCCGTCGCTAGAGAACGACATTCACCAGCGGCAGAGTCAGACACTGTCGGACTCCATAAAACTCCGGCGAGTGTCGACTACTGTCGGCGACATCGCCCACAAACGACCGGTGTCGACTCCTGCTGGCGAGCGGTGAGTGCCTACCGGAAACCAACCCTACCCACAACCCCAAACCCATCATGCGATCAAGCGAACACCAAAAACGATGAACAACAATAAGCAGGAAAATACCTTGAACAACAATTGAAGAAGTACTCATTCGACGCTTAGATTGCCTGGTGGTTGAGCCAGCCATGGAGATTGAAGGGCTATGGACACCGGCAGGAAGAATTTCAGAATCCTGGGCCACGACTCGTGTACTGCATATTCACCGAGAAAAACGCAAAAAGGTGCGACTTTTGAAAAGAACAGAAAATGTAACGCATAAGGAAAGGAGAATCACGAGTGATCTACACACGGTAATACAATTAATGACATTATAAAATTACCCATCTACCCCTAAGTATATGGGATACCAGCCATTTACCAATAAAATAAACTATCAATCTAAACCCTTCAAATATAGAAATGGATGCTCATGATCGAATCTCACGATCTTACCTGAATATAGTGACCTCACTGGATTCAAAATCTATATATATATATATATATATATATATATATATATAAAAGCTAGAATATGATGTTATCTTTAATTGCTTAAGCACTTTCTTGGAATTAGCATCACCTAACTGGTAGGATCTTCAATAATTCTCCAGATTCAAACAATATTCAAGAAAGCAAAATGCTTGGAGATCTAGAAGAGGTGAATTGAAGCTCCTTTGGCAGTCATCATATTTTATAATTATTTTTACCTTTCTTTTCACTTTTGGTTAAAATTGTTTAGGTAATGTGTTAACTTATATATTTGGATGGATTGTGAGAGTATTGTATGTGTTGAAAGTATTTGGATGGATTATGAGAATGTTGAAAGTGTATTATTGATAATATTGTGTTTATCAATGGTTAGTATTGTGTTTATAATATTTTATTGATGGTTAGCATTGTGATGATATGTAATTTGTGAATATAATTTTGTACGTACAGGATTTTAAAATTTTTTTGGGGATTTTATAAATAAAAATTAATTTTAAAATAAAAAAGTAATCCGCTACTCTTTTTAAGAAGAAAGGGTAGCGGATGAATTAGAAGAAAAAATATAAAAAAAAATTATATAATAGCATCCGCTACCCTTCTGTCTGAAGAAGGGCAGCGGATAGTCTACTAATACGCTACCCTTTTACAAGGGACGCGGAAACCTTAAGGGTTTCTGCGTCCCTCACATCCGCTACCCTTGTACAAAGGTAGCGGAAAGCCCTTTACAAGGGTAGCGGATGTGCAAATCTGTACTAGTGACTACAAAAAAACGTGAAAATACTGACGAATTTAACGACGGATACATTCCATTGTTAAAGTAGCGACGGAATGTTAGGTATGCACATATGCTAATGATTTTTTTGATCGCTTGAGACTCATGACATGAGGTATGGGAATCCAATTCTATTATTGAGAGTTTTTTGACATTTCTCTTACATTGTCATGTTTGGCCAATCTAATATAATTTTCAGTCATCAATAATAACCAAAATTTAGACAAGTGTTTTATCTTAAAAAGTAAAATTTTTATTTTTTGTTCTCTTTCCGAGAAGTTTAAGAAAAAATAATAAAGATGACAATTTTACCCTTTAAGATGAATTAGATCAAATGGACTGTGACAACAATTTAAAAGTCAAGAGACTATAAAAAAAAATTAATAATCAAAGACCAAATTAATAGAGAACGAACTTCGATCTAAATTTATTTTCAAACATTTGCATAGACAAATTTATTTTCAAACATTTGCATAGACATAGATATAAATTAAATATTAACAGTATACTTGTATTGTAATAACAGCTCGATTTGGCATGTGCAAATAATTTTCAAAACCTAATGAACAAAAAATCCAAACCTCTAACTCACATTCCTCACTCAAATTCAGACCAGATGCAATCCCCATTCCCCACTACTAACTGTCTGCTGTAGGGAGGATATTTGACGCAGCAGTCCAAATTAAACCAACCTTCACTGCTGAAAATTATCATTTTTCTGACCACTTTTCCGACCACTCATAAAAATGGTCGCAAAAAGTGAAATTATTTTAATTTTCCGTCAAAAGATTGGGTTGGACAGAAAAATGTTGGATTTTCCGACCACCTTCTATTTGGTGGTCGAAAATGGTCTTTAAAAAAAATAGAAATTATTTATTGTATATAATGCTAAGATTAGACGTTAAGACTTGAGACTTGAGACTTAACCCTCATTTCATTTCATTTCCGCCGCTCATCTATTCTCACTTCTCACCTAAAAAAGCTCTCGCATCTCTGTCTCTCACCATCGCCGCTCAGTTCCGTTCATCGCTCAGTCTTCTCCGTCTGCGCCTCTCCACCCGTGGCTTGTCATCGACATAATATACGGAAGATATTTCCTCTCTTTCTCTCCCTCTTAGTAAGTGTTCTATGTTCATATTCGTTCTCTCCCTCAAATCAATCTTATTTGCGAATTTAGTGCTTCTGTGAATCTTTTCCTATCTATTCCTATTTGAATCTTTGCTTGTGACTTTTGCAGGATCAGAAGCCAAATGCTTCGTTTACTCGCAAAGCGTCAGTGAACTACACAAAGACACCTTCTCGTGAATCTTTGTAAAACAAGGTTTGTTTCTAGTTTAAAGCCTGAATGCTGTAATTCATGTTTAATTTTGTCCAAAATCTTCACTGAGTTTACAGTTCTTCTGCTTCTTCCTGCTTTAGTTCTGCTTGGTCAGTGGTTTAGGGTTGGTTGGTTGTAGGGTTCGGTGGTATGTTACTTGTATGTTAATTTTACATAGTAGTTGCTTCCACAGCTTTGAAATTAGTTATTTAGCTATCTTATTTGTGTTTTGTTTAATCAAATTTCTGGTTTGTGAGGTCTGAAGCAGCATTTCTTGGCTAGAATACTGGTATCTCCTTTAGGTCACCTAATTTTTAAAAGCTTTTGAGAGGAAAGTCGAAGTATAAATGTGCAAACAGAGGCTTATTGTCATTATTGATTTATTTGTTAACCAGTACTATGAGGAGACATAGGAGATAGATAACCCTTGTATTCTGATTTTGATTTCGACTCAATTTGAACTGAATTGTGGTTATCTATGATCTAGTAATTTTTTTTCCTTTTCTTGCAATTCAGGAAATTTACTGAATTATTTGGTTTTACAGAGGTAAAATAGCTCACTTCTTGACTTCCGCGGATCAAATTTCTGTTGTCCAGCAACACAAACAGAAGACAGAAGACAGGGAAAGATGAAGAACAAAAGCAGCTAATTAAAGAATGTTGTACACAGCCAGAAGAAACTGAGTAACACCAAGTTATTTTTTTGAGATGAATCTGTTATTTTTTTGAGATGAACAAGTTAGCAGATTTTTATGATGTGCTTTAGTTTTAGCAGCATTTACGAGTCTTAATGATGTGCTTTAGTTTTGTTTCTTTGACATGACTCTTATGGTAATTCTTATTGCATTCTAGGTGAATCCCCCTCTTCTACCTCAGTGCCTCTGATGTTGATAATTTAAACAATCCATTGGCTGTAGACAACAATCCTTAGCTAAAGGTGAGTGTTCAGTCTTTCTGAGATCGTCTGCTTCACATTTTGATATTATTTTACAGCAAGTAGCTTACAAAGAGAATCTGAGATTGCTTGCTTCACATTTTGGAAAGATTCAGTAAGTAATTGAAAACCTTGCAGCCTTGTAACCCAGCTGTTGGTGGGCTTGCAAAGTCCCAGCTCGTACCTGAAGTGGACGCATTAGGTGGTGAAATTGGAAAGGTAGCTGACAGGTAAATCCCAACTAAGAAATTATGTTATAATGCTTAAGGGAGCAAAGACTGAAGTATATTAGCCTTCCTGCTAAAACAGAGGCCAAGATGTACTCCCATGAACTTAATGGGGGTTTTTTTGAATGCGGACTTTCATTTGTGTTAGGGAAATATGTTAGCTCATTATACAAACAAGATGAGTTTTACGAGGCAAAAAAAAACCATCTAAATTATGATTGTGTACTCATCCCGGTGGTAAAATTTTATCCAGCTATTTCATAAAGATTTGAGCCTTTTTCTTTTCTTTTTTTTCTTAATAATTCATTCTTGCTTAAAGAAAATGCTGCATAATTTTCTTGCTCTTCCACAGCTTTGGATTTCTTTTTCTTGCTCCTTTGTGGAAGCTTGGCTAGGTGCTGTATCAACATCCATAGACTCATCTACATCTCCAGTAGAGGTAAGAACAGTGATACAGTACTCATATTATTAACACAATTTGAGAATATAGAATTATTCAGATTTTAAAATATTATTAAATTAATGTTTATTATTTTCTATCTATTGTTTCAGTTTGATACCAAACTGAAATAGTTGTTTTATATGGCTAATATATCGGAACATCGCAAATGGATGTACAACTAATTGATGCCAAGAAAGAGGGGGGTACACTGATGAGTTCATAGCAGGTATTTTTAAAGATATTTTCTTAATCAGACTAAAGAGCAAGATCAAGGATCTGGAGTCAGAAAATGAGCTTCTCCACACTCAAAGAGTAGTTGTAGAGCATGTAGCAAACTCAAACCAAGCAGATTCAGCATTAAAGGTAACAACATGCCAATATTTATTTCTTTCTGAGTAGTGTTGGATGTAAAACTTCTATACAACTCACACTGTCCCTCAATGACTAGCAAATTGAAAACCGATACCAAGTTCATGAAGATGTGAAGACAGAGGAAGTGCAACAAGTGACAAAAGTGGAGCAACAAATAATAAAGGTACATTAAACTTCCAAGTGATAGTTTCCATGGAAGGAGAGCAACTGCTATCGGATTTTACTGTTTACTTATAATAATGAGGAAATCTGTGACTGCCTGTAGGATTCCTATCCTCCCATCTCTTTAACAAAACAAAGATCACTGACAGATAGGCAGCATGCAAGTAGTAGAAACATATGAGAAGAAGAAAGAAGAAAGTAGCACAAAAGATATCTAAGGTAAGCTGAATAGGAGGAAGGGAAGCAAGAAAGAAAATGAGGGATCAAGATTCGGTCACTTCTCACTTCCATGGAGAACTGTTGTTACTCTACAACTTGAGAGTGCGAGGCCTCCCTCGTAAGGATTATATAAATTCCAACTTCTCATAATGGAATCTTGTGTATTGCTTTTATTGTTAATTCTCTTGCATAACCAGTGTTTATAATCTTTGACAGCTTTGTATATAATGTCTTGAAGAGGTTCTTATCTGAAGAGACAGCTGAATCAATCAAAGGCTTGACTAAGGTAACCTACTACTCCATGGTACATGAGTTTTGAATAAATCTCATTAGTAATAGGAGAGTATTTAGCTTACCATATCCAAGGTTTGAGCTACAATTGCCTTTTGTTTATACTTGAGAAATTGCTTTCATTTGACCTTAATAATAGTCCCTTTATTTGGAGCTTTTGTTGTCCAAGACTTTAATAGTTATTATCCATTTATGGTTTAGAACTTTATATAGATGCTTATAACTCATTTGTAGTAACACTTAAGAATAGACCAATAGTTAACAATTTATTAATTTATTCTCCTCAAATTAGTATTTTTAAATTTGGGTAAAAGCTAAAGCTTTGTTATGTCTGAATGAGTTGGTTGATTCCATGTGTTTAACAAATGAGGCAATGATGTTGAACTGCATTACTCCATTTAAGAGAGCTCTAACCATCCCTTGTTAGATATTTAAAAATAGAGTGCAATTCAAAATCTGAGATGAAACATGATAAAGCTAGCTTGTTAATATATTTCTGCTTCTTTCAGCTGCCTAATAGTGAAAATGCCTAATCTGCAGAAGGACACTAGAAACACTGATGATTGAACAGGCTGCTTCCATACTTCAAATATGTCCTGGGAACTTGTGTCTTTTCTGTTTATACATTTAGAATTAAGAGACTAATAGAAATGCCATATTTTGACTTGTTTTAAATTTTCAACTGTATATCGATGAATGAATTCTCTTCAAGCATATGAAATGTGTATTTTATGTTTTTCAGCAAATATTTTACCAGCTTGGAACAATATATATATATATATATATATATATATATATATATATATATATTGATTTCATTACAGAGGATTCCTCTGTAGTGAAATGAATTTTTTTTATTGACTGCGTCCAGTTTTCCGACCACCAAAGTGGTCGAAATTTTCGACCACCGGTGGTCGGAAAATTTGGACCCGCCTAACTATTCTCTTGGCCATTTTTTCCGACGGTTTTAGAAAAGTGGTTACTCTTTCCGACCACTCTCTCTGGTGGTTGGAAATAGCTAGGGGGATTTTTCCGGATACCCAAATTGGTCGGAAAAGAGGTCGGAATAGGCGTTTCCGACCTAATTAAGGCTATTTCCGACCACTTTTCGGTGGTCGGAAAATAGCAAATTTTCAGCAGTGTTTGGCCCCCTTTAACTGCCAATTATTAGATCATTCACATACAATATGTTGGTTCTATTAAGGATCTTTAACTGTCAATTTAATGCTTCGAGACAGTGGAAAGTGGAAATTGCATTAAAAGAAAAGAAAATAAAGAGGAGTTGCAGATATAGAGAAGAAATTGAGGGAGAATAATGATATTAATTAAAATCCTATTAATCCATATTTATACAAAAAGATAAGATGGATGTCCAATGAGTAATAACAAAATTATTATTCTCTAGCTATATAATATAAGGAGCTCAGGTCAGGGGTGGGGTGTTATAGATTTGAGATGAGAGGCTGGCGCAAAATGAAGGGGTGACCCAACAGATCCTCCGCGGTGGGCCGATTCTGAGGATGTATCTCCAAGCAACATGCAATGAAATTTCTTAACTCTGGCGAAATCCCGGCCGGCATCAGCCTCACTGGCTGAGATGCTGAAATGGCAGTCTCGATGGCGGTCCTATATGAAGTTGGTTCTGATAAGGAGTCATCTAATAATGGATAGTTTCCCACATATAACTCCCAGATGCTCATCCCAAAGCTCCATATATCCACCGCATATGCATAGGCTTTGGGTAGTCCGTGTTGCTGGGTGAAGTAGTCGTGAATCCTCTCAGGGCTCATGTATCCCAGCGTTCCGGGCAAGAGTTTGCATGTTTCCTCCTCGTTGAGGATTTTCGAAATCCCAAAATCAGCAATCTTTACCACGCCTTGAGAGTTGAGGAGGAGATTCTCAGGCTTGATATCATTATGAACAATGTTGCGGGTGTGGAGGTAGTTGAGAGCTGAAAGAATCTGTTTGGCCACGAAAGAGAGATAGGCTTCATCTGGAAAGTATTTCCCTGAGAGGGAGAGGAGGTCCATATACTCGAGGAGCAGTTGGAGACCTTCATACTGATAGGTAGCTTCGCCATCAATCCTGTAGCCAAAGAATTTGATGATGTTGGGGTGGTCGAGATTTGAGAGTAGCTGGATCTCGGTGCTGAATATTTGACGGCTAAATTTTCCAAGTCCAAGGCGCTGCCTCTTCAAAGCATAGTCCTTGCCAGTAGGCGGGTGGGAGGCCTTGTGCACGTAGGAATCTTCTCCCCAGCCAAGAAGGTTGTCCTCGTCGA
Organism: Ipomoea nil; assembly: GCF_001879475.1. Lineage (NCBI taxonomy): Eukaryota > Viridiplantae > Streptophyta > Magnoliopsida > Solanales > Convolvulaceae > Ipomoea > Ipomoea nil. The sequence continues at coordinate 777,739 of NW_017618198.1, read as the reverse complement.
TCACCACTTCCGAGATGTTGATAGGATGATTAGGAGGAGGAGTGGGGAGAGTAAACGGAGGAGCGACGGAGGAGTAAAGTGGAAGGCTTTGGTTAGCTGAATTGGGAGCCGCCATGGAGGTGGAAGCTAGCGGGAAGAGATCGAGATCCGATATCAGAGAGCGAGCTAGGGCTTTTAATTTTGAAAGAGGGATCGGAACTCGGAAGAGACTAGATCAGAGAGGCCGTATTGTATATATAATAAATATATGCATGCACGCACCAACAAATCCATATATATTGGGATTAGGAAAATAATTCTGTTTTGAAAATTTATGTCCAATTTGATACGGAGTATTATTATTATTATTTTTTTTAATAGAGTTAATACCCAAAATCGTCCTCGACTATAGTGATTTTTCTCAATTTCGTCCTAAACGACTTTGGTGACCTAATATCGTCTCAGACTTTTGTGTTTCGCTCAATTTATTCCTCCATTTGTTATTTCGTCAAATTGGTGTTAAATAAAGGAACAATTCAGTAAAGTCAATATTGATATCTCTTTACTTTCAACTTGTGAAGTGCGAAATTCATCTTTCTTGTACGAATTACACCCAGAATTACTCCCGGACCTACAATTCAAATTTTATATTCGCAGTTTTAGGAGTAATTCTGGGAGTAATTCGTAAAAAAAAAAAAAAGGATTTCGCAGTTCACATGTTTATAAGTAAAGAGATGGCAATATTAAAATTACTGAATTGTCTATTTATTTAACACCAAATGGACAGAATAACAAATGAAGGACTAAATTGAGCAAAACCACAAAAGTCTGGGACTAAATTGAGCGAAACACAAAAGTCTTGGACGATATTAGGTCACCAAAGTCGTTTAGGACGAAATTGAGAAAAACCACTATAGTCGAGGACGATTTTGGGTATTAACTCATTTTTAATATTATTTTTAGTCTTTTGACTATATTAATATGTCTCAGCTGCCTTATTAGGAATAAGGGTCAAATAGGTCATTCAAACACACACAATAATGCAATTAGCTCATTGAATTTTAAAAAACAACAATTAAGTCTCTAAACTAACTAATTTCATTTAATTAATTCAATTTACAGATTTTTTCAGGTTACTAATAGGTCATTCCATTTTTTTTAAATTGTTATTTAAAAAAATTATTTAAACTTAAAAAGAAAAAACGAATAAAGTCTCCACCGGCATCAACATTCTCATATTATTGCTTCTATTAGCATTTTCTATTCTCTCTTTAGTACCTTCTCACAGATTGTTTAGATGAGGATGAGAATATTGTTTCTTCTATTTTTTTTTCTTCCCTTTTGTATCTAAGCTGGGCATGTAGGATCTACACGCTCCAGCTTACGGGGGGGTGTTGGAGGATGAAAATAGCATAGGGCTATTTTTGTCAATCCTCCTAATCCTCTTCTATTTTAACCACTTCATATATATCTTGTCTTCTCTGTAATACACACTTGATCAATAATATCATCTTCTTCTCTCGGCTTCTTCTCTCTGCTTCATCATGTAGTCCATATTCCGACAATGACTTTACCTCTCTGGGTGAGTGCATTGTTTCCTTTGCTTCATGGACCATGATGCCCTTTCATCTGCCATGTTCAATAATTTATGTAGTTAGTTCTTTATTACCCACATAAATTTATTTTTCTCTGTTATTTTGTTTAAGCTCTAACAATGTCATTCTAACTACTTTCATTGGCCTTATTTTATCCTTTTACTTTTTGAGCTATGTTTCCTATATCTGAATTCCTTGCAGTTCGAGAGCTGGTGAAATACATGATAGGTAAACATACCCGTTTGAGTTTTCAACTGTTGAAATGCCTTATGAGACGTACAATGGGGTTAATGTCCGTCTTAGGTAGGTTTGTCACATGGGACTTTTACTTTTGCAAAATGCATGGCTTTGATTTGTCTCTCCTTTCATTAACCTAGAATTCAAATTTAACAAGTTCAAGCACTTTCTAAGGAGCTGCCAAGATGTTGACTGCTAGATGCTTCATTTGATCAGAACGATTTGCCAAATCCATGCATATATTTAACTATGTTGAGCAAAAATAGTTTATGGACATGGTCTGAAAAGAATAATGCATTATCAATGTTTGCAAGGAGTAACGTTTGCTTGGTTCTACTTTAACTGGAAGGACCATCATTTATGCAACAAAAGAAATTGAATCGGCAGGCACAGAGTATAGAGATGTGTATAAAGTGGCCCGAAATCAACCGTGCCATTGGCAAATTATGATAAGAGAATCTTCAGTGTTTCACTGATTTGCAAAGGAAATTGAACGTATACAACTATACTCACTAAACACAACATCAACATTAATAGAATATTCACAGTGTATACAACTATACTCACTAAACACAACTATACTGGCCGAGTAACAAAATTGAATGTATACAACTATACTCACTAAACACAACATCAACATTAATAGAACATTCACAATGTATACAACTATACTCACTAAACACAACTATACTGGCCGAGTAACAAAATTGTGCTCGGTGAGTGTAGCTACGGTGCTTCTTTGCTGTGCATTTACATTTAGGCAAGAATTGAGGAAGTCGATTAACTCATCCGTAGCTCAGGGCACCTCCTGCAGCGGGAGGGAATCAGTAATAGCCCTCCGAATAGTGTCTAGATTAGCACTAAAATCAACACCGACGAATGGGTAGTGGCCTACAAACAACTCCCAGATGATCATTCCCATACCCCAAACATCTTGCTGAAAAAGAGTTAGGGCATTCAATCCCCTTCTGGAGCTGGCAGCTTGTATTGCCTCGGGGCTCAAATATTGAGCCCCGTGATTCGGAAGAGCGGGCCTGACTGCCACCCGCTCCAAGGAGGGGATAACACGACTCATTGCAGCCTCTATTATCTTCGAGTGCCCAAAGCTGCAAAGCTTCACAGTCATGTTCTGGTTCACCAACACATGATCAGGTTGAATAGCCAGATGTGCTATTGATTTCTTGTGGATATGAGTTAGAGCCTCCAAAATCTTATTTGCCACCTTTGACAATTGGACCTCGTCCTGAATATGTAGTCCTCTGAGGGACTGGCCATTGATGTACTCCAGGAGAATCTCAGTATTACCATCGAACCAATTTTTCTCAAAATGATACATTCTAATTAGGTTTTGGTGTCGTCCAACCAGCTGAAGAATTAGTAGCTCGTCATTGTTTGTTGGCTCTTTCGGACAGTTTGTATGTGTTGTCTTCAAAATGTACTGCATATCAGCACCGGCCCTCCTTTTGCGAACTATAGTAACCTTCCCGGTCAGCCGTTCCCCAGGTTCCATTTCATGCAACCTGGGTTGGTGTTCGGGTCGGGGTCGGAGTGGACCGAATACTTCCATGGCTCACTGTCACAAGAAAAAAAAAGAAAAAGAAAAAGGGAATTAGTCTGTGACCAATATGCATCGATAGTAAACAATATTCACTCCTTTTTTTTTTGTTTGTTTGTTTTTTTTTTTGTTTTTTTTGTTTTTTGTTAATTTTTGGCAGCAATGATTTTTATTGAATATATGAAGGCAAAACATGCAGCAGTATAATAGATTTTATCTCTACTTCTCATCAATCAATATAATCTACGCAAATATTCAAAAAATAAAAATAAAAATCTACGCAACAATTATGCGCTATCTACGCGGCATTGGCCGCCGTAGACACCGAAAGTTTAGCAGCAGCAGCGCCGGCGCGGCCACCGCGGCGTTGATCTCTCTCATGAATCTCCATGCATTTCAGCAAATATTTAAAGGTCTCGATTTCGCACGGGATTATGAGCCCGCCACGGTGCTCAAACCCGAACTCCTCTTCCACTTTTTCCAGCAACACCTTGAACAGCGGATCGCTTAGATAGGTGGTCGGAATTATGAACCGCCGCAGCAGCTCCCCCCGCCCCACGTATACCCCCATGTACCCCTTCGGCACGTCCGCCGGCGCCTGCCTCTCGCAATCGGCGCTCTTTGCCGCCGGCGAAACGCTAGCCGTCGTCTCCACCGTTGTCGTCGTCGTCCTCCTTCCGGAATTGTTACGCGCGATGCGTTTCCACTTTCGCACGAATCCCATCAGCCTCACGATGCGGCGGATCCCGCACACCTTTCTCTTTTCCCCGACTAATAATTCTGCCATTCTGCTAACGGGGCGGCGGATAGACAGCGGCGAAGGAGAAATCTGGCGGCGACGGCAGCGGATAGACGGCGGCGAGGACTAGATCAGGCGGCGGCGGATAGATATATAGACGGCTGAAATTAAGAATAGAAATGCTACGATAGCTGCATGGCGCTTCTTTATGAATGTAGATTGATATGATGATGTTCAGAAATAATGAGGATAAAAATACTGCCAACACGTACTGCATTTACAAATTAAGATCAGATACATACACCAAGTTTACAAGAAATAAATTAGATGTACATACCGGAGCTTGTGGTTGAAGTCGGGCGGTTAGGAGAGGAAGGACAGCGTCGGTGAGTAGTGGCCGGCGGTGGACAACCAAGATTCTGAGAAGACTACAGGCATGCAAGAAATAAAATCAAGATACATACACCAAGTTTACAAGAAATAAATTAGATGTACATACCGGAGCTTGTGGTTGAAGTCGGACGGTTAGGAGAGGAAGGACAGCGTCGGTGAGTAGTGGCCGGCGGTGGACAACCAAGATTAGCTTTGTGTATGTATATATGTTGCAGTGTTTAGCTAGCTTGGAGGACTGGATCCTTTTTATAGAGGGTACAGTACATGTTAAGGTGGAAAGACTAATTTTATTTGTGGTTTTCCTTTAATTTTAATTTTTCAACTTGTGGTTATTCCCAGTGGGGGATTTTTTTTTTTAAAAAAAAAATTGGATTCTTTAGTTGCGAAACTACATAGAAGGAAAGGTATATGATCATGTGGAATTACTTGAGAATACAAAATATACTGGAGTATTTTTAAAAAAATATTTCTACTAAATTAAAGTTATTATTGTTTGAAAATGATAAGCGTAGTCACGAGAAATAAAAATCTAGCCCGCACAAGATTAGTTTAATTGTTTAATAGGGGTAGTATTTGAGAGAAGAAAATTTAAAATTTCATCCTCATAGTAAGACTTACTAGTATTTGCTCCGTGTGATGCGCGTGATGAAATTTATGTAATTTTATTATTAATAATATTTTAAAAAATTATAAAATCAAACATTAATCATCAAAATTCATTTTGAAATGTTTTTTTTTTTTGCAACACTAAATTCGTTGTTATATTGAATATCACAACATAGTATTAGAATATATTATAAAGTATTGTGTTATTAGATACTACATGAGATTTGAAGATTTTACATTTAAGTAATTCTATATATAAAAATATAAAAATATAAAAATATAAATATATAAATTAAATAAATAAATATACTACTTATATAAATTTAATAAGATTGGGCCGAAATGCCAAAAATTGGATATTGGGTAGCAAATTATTATGTTAAGAGTTTATGTATATTACGTTAAGAGTTTATGTGTGTTACGTTAAGAGTTTATGTATATTATGTTAAAATTATATGTATTATGTCAGGAGTTTATGTAAATTCTACTATATAATTATGTACATGTGAAACAGGAGATTTTTAGGATGCACAATATAACAATTGCTAAACAAACCCTGGTTGTCATACTGCGGACTTTCGTCTTCTTCCGACTGCGCTGCGAGCGTCCTTTTCTCTAAACTCACCCGATATCAATGAAAACCAACAAATGTTTTCGGTGATATGGCATTTCAATCAAATCGCCAGGAGACATCCACTTCGGGTTTTAAGTTACATATTTCATCTATTATAATGTATAGATGTACCTTATTTGAAACCCTAAAAGGCTAAAAGTGTTCTAGTATTTACCCGTGCAAATATTTCCAGCAAATGTTATAGTATTTACATGCAAATATTTACGCACATGTGTCATGTATATATTCGTATATTTCTATACACATGAAAATAAAATAATTTTTGACATGTTTACCTATGGTTTAAATAAGAGGTATGAATTTTTATTATTACAACCTCAAATTGTTCTTTATACCATCACAAGCTGCCATAAGTGTTCACTTCCTAAATCCACTATAAGAACAATGTTTGCACTCATGATGATAGCTTTTAATGTACAGTTAACTTTAGCATAAGTGTTTTCAAAAAAAAAAAAAAAAACTTTAGCATAAGTGTTTATTCTGCCCTTATAAACATTGACATAAGTGCTTATTTAAGTTCAAAATTGATGAACTTAAATATACAATTGACTAACATGTTAATTATGCCATTATAAGCATAAATATACAATTGACTAACATGTTAATTATGCCATTATAAGCATATATAAGTTCTCATTTCCCAAATTGTTTTTCCCATTCTCGTTTGGTAGAAAAGGTATTTTAATACTGCAATGTAGAAAAATATTACACTGAAAAAAACATACAAATTAAAGTAGACATATACAATTTTACAAAAAAACAAAACAAAACAAAAAACTAATATTTATTGGTGTCTACATACTTTCATACAACAAAATCTGACTTTATAATTCCAGAGGCTTGAAGGTCTGAGGGCTTCAATAATCTCTCAGATCCAATTGTATGTCTGAAACATGAAGTGTTGCACTTTAAAGGTTTCGAAGGACCTGAAATTATGACAAAAGTCATAGGCAATAGAAATATAACAGTTATGGTAAACAAATACCCAAACTTTTTTTTTTTTTTTTTTTTTTTTTTTGTGTCCAGAACCAAGTCAACCAAATAATATAAAACATAGAATGTTTTTCCTTTCCAGAACCATCAGTCTCTCTATATATGCAAGTTTCTCATTCTTGACAGTCCCAACCATAGCCTTTCCAATCAAGCTTTCCCGTTCAGAAGGAACATAAACATATTCCCAAAGGAACATCACCACTCGAAATAGTTGGCATGTATGTATGTACCCTATATATTAGAAAATAACATTGATTTATTAATAAACAATTCATATGATCAGAATAGATATTATTGTATTATATGTATTAACCTTACCTCTCCGTATTGCTCTCCTCGTATGGACTAAATGTGACAACAATTTAAAAGTCAAGAGATTAAATATAAAAAAAAAAAAAAAATTAATAATCAGAGACCAAATTTATAGAGAACGAACTTCAATCTAAATTTATTTTCAAACATTTGCATAGACATAGATATAAATTAAAGATTAACAGTGTATACTTGTAGTGTAATAACAGGTCGATTTGGCATGTGCAAATAATTTTCAAAACCTGATCTCAGAACTGCAAAATGAACAAAAAATCCAAACCTCTAACTCACATTTCTCACTCAAATTCAGACCAGATGCTATCCCATTCCCCACTACTAACTGTCTGCTGTAGGAAGGATATTTGACACAGCAACCTTAACTGTCAATTATATTAGATCATTCACAATGTTGGTTCTATTAAGGATGCTTAATGCCCCCTTTAACTGTCATTTTAATGCTTAATTGGAGACAGTGGAAAATGGAAATTACAGTAAAAGAAAAGAAAATAAAGAGGAGTTGCAGATATATATAGAGAAGAAATTGAGGGAGAATAATGATATTAATTAAAATCCTAATAAACCAAGATTATACAAAAAGATAAGATAGATGGATGTCCAATGAGTAATAACAAAATTATTATTCTCTAGCTAGCTAGCTAATATATATATATATATATATATATATATATAATATAAGGAGATGAGAGTTTGCAGGGGTGGGGTGTTAATGTGTTATAGATTTGAGATGAGAGGCTGGCGCAAAATGAAGGGGTGGCCCAACAGATCCTCGGCGGTGGCCCGATTCTGAGGATGTATCTCCAAGCAACATGCAATGAAATTTCTTAACTCTGGCGAAGTACCGGCCGGCATTAGCCTCAGTGGCTGAGAGGCTGAAATGGCGGTCTTGATGGCGGTCAAATATGAAGTTGGTTGTAATAAGGAGTCATCAAGTAATGGATAGTCTCCCACATATAACTCCCAGATGCTCATCCCAAAGCTCCATATATCCCCAGCATATGCATGGGCTTTGGGTAGTCCGTGTTGCTGGGTGAAGTAGTCGTGAATCCTCTCAGGGCTCATGTATCCCAGCGTTCCGGGCAAGAGTTCGCCGCATGTTTCCTCGTTGAGTATTTTCGAAATCCCAAAATCAGCTATCTTTAGCACGCCTTGAGAGTTGAAGAGGAGATTCTCAGGCTTGATATCATTATGAACAATGTTGCGAGTGTGGAGGTAGTTGAGAGCTGAAAGAATCTGTTTGGCCACGAAAGAGAGATAGGCTTCATCTGGAAAGTATTTGCTTTCGAGGGAGAGGAGGTCCATATACTCGAGGAGCAGTTGGGGACCTCCATACTGATAGGTAGCTTCGCCATCAGTCTTGTAGCCAAAGAATTTGATGATGTTGGGGTGGTCGAGATTTGAGAGTAGCTGGATCTCGGTGCTGAATATTTGGCGGCTAAATTTTCCAAGTCCAAGGCGCTGCCTCTTCAAAGCATAGTCCTTGCCAGTAGGCGGGTGGGAGGCCTTGTGCACGTAGGAATCTTCTCCCCAGCCAAGAAGGTTGTCCTCGTCGATCACCACTTCCGAGATGTTGATAGGATGATTAGGAGGAGGAGTGGGGAGAGTAAACGGAGGATCGACGGAGGAGTAAAGAGGAAGGCTTTGGTTAGCTGAATTGGGAGCCGCCATGGAGGTTACCGGGGGTGGTGGAAGCGGCAAGAGATCGAGATCAGATATCCTAGAGCTATCTAGGGCTTTTTGAAAGAGGGATCGGAAGAGATCGAGATCAGAGAGGCCGTATATATAATAAATATATGCATGCACCAACAAATCCATATATATTAGGATTAGGAAAATAATTCTGTTTTCAAAATTTATGTCCAATTTGATACGGAGTATTAATTTTTTTTTTTCTTTAAATATTATTTTTAGTCCTTTCACTATATTAATATGTCTCCGGTGCCTTATTATGAATAAGGGTCAAATAGGTCAATTCAACTGCACACAATAATACAATTAGATAACTAAACTTTAAAAAACAACAATTAACTCCCTAAATTAATTAATTTCATTTAATTAGTCCAATTTACAGGTTTTTTCAGGTTACTAACAGGTCATTCCATTTTTTCTTTAAAATTGTTATTTAAAAAAATTATTTAAACTTTAAAAAAAAAAACGAATAAAGTCTCCACCCGAGACGAAAAAAGTCTCCGGCCATGGAGGCGGTTTTAATCAAAAGGAAGGGAATGAGGATCGGAAAGCCGACGACTTGTACAAGCGTGCCCATCCATTTGCTATTGCCGCCTCTTTCGAAGTAGACGTTGTCAAGGTTGGTGGTGACTGTTTGTCCGGCGATAACGAACACGGAGTAGGCCGATATTTCCAGCTGCCTGCCGTATAATAGTTTGAGTAAAGAACCTGTTAATTAACATTATTGCTAATTAGAATTCTTTTACAGGTTAATTAACATTAATGGATTAATCCTCACAACTTGTGTGAACCATGGTCCACACAATAATGATTGAGCTTTGGTCTCTAGAATGATCTAAACTCAAGTTTTCCCTTAGAAGCTCTCTTTCCCTTTCAACGATGAATTTTTTATGCAAACCGAAACGAAATCCTGATCAGGAAAGTCCAGTTAACTTTACGAAGATGTTGTTTCTCAAAAGTTGGCTTTCGCATTTTAGCCTACTAATTCTTGGTAATATTGTGATAAATTATTAGCTCTTTTTTTTTTTTTTTGAATTATTTTCTTTATTATTTCTGCATAAAGGTGTTCATTACTTATAAATCTACTTGTGTTTCTATGTTTGAATAATACTACATGCTATGAAATCTTTAGCTCTAGTGAAGAACTAATTAGATCTAAGAACTAATTGATGGTAGTACTTTGCTCTGAAATCATTAGCAATAATGCTAAATTTCTTATATCACAATTCAATGTAGGGTTCTTTAGGTTTTTTATAGTTAGACTCTTATTTTTTTTATTTCTAAATCATCATCTGTATATATTATATCCTCTGCCTCTGTATATATTAGATAATCTGATTTAAAAAAAAAAAAATTGCATGTGTATTTCTGTAAAAGAATAATAAATAGACAGAATAACTATGATAGAAAAACAGTTAATGAGAACTAAATAGGAAAGCAGTTGAAGAAAAATAGCAAGAAGAATAAGACAGCAGTAAGCAATACTACTTAATTAATGTCATAAGATATCTAAAGTAGGTATGTTTTCTTTTAAGTGTATAAATTAATCTTATTTTATGTAATTGTGGGCATGTTTTACTTGCGGGTATTTGTGCCTAACAATTGTCTAACTTTGTACCTGTCAAACTTTGCCTTTATACTTTAGGTTATCATGTGTTTATCCTTGGTATCTAGCTGTGATATTTACTTGTTTACTTTTTTTTTAATGTTATGTTTAGAGTTCTTGGAGTAAGTTAATGATGTCCACAAATAAAATGGTAAAAGGATGAAAAGTGTATCGCTTAGCATAATTGGATTAGCAAATTTATTTATAAACATCTTTCAAAAAATAAAAATACATTTAATCCATGTATAGAAAATGTACATAAAACATAAATAAATAAATAAATAAATAAATAAATAAATAAAAAAAACTAGCTACTAACTTCCTTCCTAAAATTCAACAGTCCATTAAGACTTTCAACCTTATCATCAGATACAAATCACTAAAATGTTATGAAAAAACTATTAAGTTGATAATTCATAAAAAACATATGAAACTATTTAGGCTCCAACTTTAGGATTGTCAAGCAATCCAGGACAATGAGCAGCTACTAAGGCACTGTCATCCCTACTTTCAAGACCGCAAATGCATAAGTTTTCAAACTGTTCTTTCTTGATAGCAATCCTATAAAATCAATGATTGATCCACCAAGGACTCTATCTTCTCGTTAGGAACTAACCCATTGTCCTACAAAACAAAAAACAACTTCAATGGAAAACAATATATTTTGGTAATACCCAAAATATTAGAGCTGATACCTTTAGTTGTGGTGCTGTTAAACCAAACAATACGATGCATTCACTTCCCAAAAATAGGAATAGTGCATTACCAATCACATAAAAATCTTACTTTGAACCTATACCTCCGAATACCATCTTGCCAACTCCTATTACATGTATTACATCTATTCAAACCATCTGTCAGTATAAGTTTTTTTGTTACAGAGCTTGTAGACCTGCAAGAAAGATAACACCTATTCTGATCATTCTCTATTCCAACAACTATTGTAGGACCCCAATAATCACCATACTGCACAAAAATAGTGTATGAACAATGTTATAAAATAAAAAAAAATTGCACAGTGTTTAACTGGATGTCATATTTTAGAATTGTTTTTTACTTACTATATTGGTGGTTCACTGGAACAATCAAAAAACACAATTAGCCAAATTGATAGCAGTGGAACAGTGCTACCAATTTAATGGGTCCAAAAGGCCTGCAAAAACAACATTACATTCCTGACCTTGTCCATCCCACACTGTCGAATTCAAATTTGTTCTTCATGAAATCAATAAAAAAAAAATTATTCTTCATGAAATCAATAAAAAAAAATTAAAATAAGTAGAAGAAACTGTTAGGAAACTGTAAAAATATACTCACTTTGACTTGAACTCAACAAACTCAAAAGAACAGTGATTAATCCACAGTTTTGTAGCATCATAAGAGCTGATTAATCCATACCTAAAACAATAATTGTGGCCACTTTCATGACTTTATTCTTCAACCAAGCCTTGACTTTACTTAAATCACCTCAACATTCTAGAATGTTGATCCTCTTACATTGTTTTACCTACGTATAAAACAATGTATTCATAAGTTATTTATATTAGAATTGGTAATAAGAAATAAACCTCTATAACTATTTTAATATTTCAGAATGGCTTGTTCATCTTAGTCCTGCCGAGTTGAATAGCAACCATTCATATCCACAACCCTAATTTTCAGCCTATACATTAGAATACCATCAGACTAACTCCTCAGACATTTTAAACATTTATTCATTCCTTCACTGACAGTAAGCTTCTTGTTGCAACCCCTAGTTTTGCAAGAGCTATAATACCAATAATTAGAGCTCTTGATTCTAGATATTCTTGCAGCAACCCAAAAAACCCCAAACTGTGAGTAGAAGTATAAAATTTTTTAGTTATAACAACTCAGTTATTAAATAATACATTCTGAGTTGCAATTCAATCAGCTCAACAAACTAAAAAAAAAACCTCTTCTTTCTCATAGATATCATTTGGTAACCACTTCCATTGTACCTTGTGGACTCATCAACCTGAAAAATCTCAACTTCTTCCTTTGAGATATTGGCATGGATATAGGTTCCCTAAAAATTTGTAACTAAGATTAAGACAAGAAAACACTTTATATCATAAAACAGAGAGTAAAAAAATGGAAAACTGAGGAAAATTTACTATCATAGGAAAAAAACAAAACAAAACTGGAAAACTGATTTTACCTCCTCATTGTAAATTAAACATTCTTCAATTTTCATGATTTCGGCTCCTAACTTCTGGTACTTCATATGTTATTGCTCTTGGTGTGCAGTGGACTATTATCCTAATAAATATTGAGAAGGCTTTTTTTTTTTGTAGAGTATTCAAAACTGTTTCATATACTTTCTCAACGTACTGAAGCACAAAGAACCAATAACAGAGGCTCGAACTCATAATCTTCCAAATGAAAGTCCAACCCGGGTACCATTAGACCACATAGTCCTGATTAATTCAGCCAACTTTGACATCTTTAATATAGGCTAAACCTAATGAGTGGCTGTAAACCAATGTGAACATCATTAATAATCGGAACAAAAAACAATCTACCTAAAACGACATAGTTTTTATTGGGCGGGAAAATGCAAATCAGAAAGTTATTGCTTTAGATTAGATTAATTAGATTAGATTAGATTAGATTACACAATAGTATTTTAGTCTTTATACCACTCATTTCTTTCTCAACTCCAAAATCCTATTTCTTTATACCACCAAACAACTAATTTGAATTCATACTTTATTCCTGCCTTATTCTTTTCCCATCAAATTACAATTCATTTCCCTGGGCAATTCACATCCATAGTCCTCTTCTTTAGATCATCCCATTCTTGAATGGGCAATTTACAGTCACAGTCACATTCCTCTTCTCTTTGTATATTCCAGCACCACTCCCCCTCCTCCCTGACTCTTTTTTACTCCCCCTCCTCCCTGACTCTTTTTTACTCAAAGTCACAAGGAAATTTTCAACCTGATTTGACTAATAACTATAATTAATAATAGTTATTATTAAAAGTTAATAATAAATTAGTACTTAGTTGAATTATTAGTGAATTAATGAAGTGATTGGATTTCTTTTAAATATTAATTGTTAACAATTAAATTGTTGATGATGAAGTGACAAAAGATAGTGGAAAATGTGTCTTCTTCAAGCTAAAAGATCCAAATTTAAAGTTAGAGGATGCAACATTAAGACTAAGAGAAGTTTGCTCTAGGTGAAGATAATTGAAGAGAAGGTTTGGGGAAATGTTGAGTTCTTCTTTTTCTATAGCCAGTAAGCTTTAGACGAAATTGTGTTTTTTTTTTAGACCTAAATAATTGATCATTGGTCTAAGGCAATGTATACCACATTTATGTTTGAAGAAGCTTTGTAGACTGTATGAACTTTGTACTATTTATACTAGTGTTTTGATTCTGTAAATACATACACCATTATTTATTAGTTATTTACTCCATCTGTCCCATTTTATCTGTCTTACTTTTCCTTTTTAGTTTATCCCAAAATGTTATCTTCTTTCAAAAATTGAACATCACCATCATTCTACTTTTTTCTAATTACCCTCTATGACTTTTACTTTCTTTATTGCTTTTATTTCCAAAGGTGAGAAAAGTGAGGGACATAATTAGAAAACACATAACATTTACTTTAATTTCTTAAAAATCGTACAAAAAGTAAATGAGATAACTAATTCGGGACGGAGAGAGTAGTTATTAATATGCATGTACTAGATATTGAACCGTCTATGAGGTGTAATTTAATGCCTCCTAGACTCTAGGTATTAGGGTATTATTATAATTTGAAATTTGATATAATATAGTGTACCAAAATGTCGTTTTAATGATTTATAATTGCGAGTTTTATTTTGAAAATGAACAGACACAGTATTCAAGGTTGTGTCATCAATAACCATGAGGGATTAAATATTTTGCAATGAAAATCTCAATAGTTTTACTAAAGGAAAAATAACACTTGTTCCCTGAAATTATATATTTATAGTACTTTTAATTTTCTCCTGAATTATTTATGTAAGCACATTAGTTCCCTTAATTATTTTAAAAGTGATGGTTTTTCCTCCTGATATATTAAATTGACATTTATACCTTAAAATAAATATTTTATTTATTTTCCTTCTCAAACAAATTATTGCGTATACGTAGAGATGGTCACGGTTCGATTCGAATTGAATTCGACACTATAGCAATCGAATTAAAGGTTTCCGGTTATGATTCAAATCCAGAACCCAATATTTGGATTTCAGTTTATTAAAACTATGAATCGAAAAAACTGCATCCTGAACCGTGAACCGGCGGTTCCGGATCCGGTTCGCAATATTAAAATATGGCAATGATTTAAAAGTCGTGGGACCAAATATGAAAATTTTAATAGTCGAAGACAAAATGTGGCAATGATTTGAAAATCGTGGGACTAAATCTGAAAATTTAAATAATTAGGGACCAAATGTGGCAAGAATTTAAAAGTCATAGGACTAAATCTGAAAATTTTAATAGTCGAAAACCAAATGTAAAAATAATTCCGTACTCGTGGGACTTTTTTTTTTTGTGTCAAGAGTTTATTTTCCGTTGACTAATTACTTAGTGCATCCAAACATTGGAAATCATTTTCTGGATTTCCAAACACACACTCAATTACTTTAAAATTACAAATATAGTCTAATAGTTTATTTTTTTTGTCAAGTCTGGACTAGTGTCCTTTCACTACAAAAAAAATGTGAAAATACTGACGGATTTAACGACGGATTCATTCCATTGTTAAAGTAGCGACAGAATGTTAGGTATGCACATATGCTAATGATTTTTTTGGTCGCTTGAGACTCATGACATGAGGTATGGGAATCCAATTCTATTATTGAGAGTTTTTTTTTGACATTTAGTCTTACATTGTCATATTTGGCCAATCTAATATAATTTTCACTTTTTCAGTCATTAATAACCAAAATAAAGAGGAGTTGCAGATATATATAGAGAAGAAATTGAGGGAGAATAATGATATTAATTAAAATCCTACTAAACCATATTTATACAAAAAGATAAGATGGATGTCCAATGAGTAATAACAAAATTATTATTCTCTAGCTATATAATATAAGGATTAATCCATTAATGTTAATTAACCTGTAAAAGAATTCTAATTAGCAATAATGTTAATTAACAGGTTCTTTACTCAAACTATTATACGGCAGGCAGCTGGAAATATCGGCCTACTCCGTGTTCGTTATCGCCGGACAAACAGTCACCACCAACCTTGACAACGTCTACTTCGAAAGAGGCGGCAATAGCAAATGGATGGGCACGCTTGTACAAGTCGTCGGCTTTCCGATCCTCATTCCCTTCCTTTTGATTAAAACCGCCTCCATGGCCGGAGACTTTTTTCGTCTCGGGTGGAGACTTTATTCGTTTTTTTTTTTAAAGTTTAAATAATTTTTTTAAATAACAATTTTAAAGAAAAAATGGAATGACCTGTTAGTAACCTGAAAAAACCTGTAAATTGGACTAATTAAATGAAATTAATTAATTTAGGGAGTTAATTGTTGTTTTTTAAAGTTTAGTTATCTAATTGTATTATTGTGTGCAGTTGAATTGACCTATT
Source organism: Ipomoea nil (assembly GCF_001879475.1). Lineage (NCBI taxonomy): Eukaryota > Viridiplantae > Streptophyta > Magnoliopsida > Solanales > Convolvulaceae > Ipomoea > Ipomoea nil. The sequence goes on along the minus strand of NW_017618198.1, from coordinate 761,785 downwards.
TGACCCTTATTCATAATAAGGCACCGGAGACATATTAATATAGTGAAAGGACTAAAAATAATATTTAAAGAAAAAAAAAAATTAATACTCCGTATCAAATTGGACATAAATTTTGAAAACAGAATTATTTTCCTAATCCTAATATATATGGATTTGTTGGTGCATGCATATATTTATTATATATACGGCCTCTCTGATCTCGATCTCTTCCGATCCCTCTTTCAAAAAGCCCTAGATAGCTCTAGGATATCTGATCTCGATCTCTTGCCGCTTCCACCACCCCCGGTAACCTCCATGGCGGCTCCCAATTCAGCTAACCAAAGCCTTCCTCTTTACTCCTCCGTCGATCCTCCGTTTACTCTCCCCACTCCTCCTCCTAATCATCCTATCAACATCTCGGAAGTGGTGATCGACGAGGACAACCTTCTTGGCTGGGGAGAAGATTCCTACGTGCACAAGGCCTCCCACCCGCCTACTGGCAAGGACTATGCTTTGAAGAGGCAGCGCCTTGGACTTGGAAAATTTAGCCGCCAAATATTCAGCACCGAGATCCAGCTACTCTCAAATCTCGACCACCCCAACATCATCAAATTCTTTGGCTACAAGACTGATGGCGAAGCTACCTATCAGTATGGAGGTCCCCAACTGCTCCTCGAGTATATGGACCTCCTCTCCCTCGAAAGCAAATACTTTCCAGATGAAGCCTATCTCTCTTTCGTGGCCAAACAGATTCTTTCAGCTCTCAACTACCTCCACACTCGCAACATTGTTCATAATGATATCAAGCCTGAGAATCTCCTCTTCAACTCTCAAGGCGTGCTAAAGATAGCTGATTTTGGGATTTCGAAAATACTCAACGAGGAAACATGCGGCGAACTCTTGCCCGGAACGCTGGGATACATGAGCCCTGAGAGGATTCACGACTACTTCACCCAGCAACACGGACTACCCAAAGCCCATGCATATGCTGGGGATATATGGAGCTTTGGGATGAGCATCTGGGAGTTATATGTGGGAGACTATCCATTACTTGATGACTCCTTATTACAACCAACTTCATATTTGACCGCCATCAAGACCGCCATTTCAGCCTCTCAGCCACTGAGGCTAATGCCGGCCGGTACTTCGCCAGAGTTAAGAAATTTCATTGCATGTTGCTTGGAGATACATCCTCAGAATCGGGCCACCGCCGAGGATCTGTTGGGCCACCCCTTCATTTTGCGCCAGCCTCTCATCTCAAATCTATAACACATTAACACCCCACCCCTGCAAACTCTCATCTCCTTATATTATATATATATATATATATATATATATATTAGCTAGCTAGCTAGAGAATAATAATTTTGTTATTACTCATTGGACATCCATCTATCTTATCTTTTTGTATAATCTTGGTTTATTAGGATTTTAATTAATATCATTATTCTCCCTCAATTTCTTCTCTATATATATCTGCAACTCCTCTTTATTTTCTTTTCTTTTACTGTAATTTCCATTTTCCACTGTCTCCAATTAAGCATTAAAATGACAGTTAAAGGGGGCATTAAGCATCCTTAATAGAACCAACATTGTGAATGATCTAATATAATTGACAGTTAAGGTTGCTGTGTCAAATATCCTTCCTACAGCAGACAGTTAGTAGTGGGGAATGGGATAGCATCTGGTCTGAATTTGAGTGAGAAATGTGAGTTAGAGGTTTGGATTTTTTGTTCATTTTGCAGTTCTGAGATCAGGTTTTGAAAATTATTTGCACATGCCAAATCGACCTGTTATTACACTACAAGTATACACTGTTAATCTTTAATTTATATCTATGTCTATGCAAATGTTTGAAAATAAATTTAGATTGAAGTTCGTTCTCTATAAATTTGGTCTCTGATTATTAATTTTTTTTTTTTTTTTATATTTAATCTCTTGACTTTTAAATTGTTGTCACATTTAGTCCATACGAGGAGAGCAATACGGAGAGGTAAGGTTAATACATATAATACAATAATATCTATTCTGATCATATGAATTGTTTATTAATAAATCAATGTTATTTTCTAACAATCTGTGAGAAGGTACTAAAGAGAGAATAGAAAATGCTAATAGAAGCAATAATATGAGAATGATGATGCTGGTAAATTCTTCACTTGCTAATGATGCCAATTTTGCTTCCAGATTAGGCCTCAACTCAGGAGACTCAGCAGCCTGAGCCAGCTTCCTTTTAGAACTACTTACAACATATATTTATGCTTCACAAGGGTCAGTTTGCTTCAAGCTAGTTTGACAATTTCTGTGACAAGACCCCTCTGATTAGGGCTCTTCATCTCATTGTCCTTAAAGCTTATATCAGCTTCTACTTTTTCTGTACCTTGGCCTGAATCATCCACATTAGGTGTTTGGCCATCTTCCTTTCTTATAACTCCAGGAGTCATTGGGACATTTTTACAAGTAAGTGATGTGCCCCTTTCTTCTCTTCTTCTTAACCTCACCTCAGTTTGCTTGCAATTCCCCACCAGGTGACCAAACCGGCTACATGCAACACAAAAATTCGGTAGTCTTTCCACCTCTACTTTCTGCCAAAACCCATCCAAACCTCCTCCTTCACCAAATTCAATCCAAATGCGATCAAAAACAGATTTATACACATCGATTTCAATCCTCACCTTTGCCACATTTGGCCTAGTTCGTCTGATTGTGGCCGAACCAAACTCTACCAATCTTCCAATTGGTTCACATATGCGAGATAACACATCAAAATCGAACAAATGAATGGGTAGCAGAGGCAATTGAAGCCATACCAGAGTCAGGGGAGAATCACGATTGGGGTAGACGATCTGCTCCGGCATCCATCGCGACATCCACATCCGGTTATCCGCAATTAGCATCTGATTTCGCAACCAAGCCCTTCTGCAATCGTTCTCAGATGAGAATCGTAGCAAGACAGTTCTCCGATTCAGATTCGCGCCTGGCAGAGAATTTGTTTGATCCAGAAACTCTCGCTCAATTGAGTCCACGCACTTCAAAGCTATGGCTCTCTGAGCGTATTTCAGATGGAGATATACAACCGCTGCGGCTGATTGCTCCAAACTCGGAATCCTCTGCGGATTGACCGGAATCGACGAAGCTCCTCCCTTCCACTGCGGAACGGCTACGGCTATGGCTCCCTGAACGTATTAGAGATGGAAATATACAACCGCTGCGGCTGTTTGCTCCAAATTCGGAGATTGAACGATCGGATGAGCTCCTTCCTTCCCCTTCGGAACGGTTGTGGAGTTCGCCTGAGATCGACTTGGAATCCACGGATCTCCTTCCTTCCGCTGCGGAAGAGCTATGGAGATCGACGATGGACAGACTCGGATCGCCTTAGCATAGGCTTTGTTGCTACGCATCCTCTGCGGATGGACTAGGATTGCACGGCGTCGCTTCACTTCATCGACTTCTCCGGCACCGGAAAAAGTAACAGCGTGGATGAGCCCCCGCCGCTCTGATACCATGTCGGAATATGGACTACATGATGAAGCAGAGAGAAGAAGCCGAGAGAAGAAGATGATATTATTGATCAAGTGTGTATTATAGAGAAGACAAGATATATATGAAGTGGTTAAAATAGAAGAGGATTAGGAGGATTGACAAAAATAGCCCTATGCTATTTTCATCCTCCAACAGTCATAGAAGTTCCCTCTATCAAAGTACATTTCTGACAAGGAAAAACACTAAACGTACAATGAAAACAATGAAATAACTATTTTATATTATATAGTTTACGTGAAGAGTATTTATAAGGTTTATGATCATTCAATTAATAGTAGCTCCCAAAGCTCTCACTCTTCTCAACAAATTCCAGACTTACATCTATCCAACTTGTTAGTCCAAACATGTTGATCAATTTTGTTGTTATACGTACGAGATTGAAATTTATTTAAATACTGATTTTGTATTTTTAAAACATGATGTCGGAGTGAAGTTTTGCAGTGGTGACAAATTCATAATTTTTTTTTTTCATTTTTTATATATTATTTTGAACAAGTTTTTGGCACACTCACTTCTATCATAGCGGCAAAACAATAATGGAGTACAAGTAAAAATTATTATTATTATTATTATTATTATTATTATTATTATTATTATTATTATTATTATGTGAGGAATTTTATAATTAGGGGATTCAACTATACTATTTGTTCTATACAAAAAAAAAAAAATAAATAAAAATATTGGGGTCGTAATTAAATAGTGAGGAGAAAAGAAGAAATAAAGAGTGAGGACAAAAAAAGAGTTTGCAAGAGTGAGAGATGGAGAAAACAAACATTGTAAAAGAGGATGCATACATGATACATCCGATCCTCTGATCTAATTATAAGCGAGCGATTCACATTGACTCGTAGGAGTAAATTTCGATTCTTCTCACGTTTGACCACACCACAAATTGTGGAACCGTATTTCATCATCATCATCATCATCATCATCCAACAAAACAAAATTAAATCCCCAGTGAATTGAATAAATTAATTAAAGAAGCTAGCTAGCTAGCCATATATCCCAGGCCAAGATCAGAAACCACATGCATGCATGTATGCATGCATAATAATTAAAATGAAGTGATCTGAAGTGACAAATATAATGTGGCTTCAGAGTTCGAAACCGGCAGGGGCAGGACAAAAGACGCCTGCCCCCGCCACCCGTGGCCTGGTCGCCCTCGCCGTTGACAAAGACAAAGGGAGCCAATCTGCCCTCAAATGGACTACTGAAAACCTCGTCTCCAGGGGTCAAACCCTCGTCCTCATCCACGTTCTCCACAAATCTTTCCGTACGTTACTTTAATTTCTCTCATCTTTCATTTCCATAATCACATATCTGTAATCATATATATTGTTTACAGATGGTTCTGCCAATGCGCCTCCGGATCGCAAGCAACAAATTGAAAAACACACCAAAGAATTGTTCGGTGTTTTTCATGTCTTCTGCACCCGTAAAGATGTAAGCTAAGTTACGTTTTACAAATTTTTCATTAAGGCCAGATTTGATATATATATATTTGTGGGTACCCTGCAGATACACCCCATGGATGTGATTCTGGAAGACACAGATGTATCAAAAGCGCTAATGCAATACGTGTCTGGTTCTGGAATCGAAAACCTGGTTCTTGGTGCATCAAAGCATGGATTTCTCAAGTTAAGTCGTCCCAGCCGCTGAGGTTTCTCATCGCTAGAAATTATAGAATTTCCCACCACCGTCGAAAGTCTTACGACCACTTTTGATATCTCGAAAAAACTTTGTCGCTATTTCCGACCACTTTTTTGCTTTCAACTTAAAAATCACTTTGAGGTGGTCGGAAATTCTATAATTTCTAGCAGTGGATCTGGTCCGTCCTACTTTTGATTACAACCTCGATCCATCTCATGATTATTCATATAATGTTGTGGTTTACAGGAGGTTGAAGGTTATGGACATCCCAACCTGCGTTTCAAAAGGAGCCCCAGATTTCTGCACCGTTTATGTCATTTCCAAAGCCAAAATCTCCTCCGTTCGAAACGCTTCTCGTCCCGCGCCGTTTATGTCCCCACTCTACAACCAGATCAACAAGAAGAACGATGAACAACAGCCCGACAACAACAACAACACCAACACCAATAACAACGCCAACAACGGTCCCCCGACCGCCGCGGTCGTCCCCAAAGCTGTAAACTCTACTTCTCCGGCACCCACACGCCACAAACACACTCCCACTTTAAAAGGTTAACCACTATCATAATTAATGTTCTTCTTCTTACAATAATACACTGCTGGAAATTATAGAATTTCCCACATCTTAAATCAAGTTCTAAGTAAAAAGTGGTCGAAAATAGTAATAAAGGTTTGTCCGGATACCAAAAGTGGTCGGAACAAGACTTTCGACTTGATTTGAGGTGATCGGAAATTGCATAATTTCCCGCAGTGCAATATTATATTTTCTAGAGGCCCGCCTAGACTTAGTAACTGGTGTCAGTGGACTTGACATTTCACCGGCCTCGATCTGTCCAACAACAACCTACATTATTGTTGGATAGCTAGCTAGCTTAGTTGGTTTTGTTGAAGAATGCAGATAAACTTCCAACGTTTGGAGAAAGGAACAATCGCCCATCTTTCATGTGTAACAACGACATGGAAATACCAATGAGGTAACGAAAAATGATCACAATTCAACCTAACAGTATATATATATATATATATATATATATATATATATATATATATATATATATATATATATATATAATAAGCTAAGATTCCACGTGAATGCATGCATGCATGCATATATATATACAGGTCACCGTTTGATAAAGCGGCAGGAAGAGGGATCCAAGGGAAGCCATTTTCGGACATTTCGGACTCCGACATGGATATATCATTCGTGAGCTCCGGCCGGCCAAGCACCGATGCATCGTCTATGTTCAATGAGGGAATGGATACGGGGCGAACATCTCGGGTATCCACCTGCAGCTCCGAAAGCAACGGGTTTGGATCAAAGGCCAACGATTCCAACTCCGTCACTGATTTCTCAACCGCCTCCCTCGAAAGCGTAAGCCAATTCAAGAAACAAACAATCATTATCTTCTTTAATTCTGTGTTTTCTGAAGAATGAATAAATAATACAGGAAGAAGGCGATGCTGAAATGAAGAGGCTAAAGCAAGATTTGCAGAAGATGATGGACTTGTATAGCACCGCATGCAAAGAGGCGTTAACTGCAAAGCAGAAGGCGACTGAGCTCCAGCTATGGCGGATTGAGGAAGAGAAGCGATTGGAGGAGACATCAGATCAAGAGGACGTGTCGAAAGTGAGTTCAGAGGGTGGGATGAGAAGTGGGTGCAGTGAACCCAACGCGTCGTCCACGGAGGAGCAAGACAATGGGAGATGTGACTTTAGATATAGAAAGTACACCATTGAAGAAATCGAAGAAGCTACAGAACGCTTCGCCGTATCAAGAAAGATTGGAGAAGGAGGGTATGGGCCTGTGTTTAAATGTATTCTTGATCACACCAACGTGGCCGTCAAGGTGCTACGCCCTGACGCTACCCAGGGCATGTCCCAATTTCATAAAGAGGTAAATATATATGTCTTTACTAAAAATTTATACAATAATTTTGATCTCATGAGTATTAACAAAATGACAATTTTGATTCACATATTCAATTCTTACCCATTCTCATTCATAACTATTGTTTTAGTACTAATTTTTATCCATAATTATTGTTCTAATCACCCCTTCATTTGTGAAATCAAAAAGTTGCATCTTCGAGACCCTTTTTGCTTCCCAAGATGATAACATGTGCATGTCTTGTGAATAACATTCGATATGGTGGCTTTCTTACCTTATTGGAATCAAGTTCACTATAAATCGGGAATGAAAGTAAGGTAAGAAAATAGTAGTATTATTAGCTCATGGCGTTATGTCCAAAAGAGTACATACAAAGAATGAGATACTGACACAAAACGGCGGCTCAAAGAATATATAAATACGGAGTAATAAATAAAAAAAAATATATAAATAATAAATACTATAGCCCCTTTCAAAAAAATAAAAAATGTTATAGCCTAAGTAATGGATTAGAATAATATCTAGGTGTATGTGTTAAAAGTTAAGAACCCTTACTATTTGGGGAGAGGTTGTGATCCAAGGGATGGTTTTAAAGGGTAAGAAAGCCACCATAATGATTTGAGTGTGAATAAAGAGATTTAAGATCCTAATTTAAGGTAGGATGAGAATACAAATTGCGAATTGAGAATCAGGATCAATCTTAGAGCTTAAATCATTTTATTTATACTCAAATTAAAATCTTATGTTGAAAATGAGGAAAATACCTTTAAAATTTTTAGATGTCGGCATGTCTTAAACGGAGGGGTAATTGATGAATTTTGGTACTAAAATAATAATCGTGCATAAAAATTGGTAAGAATTAAAGACCAAAACGTATTGTCATTTTGGTAATACTCGTGGCACCAGAATTGGTATTTGCAATACATAATTAAAGCGATACACAGGTTCAAGTGCTGAGTTGCCTTCGCCATCCCAACATGGTGCTGCTGCTGGGAGCTTGTCCGGAGTATGGGTGTCTGGTGTACGATTACATGGGGAACGGGAGCTTAGAGGAACGAATCTTGAAACCGGGAGACAAACCGGCGCTTTCCTGGCAAGTCAGGTTCCGGATCGCGGCGGAGGTGGGGACGGGACTGTTGTTTCTGCACCAGACGAAGCCGGAGCCGGTGGTGCACCGGGATCTGAAGCCGGGGAACATCCTGCTCGACGATTGCTTCGCGGCCAAGATCAGCGACGTAGGGCTGGCGCGGCTGGTGCCGCCGACGATGGCGGACGACGTCACGCAACTGCGGATGACGTCAGCGGCCGGAACTTTCTGTTACATCGATCCGGAGTATCAGCAGACGGGGATGCTGGGGGTGAAGTCCGACGTGTACTCGTTCGGGATCGTGCTCCTGCAGCTGATCACGGCGAAGCCGGCGATGGGGATCGCTCATCACGCCGCCGACGCCTTCGACAAGGGCACGTTCCTGGATATGCTGGACCCCGTGGTCACAAATTGGCCGGTTGAGGAGGTTTTAGCCATGGGAAAGCTTGCCCTGCGATGTGCACAGCTCCGGCGAAAGGACCGGCCGGATTTGGGGAAGGAAGTCATGCCGGAGCTCCTCCGGTTCAAAGAATTAGCTGATCAGAGTATTAATAAACACATGATGGTTATCGCCCAGGCTAGTTGAAAATTTAAATTCATCCATCTCCGATCCTCCCCGACCACCACCACCAAAATACGTATTCTGTCTTAACTAAAAAAAAAGTTATGGACTTTAGTTATGTATATAGAATAGAAGAAAGCTCAGGAGGGTACAATTAATGCCATTGGAGCTTATCTTTGTATCATATATATTATCACAAATTAAATTATGTCTAAGTTAATGGCTGACTGTTTCATCAATCAATTAACAACCTAGTTTCTCCTAGAATCATTTTGTAAATTGTATTCATTCTTGACACTATTTGCAGATACTCAATTCTCTCAATATGTAAATCCCTATATATTACATAGCCATGATGGTACCTAGTATAGGCGGTTTGTCCTAGAATGGTTGGTCGGACAATCTCGAAGAGAGTACTTTGTGTCGGACCCTCGGACTAATTAAGTGAAGAGGTAGCGTTGAAAGAGACATTCCACATGTATTAAAAGGGACGGGTTGGCAGATTCAGGGACACTAATGGCCAAGATTTAAGGAGATTTATTGTCTTAATTTAGAGATCAAAATACTAAATTCGCAAATGACTGATTTTGTACTAGTACGAGGAAAGGATACATAATGAATAATGTGAAGTAGTGTAGATACAAAAAATCAAGTAATACATGATGACAACAAATAAAATTAAAAATAACGACTCCCAAACACTCTCCTGTGGTGCATGATCAACAAAGAATTGCTGTGACAATGAGTACAATAAATGACCTAGGACAACAACAACTCACTATCCTAGTAAAACATCATCATTCAACATTATTGATCCCAGAAAACATCATCTTTTTCCCCAAACTCACTCATCATTCTGCCAAGAATGCGGAAGTGGAAGAGAAACATGCAATCACTTCAATTCAAACTTGAGAGCTGCTCATGAATGAACCAAAAGCCTTCACTGCTCCTGCCCTCAAGATGAACTGGTGGTAGAAGGCTGCAATGGCTGCACCAGTAAAGGGTCCTACCCAAAAGATCCACTGCACAACAATATGAAACACAAAATCTTCAAAAATCATTGAAGAGGAAATTAAACCATTCTGCAAAAGAAGAACTTAATTAGATTAGTAGCCTCACATGGTCATTCCAAGCTTTGTCCTTGTTATACATAACAGCAGCTCCAAGACTCCTTGCAGGGTTGATGCCTGTGCCGGTGATCGGTATGGTGGCCAAGTGAACCATGAACACTGCAAATCCTATTGGGAGAGGTGCCAAAACCTATATATATATATATATATGATTCAAAAACAATATTTGACATTGTTAGTCTTGATGAGGTTTTTTTGAACTTCCCAATCAGCACCAGTGCCTTTTACATTAGATACAACTAAACATAATACGTCTCTACTACTCGAAAATGTGCATGGGGTAAACTTGCCTTGTAATCCTAGCCGGCAAAGGATTACAAGGACGTAAATTTAATCAGGTTGCTCATAGCTGATAGGTTCAATTTACAAAGACTAATAGGCGCCTCCCACTTATTATGATTATTAAACCAATTCAATAATCACTACTGAAAATTATGGAATTTCTGACCACCTAAAAGTGATCTTAAATCAAGTTTGATACCAAAAAGTGGTCGGAAATAGCAACAAAGGTTTTTCCGAATACCAAAAGTGGTCGGAACAAGGCTTTTAACTTGATTTAAGATCACTTTCAGGTGATCAAAATTTCATAATTTCCAGTAGTGAATCCAATCAACTGGGATTACCCACGCCTGATTATACTTAATACTATGAAGATAAGAGTTCACAAACAACAGTTTAGAAATTTCTTATATAGTCAAGTTGATAGTATACTATATTGTGACAACAAACATATTATATTGTCAAATATAATGTTGATTCCTGTTTGCATAGTCCTCACATGCCCACTTTTCTATTCAATTATCCAGTTGAGAATTAAATAATTAAGCAACCGTTCTTAGATTCTTGAGCATCCAACTTCCAAACAAAAGACAAAGCTAGAAATATAGTATATATATATAGTATATCTAGGAGTGTGTGAATGCTTACAGGGACATGTGAATCTCTGGCATTCCTCTTGGGATCAGTGGCTGAGAAAACAGTGTACACAAGAACAAAAGTTCCGATGATTTCAGCGCCCAAACCCACGCCGTCGCTGTAGCCCTCGGCCATCTTGTTGGCGCCGCCGCCGTACCTGGTGTAGTACGACGACTGGAAAGCTTTCACCAGCCCGACGCCACATATGGCCCCCAAACACTGCGCCGCCATGTACATCACCGCTCGGACCAGCGAAACTTTCCGAGCTAGGAATAGCCCGAAGGTCACCGCCGGATTAATATGACCACCTGCATTTAAAACACCATTTTGGGGTGATGAAAATGGAAAATCTATCTGAGAATACATAATTAGGAAGAGAATGAATATAATATAATGCGGACCTGAAATGCCGGCGGTGCAGTAAACAAGAATGAAGATCATGCCACCAAAGGCCCAGGCGATTCCAAGAACGCCGACTCCATTGCAGGCGTCGGCTTCCTTGCTGTGCCCAATCACAGTCAAGACTGTGACGTAGAGGAACAGAAGCGTGGCTATAAACTCTGCTATCAGAGCTCTGTAAAACGACCACTGCGTCAGCTCCTCCGGGTCGATCAGCGGCGCCGGCGGAGGATCTTGGTAGTCCTTCGCCGTGAACGACCCTGCAGGCTCCGCCGCCGTCCCCTTAGCCATGGAAACAAAGTTACTGATCAAAGCAATAACAGTAGTGATATGATGGCAAATGAGCTTCTGTGTTGAGATTTGAGTGGAGATGGAGAGGTATATATACTGAGGCGCTGTTGCGTAAGATTAGGTGTATGTCAATAGTGTATGAAGACTCCTTAAATTTTTTTAATACTATAATTATAATAGCTTAACCATAATAGATGCAACTAGATATTTACTTGATTGTACCAGATACCATTCATGGATTAATTATATTTGATATTCAACAATATATAACTATAGTAATTCTCAAATAGTACAGATTTATCTCAATGATTTAATAGATAATATTTGGGAGAATAGACATTATGTCAGATGGCATGTAGTTACCTCTTCCATGTGAGTGGTCATGAGATTGAGAAAGTATGTTTGCACAGGTATTAGATTCATAAGCTTCTAGTACGAGAATGTTTCATCCTGTTGGTTACTCTTTTTAGGGCCATAACCATTTTCGAATCATGCTTAGCTTGTTTTTTATTTTGGTGACAAGGAAAATCCAAAACTACTACTTGGGAGTGTACACAAGATAAACATCATCTTGTGATCCTAGCCACTAAAATACCAAATAAATCAATTTAAATTGTTCATAGCTAATCGGCTAAAACTAATAATGATAATAGGTTGTTATTGAAGTCAAATTTAAAACTTTGTAATTATTAATTAAGCAAATTTCTGGATCAACTTGACTGGGGTTACTCCATCCAAATATTGGTGTTTTTTTTAAGAGCATTGTATGTTGTCGTGGATCATATTTATCAAGTAATTAAGGTATTAATTGTTTTGCATAGTCTAATTTAAAAAAAAAAGGAAATTAAAATAAAAGGTGGAACACGGTTTTTAATGTTGTCATATATGTTGACGATAAAATATTAGGTTGTGGTTGGAAATGAAGGAATGGAGTCCTGTTTTATGCCCGTTGAGGGCGGCAACTGTCCCAAATCAAAATGCCGTTTAATAATCAATCTCAGGCCAGTAATAGTTTGGCAACAATTAGGTTTGAAAAACAAAACCCTCAATCATTTAATTTACAGCTATCATTTCAGCATCATCCAAATGCTAGTGTGGCAATTAAGTATGTCAAATAATCAAATTTTCGCCCCAGCCTGCACGGCACAGTCGTCATAAGGTGCACTGTTAGTTCGAGATATGGATTTAACCTTATTGTATGCATTAATGTACAAGTACTATATGGGGTATGAGCGTGAGAACTCCTTAATGAAATGTATATGAAAAGGTTTTGGTTGCAAGTGGGAGTTATAAATTGGGATGACCACTAGAATTTGTTTTTGGGAATATGGTTTTGGAGTTATGCTTCACGGATATGGAATACATATATATAGCAGCTGCATGTGTATATCGAAAGTTGTTTGAATGAATTGATTTGGCTAACCACTACCCATACAAGAACTTAAATCCAAAGATATTTGATTCTCTCTTCAAATCATATTTTTATGTTTAATTTCTAAACTATTCAATTTGGGACTAATTTAATTGTTAATATAACAATACACACACACTTTTGGGATTATGAATGTGATAGTGCGGGTTTCTTTCAACTTAATTAGAAGTCTAGATTTTAATTGAGTCACGTTTGAAATCATATTCAATACGAACATTATTATAGCAACTATTAAATACCACGATATTTATGTATTAAAATAAAAAAAATAAAAAAAAAGGAAAGCATATTTTTGAATTTGTCTCATAAGTAGTTATCTTGGTCTCTCATCACTATTAAAAGTTGTAAAAATATACCATCAATGTTACAATATTGTCTTAGTTTTGTTCCACAAATGAATGAAAATTTAAGATAGCGTTGATGTTCAAATATCTTTATAGACATTTTAACACTGTATCCTTTAAGCTCATTCTTAAAAGTTGTAAAATATATCATCAACGTTACAAGATTGACACAACTCTACTCCACACATGAATGAAAATGAAAATATAAAATGACGTTATTCTTCAAATATTTTTATAGATATTTTAACACCTTGAATGTTAACCAGTTTGGTTGGTGCGAATGGCCACGTACTCTCGTTGTGGCCTGAAAAATAAAAAATACCCTGAATGTTCGACTTTTGAGTAAGATAATTAAGTATAAAGGAAATAACTCTTTACATTATCGTGAGGACAAAACTACCAATCGTTATACCGTGCACCACGGCGCACATAGCACTGTGCATCCTGCGCCTCTCAGAACGACGTCGTTTTGTTAAGTTGTTAAAAAAAAAAATCTCTGTTTCGAATGCACATAAATTCATAACAGAATACACATAAACTCATAACAGAATACACATAATCTAACACAATACATAATACACATAAGCTTTTAACTGAATACACATAATGGGGTTTGGTTAACATAATACACATAAACTCTTAACTGAATACACATAAACTCATAACACAATACACATAAACTTTTAATTGAATACACATAATGAGTTTGGTTAACATAATACACATAAACTCTTAATTGAATACACATAAACTCATAACACAATACACATAAACTTTTAATTGAATACACATAATGAGTTTGGTTAACATAATACACATAAACTCTTAAGTCTTAACTGAATACACATAAACTCATAATACAATACACATAAATTTTAACGGAATACACATAATGGGGCTTGGTCTGTTCGGACGAACGGAGTGACGTCAACACGAAACGCGCGCGTTTTGTGCCTGGACGCACATTGCTATGTGCGCCGTGGTGCACGATATAAATTGCCCAAAACTACCCCAACTTTATAAAATTAAATGTATATTATATACTTAATTTTTTTACTTTTAAATTAAGATTAAAATATAAAAAGTAACTTTTCTTGATGGGCTTATTATTGTATACGGAGTAGTGCGTTTTACAGTCGTCGTCGGTGCAATTTAAGCACCACCAGGCCACCTGCAAATAAAAATTCCGTCTGCATGCACAATCAGTCAGTCACATGAACCGCAACTAACAACAAAGTCACCAACCGCACTACAACATCGTATGTCCACCTTGCTCTTTGTTCCTGCTGATGTTCATTATAATTATGGTCAAATGTTTCACACGTTTTAATTGAATGTTCACTACCGTCACACAGATTATTCATCACCTGCCCCAACCAAGGAACAAGCTAGCAAATTAAACCCCCAGTACATTGCTAACCTACAATATAACCAATCTCAGAAATTAATCAATTGATCAATTAATTAAAGTACTGTTTCGTTAGTAATCACATGGTTCAGTTTATATCTAGAAAAATATATAGAATTGGTCATGTTGTAAATATCAGTGTATACACACTTTAACAAACGTAATATCCCATAATTTATTTTACAATTTTAAGATAAAAGTTATTACCGAGATTGAGATCCTTAGAATTTAAGTAAAGTCGTTTTCGACACTAGACCGAGTCATGGGTGGATAACGGGCAAGGGCGATATATGACAGCACGCACCGCCCACGCAAATGAGTAGTTGGAGTTGGCTTACTATATTGGTTAAGTACGGTTGGCCTTCCTTCCAATGATCTCATGCCACGTATGCTGCCATCCCCTCTAGGCATGTCACGACTTAATTGTGGTTGGCAAGACAAACACAAGCCACGTCACAATTTTTTCCAACGTATAACACAATCTTCAACTCTGAATATATATGCCACCACCGTCAATTATCCCAAAAAGGTAATCAGTAGAACATAATTCTCGTACTAAAATTTCAAATTCGATTCTTGTCCACATTCTCTATATCAAATTCGTCGCATAAAGGTAGGGTTTATTCCGTGCACATCTCTTAATTTTCTGTATATATCTTAATGTATTCATTTTCTACTAAAGTGCTGGCAAATGAATGATAGTCATTTTAGGGCTTAAGATTAATTAGTCTAGCCTAAGTTAGGAAATCTAATGTATCAAAATAATAATAGTTGGTTTAAATTCCTTTTCACCTTTAGTTTCTAAAATTTTCTTATTTTTCTTATTTTCCTTCCCTTCACATTGTCATGCATATTAATTTGATTGTCAATTAAGACGTTGATCAGAAAAGTTGAATTGTAGGAGAATCACGTGGGAGCTGAGGGAAAAACAACTACTAGTGAAAGTCATGGGTATATGGATTTAGTCCACAAACCACTGATTTGGTTCTGATGCAGGCAAGCATGCTTGGTAAGTGATTATCAACCATCATTATTGCGTGGACTAGCTCTGTGAACCACGGTCCAAAAACACATAAAATACTTTATTCTCACTCATAAAATACATTATTTTAACACATAAAGTACATTATCTTACTAAAAAAATATTCATTCTAACACTATATTATTCTAATTCATAAAATACATTATATTACTTAAAAGATTCATTATTCAAAACGACATCGTTTTAAACTCTGATTCACACAACACAATAATTTGTCGATTATCAATGGCCCTTGTAAATGTATGGGCTAACTTTATTTAGCCCCCTCATACTTACATCATTTTAATTTATAGGAATGAAATTAAAGATCTGTCCACTTTCTCAACATATTGAAACATAAAGAGTCAATGCCTTACGATAGTTTAAACCTGTGACCTCTCATTTGAGAGAGTCACAAAAATATTATTGAGCTACAAGCTATTTGGCGACCTCTCATATATATGTTACATGCAAGAACCAAATTCCCACTCCATAATTATTAATGTTGTTGAGACTTATCTCATCCTAACTTTTGTACTACTGAATTATAGCACGAGAGGCTGAAATTTTAATATAAATGATTAGTAATGACTATATATGTACATCAGTACATGTGGGGATTATCACACTATATGTGTGGATTGTGTGCTAATATTAAAAGATCTAAAGGAAAAAAAAAAAATATGTTTATAATGTTATGGGTTTAACGAACTTAATCTACCCTGCGGTCCACTCTAACTTTTTTTTGGAAGAATGAACTTATATTCAACATAAGTTCGAAAACAATACATTACAAATGATAGAAGGAAGGTTAAAAAACCACTCCGAATAATCCGTCTTAGAAATGGACTGCCTACCGATCGTATGAGCAGCCCAATTCATTGATTATTCAGGAAAAAAAAAAAATTAACACTTGAAAATTTTACTCAATATATGTTTAATGTCTTGATGGATTAAATGAAAAGAGAAGACTCCATTTAATTGATTGAGAGCTTGCACCCACTCTAACTTAATTGTTTGAATTGCAATTTCCACACATGAAGGGTGCATACGAAGACCAAGATCATTAGGCCCATGCAAATCTTGACGGCCCAAACTCCAAATATTGGGTTTATGAATGATGCGAGATTTCCCATAATTGGGCTCACAAATTAAGTTCATTAACTAAATGAATAATAATAATAACAATATTATTATTATTATTATTATTATTATTATTATTATTATTATTATTATTATTATTATTATTATTATTATTATTATTACTATTATTATTATTATTACTATTATTATTATTAAAAGTAAAATTCAGCAGAGTTTAATGTTATAGTGAGTTTACCTCAGCTAGATTTTGCTCTAACTTTGTATGGAATCATGTGTTATTTGCTAATCTAACTATACATACATTCAATAGATAATATCATAATATAACATTTGCGTGGGAGCTGCATGCTAGGCTAGGCAATATAGACTGATTTATCTTCTTGTAATCGTTTATCGGTTAAGACAATTGAGCGGATTTCATTTAAAGCGCACCTTAAGATAGTGGCTACGAATTTTTATTTTTTTTTAGTGGAGTTGTAAAAGTAAGTTATAAATGGGAAATTAAGCCCATAATCAATCTTGTTATCCTAACTTGCAAGAAACTCAAGTAAACCAAGAAGACTAATAAACAGCTTGCACAAGAAATCGAACTTAGAACCTTGTCGTTACCGAACTAAATGTTTGATCAATTTTTTCTCTTAAATTCATCTTTTTTTAAGACTATTACATTGTAGTATCTGTTCATTTATATTTTCTCAACATGTTGAAGCACAAAGGGTCAACACCGCCTCCCCTGAAGCTCGATCCCATAACCTCCCATATGGAGAGTCACTACATATCATTTGAGCACTACATGTCATCTAAATATGCAAATAAATATATTCTTTAGTTTCTTTTCTATAAATGATAATCACGCAGATTGAGAAGCTTAATTGATGGAGGTGCTATGTTAGGTATAGTACGCTGTGAACATTAGCTATGAATGCCGCCATACCTTATCACATGCAGCATTATATTCAACAATGAATTGAAGTCTAAGCTACAATTCAAATTTGATCAGCAAAAGAGTGAATGGCAGCGGGACGACATTCTAGATGTCTTAACATTCCGCGGTCCAAACAAATGGAAGAAATATGTCAATTTAGGCTATTCAATTCACACTCTTTTTCAATGGTAATTTCTTATGTCTAAGACTCTATATATATACCATGAAAGATTTATATATAATAATTGCAACCTATTGTAATGATTGTCAAATTTATAATCCATGTAAACCGACATATTTTCGAGCCTTAGATTGTCTATGGACTTTGAAGAATAAAGTTAAATGTGGAGTACGTTTGTATTTAATAAATTGTCTTTGTGAAGAATAAAGTCAAATGTAGAGTATTTTCAAAAAAAAAAAAGTCAAATGTAGAGTAAGTTTGCATTAAATATTTGCAACAAGAATTATAAATCTCAAGGCACACAATTTTACGGTTAATATTTACTTGGCCATCCTTCTTCATTGTAAGATATCACATCCCATTAGATAGCAAAACTTAGCATAACAAACTAAACAAAGTATCCCTAGAGAGAGATAGGGAGTTATATTTAATTTGTAACACATATTGTAATATCTTTTTGTCAATATAGAAAAAAATTTCTTCAAAATTATCTTATTGTGTGTATGATTTATTCTAAATCTTATACTTTAAATATTCTCAATATTTCCAACCCAAGTTGCTATTGTAGGTGTTGTGAACTCGTATCGATCCTAACCTAGACAAGGAAGAGGCATAATGTATTATCTTTTATTTTAATACTAATTTTACACGCACATTGCACGAATGTGCTAATGTCCAATGTTTATATTTAAATAAAGGAATAAGAGTGAAATATGCCATCAAACGGCACACAATAATGCAATTAGACCACTGAACCTAAAAAGGCTACAATTAGATTCCTAAACTAACCATTTTCTTGCAATTTGTCTAATTTGTAAGTTTTCTAGGTTGTTAGCAGATCACCTTTTATTTAAAATATTTTTAAAAATATTTATTATTTAAAATAATTATTTAGAATAAAAATAAAATAAAAATAAAAAAAAAAAACAAAACAAAACAAAACAAAAAAAAACAGACCGTCTCCGGCCATGGATTCGTGCCAGAGACGAAGACGTCTCCGGCCATGGTCGGAGACGATCTGTATCTTTTTTTTTAATTTAAAATAATTATTTAAATAATAAATATTTTTAAAAATATTTTAAATTAAAAGTGACCTGCTAGCAACCTAGAAAACTTACAAAATAGACAAATTGTAAGAAAATGGTTAGTTTAGGGATCTAATTGTAACTTTTTTAGGTTTGGTGGCCTAATTGCATTATTCTGTGCAGTACGATGGCCTATTTGACCCTTATTCCTTAAATAAATATTTCAAAATAGATTAATGCAAGATTATATAAGAGAAGTTCATACATAAGTAATTGAATGCCGAATTTGTTTATTTAAATAGGTAATTCAAAGTATATGAATGCAAGATAATACAGTAGATTCGTTATAATTGTCACTAAAATAAATGTTTGCAACTTTGTAAAATTGATAGTCTAAAAATGATAGTTTAAATAAATACTACTTTGGTTTGAATTTCTCTAAGTCTTCTTAATTCTCTTTTGGGTATCATTGTCATTGTCTTCATTTTCACTGTTTGTCATCTTCATCTTTTTTGGTAGTGTGTCATTTACAATTGGGTTACTGGTAGTGGTGGTAGCATAGATGACAGCGTTATGCAATTAGATTATGGTGTAGAAGTTGTTGATTTGCCTTATTGCGTATATGACTGAGATATTAGTTGTACTATGAATTCTTGATCTTGCAAGTGTCTATTGATATTTTGCAGTGTTAGTTTTTTTCCTACATGTGTTCATGTGGAAGTATTGAATAAAATATTAATATTTATTATTTTTGTATAAGGTTCATGAGTAATACCTCTTGTTATATTTTCATAACTTGTTTACTTGATAGTAACAACAATAATTCTGCAGGTAATCCGAATACTGATGTCGTAACGTGTCCAGTTTCGTCAATAATTTCCACATCCATTTTGCACATGTTCATTTTCAAGTTCATATTTTGGAAATTAGTATGAATGAGTGTAGTACATGATTTTCTGTGTGTATATTATTATTTTTGATCGAATTGATACTAACCTTTGAGTTAAATTGTTTGTCACTTTGTGCATAAACATTTTTTAAACAATGATTACATCCTATATATCAGGTGTTTTTGTTGCCAAGGTTGATGCTGATTATGCTTTTAATCTAAGTAAGTTGAGTTTAGAAGATAAAATGAATTATAAATTTATATTAGTTATAATATATTTAATTGAATGCACAATAAGTATTTTACGTATATGATCAATGAATACAACAATGGTGGTTATTTTAAAATTTCTTCATTTTTTTTTTGAAGAAAAAGGATTAATGCATTAAATCACGAAGAAGATGTGTTGCAAGAAAAGGAGGTGGGACATCAAACCACTCTCCACAACCTGCAGTTGAACTCGCCCCTCTAGCTAATGTGTGAGCGGCACAAATGCAGATCGTTTAACAAAAGAAAATCTAACATCATCTATCACTGATGCTAATTCTTTTACATCATCAATAAGTAGTCCAAAAGTAGAATCAAAAGAAGTTGCGTGAAGGGAAAAATAAACAACCTGTGAGTCCATCTCCACATCCACACCACCCATACCTGTGAATTTCTTTATTTTTTAGATTTGTCAAATTGAATATAACATTGTTGTAGTCTCGATATCTTTTAGTCTCGATATCTTTTCAATGTGTGAATTGTCATGATGTTGTATTGCCAAGTGTGTCAATTGTCATGAAGATCCTTTAGATGGCACTTGGTCCTTACCATGAGTTCAAAATTTTGTAATCCTAACAATTGATTATATTTTTTACTGTACCCAATGAATCCAATGACATATAAAAATCATTACAAAATTCCAATAAATTCAAAATTGAATTGTTATTGAAGTAAAGAATTCATCTAGCATTTATTACTCCATTAATAAATTTCAAATTCAAGATGTTGCTACTCGTTAATTTTGGTTTTCTATCTTTAAATGCCTTAATTCCATCAAGTGACTTGAATCAAATTCATTTTATTTATTTATTAGATGCTGAGAGAAATTCATAGTCATTGTTCATGGGTGTATATTAGATAAATTCACTTCAATGGCTCAGTACAATAGTCTGCAAACAACATTAGGAAATCAAATTCCATGACTGGAGTCCAATGAACAACAATAATGTGATTGAACTAAACATATTCTTTTTTTTCTTCTTCTTCTCCTTATCATTCCTTTATATATATATATATATATATATTAGAGTTTTTATGAGATTAAACCTTGAGAAATATGTAAACTTTCAAATTTCACATTTATTTTATTGTTTTCTTACTTAAACTTTTCTGGTTAATTATCACAATTAGGATAACTCTGAAAAAATAATTTTTTTTTTATCTTTATATTAAATTCAGAAAAATGCTAGAACTCTAGAAATCTCTACATCTATTACTCACAACAAAGTCACGCTGAGTCTTGATGTGACTAATAGATTGACATTTGAAAAAAAAAAAAACTATTAAAACTTGTCATATCATGTGTAGTGACTTTGTTGTGGATGGTAGATGTATGATACTTGATTTTAAAAAAAAAGTTTATTTATAAATTAAAGTCATCACACGCGTAAAAAAAGTCTAACTAAAAGTAATAAAAAAATGTTACCATTTTTCCCTTTTTGGAGATCATGATAACTCAAAGCCCCCTTACTTTAAGAGGTAACTCCCACACTGTCGTTGGTGAGACTCGATCCCTTGTCATTCTTCTAACTTTTCATCTCTATGAGCAGTTGAGTTGCCCATGCGGATGAGTCACATCAATCGTGTATAGAGAATAAAATGGCGCATTAGATTACAAAGTGTTTTACCTTGTATGATGGAAGAATAAAGTTAATTAATATTTTCATTTTATTTTCATTTTTAGGTAATTTTGTTGTGAGGAAATAATATGAATCTCGTTTCAAGGAGAGTATGTCTATCATAACAGTATAATTTTAAAAAATAAAAAGAATTGGTAATAACTTAAAATTGTGAATATTTTTTTTGATAACAAAATTGTGAATATTTAAATATGAAAATGACTAAAATTTGGATAACTATTAATGAGTTTAAAGATTCCAACATTCTTATGAATAAATCAAAACCATAAACAGTACATTGAATAAAAAAATTATATTATTTGAAAAAAAAAATCCCAAGAATTTTATATCCTTTATTTTTATTTATTTATTTTTGTGTGTTCATTGAAACTAAAATAAAATGAGAGGGGGAGAGAGATGTATGCCTAAAAGGGCGGTAGCTTACTGGTTTATCGCTGGTCAAAGTCAAACGAATCCCTAAACTCATTAAAATAATAAAAAATAAATAACAGAAAATATTAATTTTATTTTAAAAGATGGAAATAAAAAATAAAATTGGAGACCCGAAATTGCCTAGAAAAGAGCTCATTCAAAGCTCCATCTGACCTCTCTATATTTACGCTGTTTTCAGAATTTTCTTTGCCGTCTCTCTTTCTTTTTACAATAAAGAAAAAACCCAAAAAAAAATAAAAAAGGGAAAAAACAACTCCTCCTCCACCCCGCCCACCCTCCTCTGCTTTCCTCATTCTAAAACAATTGTTCTTCTCTCTCAGTAGAACCGATCGTGCAAATTCTGACGATAAAAATGGGATCTTGAGGAGCGGGGATTCAAGGCATTGATTTTGATCCCTCGTTTGATTGTTTGCACATGGGTATGTGTTTCTTGCTTTCTTTAATTTCTGGGTTGTGTGTTTTGTGTCGTGCTGTTAATTTGTAATGCAGTTTTGGGGTTGCCCTTTTGTTTGATTCCGGTTTTTTTGTTTGATTTTCAGATTAAATGCTGTTTACCTCGATTAATATATGCGCAAAGACTGAAACTTTTTTAGGTGAAGGGATTGGGGTATAAGGGGTAAGGGAGATTTAATGAGTGTTGTGATTGCTGGGTCATTTGGGTGAGACTTGAGGGTTATTGCAAGCATAATATGTAAGGAATGGTGACTACTACATGGAGAAGAATTGTATACCCTTGTTGGAGGCCTACCATTGAGGATGAGGGCCAAGATTGGAGTAGTAGAGGGGGAGACCCGAATGGCCGGGTGGATGGGTTGTTGTGGTATAAAGATTTAGGGCATCATGTCAATGGGGAATTCTCAATGGCTGTAATTCAAGCAAATAATGTACTGGAGGATCAGTGCCAGCTCGAATCAGGGTCATTGAGCTCGGTTGAGACGGGTCCTCAAGGGACGTTTGTTGGAGTTTATGATGGCCATGCAGGTCCAGAAGCTGCCCATTTCATATGTGATCACCTTTTCAACAATGTCAAGAGTATGTTTTTCGTTTTTGCTATATCCTTTATCCAATCGGAATTTCCTTGTATGCCATTTTTTCCCCTTTGCTAGTTGTAGCACGAAACTGACTTTTACTGTGTAAATATCTCTACTGCTATACCAGGTAAGAAATACACACTCTAGATTTTGCTAACCTAGAGAATTAGTAACCTAAAGGAAAAAAACAAAAGAGGAGAATATAGTGGTTTTTTGGATTAACTTTTAAATTTGGTTTTGCAAGATTGCTTGCTCTTGGGTGTGTGACTCACTTGATAGTTGTATTTGTGATGCAGAATTTACATCGGAAAATCAAGAAATGTCAGCTGATGTTATAACCAAAGCATATTTGGAAACTGAAGAGGAGTTCCTTTCCTTAGTGAGAAAGCAGTGGTTAATGAAACCTCAAATTGCTTCTGTGGGATCATGTTGTTTGGTTGGCATTGTATGCAATGGTATGCTGTATATTGCGAATGCTGGGGATTCACGTGCGGTTTTAGGAAGAGTTGAGAAGCATCTGAAAGATGTTAAAGCTATACAGTTGTCATACGAACACAATGCAAATTTGGAATCTGTTAGGGAGGAACTTAAGTCGTTGCATCCCGATGATCCACAGATTGTAGTTCTAAAGCACAAGGTTTGGCGTGTCAAGGGACTTATACAGGTGACTTATTTGGAACTTCTTTTTGCGCCTACTAATTTTAATGGTAACCAGCTTGGTTGGCGTGAGTGGCCGTGCACTCTTGTCCCTTAAAGAGAGGTTGGGAGTTTGAACCCCCTCTTGTATGGAAAAACTAATCTGGCCAGCACTTCGCCCCTTGGGCTGGCCCCGGTGCGAACGGGGATGGAATAGTCTGAGTATGGTACTGTGGATTAGTCTGAGTATGGTACTGTCTTAAAGGTGCCTCCTACCGTTAGGGCCTGCTCAAGACACCCCGTGATCTACCCCCACCCCCCACCCCCCCCCCCCCCCCAATAGAAAAGGGGCATTTTAGTTTCACTTTACCATAACATTGTTTGCTTAATTTGGAATTCATGTGCAAGTTACTAGCGTTCTGCAAGATTCAGGACCTAATCCTTTTCTTTTTTTGGGTTGTTGTTGTCAATTTGTTTTTTTTTTTTTTTCAAAAAAAAAAAGAAAAAAGAATTTCCCTGTTCATGTTACCATGTCACTATCATCTCCATCACCACCAATCAGATAGGACTCTAGATCCTTGAGCTTATCACTAGGTAATACCGCCACATATGGTCCTCCATAACAGAATGAGAACATGGCACATTATGTTGGGTATTTCAGTACGCGTTGCTGAATTGTCGTTATTAATTAAATATACCGGCATAATTAATGCCCGCGCCTTCTTTCCTTCAAGGTATTTTTGCTGGTGCATAATCACTAGATGAAAATGTTGGTCATTAAATCTTTATTAATATTTCAAAGAGTTGAAATGAGACCCTTGTAGTTTGATTCAAAAATATGTCATTATTTTCATGAATACGACACTGCTGATATGAAATTCTCTTGCAGATTTCAAGATCCATTGGCGATGCATATTTCAAGAGACCGGAGTTTAATAGGGAGCCTTTGTTGCCTAAGTTTAGACTAGACGAACCCTTTGAGACACCAATCCTTAAAGCTGAGCCATCGATACATGTTCAAAAACTCCTCCCTGAAGATCACTTTCTTATCTTTGCATCGGATGGCTTATGGGAGCATCTTAGCAACCAAGAGGCGGTTGAAATTGTCAACACCTGCCCCCGCAATGTAAGACTGATTGATTGTTGTATTAAATCATCTTTTCCCGGTGTTGTCTAGTATGCTAACATTTCCTTGTTTCTATAGGGTGTTGCCAGGAAACTTATAAAAGCTGCACTTCATGAAGCTGCAAAGAAAAGAGAAATGAGGTACGCGGACTTGAAAAAGATAGACCGGGGCGTGAGAAGACACTTCCACGATGACATCACTGTCATCGTTTTGTTCCTAGACTCCAATTTAATTAGTCGTGGTTCCTCCAGTGGGCAAGTGCTTTCCATAAAAGGAGGTGGAGGTACTTCTTCATAGAATAAAAATCTCATCATGCATACTTTATCCCTTGATCGCAAATTTGTCTTGAGAATTTTCTTTTAAAGAGAGAATATTGAATCAAAAAAAAAAAAAAAAAACTTGTATATGTATAGGCTTGCTTCTTGGATCTCACTATAGATGGCTAGTTTATTATTATTATTACTACTATTACTACTACTACTACTATTGTGCTGGGAAGATGCCTGTCATAATTTGTTCAAAGTTTGCTCTGATGGGCACATGAAACTATGCAGAGTTTTCTTATATTGTGAGGCATGAAATTAATGAATGGGGTGGTGGTTCAGTTTTGATGAGATGTTCAGACTTTTCAGGCTAAAATCTGATGAATTATCACTCTGCTCTTTTCTCCTGCATTCAATCATTGGTTTTCTTCACATGGCTTTCCTGTCTGTCTTTTACACTTTTACTATATTAAGATTTTAAGATTTCACTATGGTCAATTCATTTGTTGGCCTAAGCTTTTGAAGTTGGTTTGAATGTTTTTTTTTTCTTCAAAAAGTAACCTTGTAAATATAACCCCATTGTTGAATCAATGTTAGAGGTGGCCAAACCCTGGGTTGATTTGGTAACAAACAGGTGAAACTTTGTTTGAACTCGATAAAGTTATGAACTTTACTGAGCATAAGTAAAATTGGGTTCGAGCATAGGTAAAATTGGATTTGAATCTTATCTTTATGTTATGTGTTATTGGATGGAAAGAACATGAATAACCAAATGGAGCATTGCTTCACTGAATTGAGTGAATTTACATCTAATCAGAATTTTTTTTTTAGAGAACATTGCCCAGAAGTCCTAAAAAAGGGCAAGTTTGATTAATAAAAGAAATTAAAAGATGCAAAAAAAAAAAAGTGGATGTGGTCAAGGGAATGAAAAAACTTTTTTCTTTTCATTTTCTTTTTCACGATAGAAAAGAAAATTACACATTGGAAAAAGACTGAAGCTGTAGCCTGGACACTGCTGCAGAATGGGATTTACAGACATAATTTCTGGGCAGCAAAAGAAAGAAAACCCATCTTCATTACCACAAAATAAACTAAGGTTTCATCTCACCTCGCATTGCGATATAGTATCGCGTTGAAAGGCCCTCGATTTATAGCTATGTACCAAAATTGTTATCACCACGCATCCCTTCTTGTTCTTGGAGTAGAATTGCCCGAGCGAATCCTTTGGACTGGCTGGGTATCGGGATCATAATTCTGGGATGCTAGATAGTTTAAGGCTGTAACGACGTCTGCTATGAGAGGTCGCATCGTGGGTTGCTCCTGGACGCACATTGCCGCAACAGCGAGAGCCTGATACAAACCCCTGACGGGATACTGGCCCTGAAGCGTCGGGTCCGCCATTTGCGAGAACTTCCTACGGTCTTTAAACAAGGGCCGAGCCTGAAAAATTAGGCCGTTCAGGTAAACGCACGAGCATAACAATCTCGTTTTATAGTAAGCATTCAAATATTGATGAGTTATTTCTTACCCATGCAACGAGATTTTGCTCCCCGGCAGCTCTAGAAGTGTCGATTGCCTTTCTGCCGGTAATAATTTCCAGAAGAACCACCCCGAAGCTATAGACATCGGATTTCAATGTAAGTTGCCCAGTCATTGCATATTCCGGTGCGCAATATCCGTAGGTTCCCATGACTCTAGTAGATACATGGGTCTTATCGCCAACGGGGCCTAATTTGGCCAACCCGAAATCGGATAACTTGGGGTGATAGGATTCGTCGAGCAAAATATTCGAACATTTTAAATCACGATATATTACAGGAGGGTTCGCTTTATCATGCAAATACTCCAAGCCTTTTGCAGCACCGGCCGCTATTTTCATTCTCGTATTCCAATCAAGTCGCTTTTTATCAGGCGAAAGCTCTGAATCCATGAACCAAGAACACAACATATGAGATGCCACGAGGGTTTCATTTAGTTATCGTGAAGCTACTTAGCAAACAAAGCATACAACAATCGAGACTCATAGTAGCATGCTCAACGAGACAACAATAACAAAATAGCAAATTATGGAACTTATAAGATTAGGTGATTGCGATAACAAAATAACAAATTATGGAACGTACCATGTAGATGGTCCTCGAGGGATCCTAATGGCATGTACTCATAAACCAATAGTCTTTGATCTCCATCAGCACAATACCCGATCAAATTGACCAGGTTCGGATGATGAAGTAGGCTCAACATCAGAACCTCAACGAGGAATTCCCTGTTTCCTTGCAATCCATTTCGATCTAGTTGTTTGATAGCGACAATCTATACCAAAAAATAAAATAAAATAATGTTCATATGGGTAAAAAAAACTATCTGTATTATCCGTATATTTAAGCATTTGTTTAGCTCATCGTGGTCTTACTTAAAAGTGTTGAGCATATAACCATTGCGCAATCCAACTATCAGCTTAGGCTTTTAGTTGAGATGGAGCACATGCTTCAATTTGGTATTAGAGGCAGACCAAAAGTAATATAACCATTTAATCCAACTATCAGCTTAGGCTTTTAGGTACAATAAAGAGTCGCTTTTCTATGCTTTCAGTGATTGCAAACATATAGACTCAACTGACCTGATTCGTGCTCTCTAAACGCCCCTTGTATACCCTGCCAAATCCTCCCTCACCTAAAAGACAGTCGGCCCTGAAATTCTTCGTTGCAGCAGCCAATTCACGAAATCTAAATGTATGGGCAGCAATACGACCCGAACCTCCATTCTTCGATCCTTCCTTTCTTTCGTCCAGTGAAGAATCCAGCTTTACTTTATCTGAAACTATAAAACAAACCAAAAACAACAACTTCAAAATGCAGCATACCAACAACCAAAGCAAACATCTACACTTTTTAAGGTAATCCCATCACAGACCAGAGGTTTTCTAGGAAACAAGGAAGAACATAATGAATGCAGGATTTTAGACAGGTAGGTAAACAGTTAAAAGCACACCATTCAATTAAGCAACAAAATTTTAAAAAAGAAAAGATTTTGGCTTAATGGTATTGAATACATCCAAATTACCCCAGACCCATAGACTCTATCAAGGATGGAAAGGTTCAAAAAGAAAATTTAAATCTAAAATGCCACCCCAAACAGCAGAACTGAAAGAATGGCAGAAAAATTCAATCTTTCAAGAGAAAATCAGTCCACAAGACTATGGTATACATAATCCTCCAAAGTCCAAACACATAACAATTCTTAGTCACACTATTAGCCAAAAGATTATATCTACCAAAATTGGCACAGATCATCAAAATAAACTCTACAAAAGAAACCAATTCAAATAACTTTGCAGAAAACCATTTCCCCATATACTTATGGATAAATATATTACACCAAAAAAAAAAAAAAAAGAGAGACCCAAAATGAAATCTTTGAAACACTAACATAAAGTTATGAACTTCAAACCCAAAATTTCACCTGAGTACTGAAAATTTAACAAAAAAGAAACCAACTTTATTCATTGCATATACAAATACCTAATGTTGATGGGATCTGATCATCGGACTTATTGCTTTGCTGCTGCTTTGTTTTGTTCTTTGATTTCCCAGTGCAAAGGAACAAACCCATTGTTGTATACTTTGAGTAAGTTTGTCAGTGGCTCTCCTTGAGATAGACAGAGAAGGAAGAGACGGGAAGGGAATGGAAGGGAAAGGAAATGAAGGAGAGAGAAGGAGACCAAACAGGATTTCAGACAGCAGAGAGAGATGGATTAAAATTCGGACAGAGGGCTCTTTGCCTCTTTGGGTATATACCTTCTTGTTCTGTGGTTATTTTGCACAAAAGCCCTTGTTTTCCTTCTGTCCGCCTGGAGCCACCCCGTTTTCTGAATTTATTCTCTTTGTATGCCCTTCCTCTTGTTTTGTTCTGAATTATCATATAACTTTTGGGTGACGAAGAAATTTCGCAGCCACTACTCTATATTTATTACGTAATATATATTTTATAAAAAATATTTACTGTGTCGATTGGTATCGGTGCAAATTATGTATTGCATCGGAATATTATTAATAAAAGTTTTCAAATTTTAATAGTACCCGATATTATAATTATAATGCGTGGTTCCAATGATATTCAATACAAGTTAATTAGTGAAATGGTCCATTGACTATAAGGAAGTTCTTGATATTTTCTTTTGACTAATTAAGTCCCTCAACTTTAAAAATCTTAACTAATTTGATCCTCCGTTTGTTTTGTCGTTAGATATTCGTTAACTTAAGACCAAATTGCTAATTTTGTTATAGTTAAGGGACCATTTTTGTAATTAATTTTTTGGATGAAATGGTACATGTGATGACCAAAACAAAATGGGAGTAAGTAGATAAATTATGGTGAGATTAATTAATTAATTTATAATTGAATTATGTAGATAAAGTATATTATTTTTGGAATAAGATTTGTGAACAAAACAAAATGGGAGTAAGTAGCAGTTTTTATTCTAAATTAATACTAAATAATAATCCCTACAAATTAAATAACATGCTAGCTAGGAGAGAATCTAGGATGCTTGTCACCCAGAATGAAGTATGTCTACCTGCTGCAACATGGTTTTGCTTGTGCAAGTGTTGCCCAAACAAAACACTATACAGCTCAATGATTATTATATATAATTCTTTCTAATTGTTATTTGTTTATCATTAGAATTGTTATTAAAGAAAAATAATAATACAATTTCTTCAAATATTTTTTGTCTCGTCATGTCAAACAAAAATGTATAAAATGAGCCTAAAAACTTGTTTTAAAAAAAAATAAAATAAAATAAAAAATAAAAGTGTCCTAATGAGGTTAGACAAATTGAAGAGTCTATTAGTGTCGTGACTTGGAGGTCAACCAAGTCTAAGCATGTCTCTATCTCCAAGACTAGGGAACTGATGATCTGATGACCAAGATTAGACGTATAGTAGAATTCAACATGTGTTCCAAGAATTAGAAAAAAATAACCTCTGTTGTCACCGCTATAGACATCACATCATGGCCTAACATGTGTCACGATTGTTATAAATATAGACTTTCTCTAACTTGATAGGATTATAATTTTCTTGACTTTTAGTACACTTCCCGACCATTGAAAAGTATTCGATCTTAATTTAAGCTACACTTGGACTTGTACTAACTACTAAGAACTCTAACATTATCAAAAATTATTAACATATAAATCTATAATTATAAACATATATTTATAAAATTATGAATCTACAATATAGATTTTATGAATCTACACTATAGAAATTATGAATCTAAACCCGTATGCACCATGTATGGTGCACACAGTTGCACAACATAATTTGCCATCTTCATTAGCTTATGATCAAAACTAATAAGCAATAACCCACTTCTTCAGTCACTTATTTTATTGATGATATTGATTTTTTGAATGTAAATTATAAATTCAAATTCATAATTATAAAATTTTTTAAATAATTATTGACAAAATAGGAAAATGTCTTGAATTGACAGACATCATATTCTTTCCCCTAGTACTAAAATGTACAATCATATACCATATATATGTTCATTATATAATAACAATAATAGTGATAGCAAATATTACAAAATGGAATTCCAAGCACACAGGGCCAACTGTACATCTTAGTCCATGCATGTATGAATGACACAGACAAATAGTTTGATGCTCTTCTCTTATCATTGCATCAGACATTCCTTTGCAGGATAATAAATAAACAATTTATGAGGTTTTAAAATTAGGGTTGTAAATTATTTTTAAAAAAACATTATGTTAAGAACATTGGAAGTACTACATAGAGGGATGCTCTTTTTTAGGATGTAATTTTTTTTTTTTATATTTAATGTAAATACAAAAGTAAAAATAAAAAATAAAATTAATTTGATTTAAAATTACGATATGTTAATTGGTTATCTCTGTGTAGTTGTTTTTGGAGAAAATGGTATTGCTGAACCATGAAGTATAAAAAAATAACACTTTTCAGCACCCAATTGTTTATAAGGTGATTTTTTTTTTTTTTTTTTTTTGAAATTAACCATAGTAGAACTAAGGGTCCCCCCCCCCCCCCGCAAAAAAAAAAAAAAAAACACTATTTCACAGTGACAATAGACATAATTGAGAGTCAAAAAGTATTATGATTATTATTTTTTAATTTATGGACAAAAAATGCTATTTTTTCTTGGTTTTACAGACAATTACAAAATTAAAGAAGTTATATTTATACTATATGATAAATAGATTTGTGCATTATATTGATCAAATTCATACGTTATGCTAATTATTAGTTTTCATGCAATGTATGCTTCTTTTTTTTTTTTTTTTTGGTAATGAGAGGGAAACCTGTAGTCACTATCTAAGTGTGTGCACTAGGTAAACCCTGCAAAATCACATAGGCCAAAGAGGTAAATCACACTAGGAAGACCTGTGCAACTGACTTAATTAACTATGAGAGTGTTAATAGAATCAAACTCATAACTTTCAGATATAATACTCAATTCTTTTGGTGACCACTTTCAGGGCATGTATACTTATTATTACCAATAAGTTAGTTGTATAATATATTAATTAATTTGACAGGTACCTTATATTAATCCAATTCATATACTATATTATATGACATGCAAACTATATTCTTTAGTTTACTCAAGCTATATATGTATTATTTATACTCGCCAATTTCAACTATGCTCAGGGCTTAAGTCTCTAACCGTTTCACTTTCATGTCTTTTAATGACTATTAACAATCTCAATAATAATTTCTGTTAAAACAACTTCAAATTATTAGTAAATATTATACTAGGTTATATTCCCCGGGAAAAAAAATGTGAGATTTCAAAATTGTTTTTTACCCTCATATAATCTGTCAATGGATACTCATAACTTGTGAATGTGACAAAATTAATCTCTTCTAATTTAATTAAATATCTCGACCGGGCTCGAGTTCAGACCAATAAAAGAAAAATAAAAATTATGGATGAATTAGCTTGTATGTTATGGAGCCTACAATGGCTATTCCACATTCCCATTATTGCTCTATGCTCACCCTCAAAAGTCAAAAGGCAAAGTAGCTCGTTCCACGGCCCTCATATCTCGGTCCGGCCAACAGGATTGTAGAGGTACAAATCATGGCGAGTCATCAGTCTTAGTCTATTAGGTGAGAGAATTAGTATTCAATAGAACTCTCACACTATAGTTGTCAAGTTTGATCTTGAATTCTCACCCTCCATCTACCATCTAACTGAACTGTTTGTGCGGATAATGCAGCATTTATAGCCCTTAAAGTATTCTCGGGTGTTCGTTTTAGTTATAACTTTTTGCGTTGCTCTATATGCTCCTTAGCAGCTGGCATGCAGTATAACTTCAATTCCAGCTTCAAATTAAAAGGTCAGATTTTCTATGCCTTGCAGCAAGACTTGAACAATTTAGCCATGGGATCATCATCTTTGTATAGTTCTTTGAAAGTTACATATATATATATATATATATATATATATATATATATATATATATATATATATATATATATATATATATATCTGGGCTGGAACCCATATATCAATCTGAGGAAGAAAGTTTCTTTTTATGTGGCTGAATTTTCTCATTCTTTTTCATTACCAGACATTGCATTGGCAGGTGTCTGCTGTGTTGATTTTGGGAAACAAAAAGGATGGAGACATAAAGGTGATGGATGGATGGGCTCCTCATCTTCTGTTAGTTGTTTTGATAGATGCTTCTTGGAGAGTCCATTCTTGTTCAATCAAAATTTTCTATTATTATTATTAGGGCAAACATCTGATATGGACCCCACTGAAAAGTTGTATATCACTTTGTGGTGTTTGGATGGCAAATCTTGTTTAGATTGTTGATGATGATTAGTTTGCACATTTTGCAAATGCTTATTTGTGTTAGTAGTGGGGATTTGCTTAAACCATAAATGTGGTTTGTTCTTTTCCTAAACTAGAAATTAAAGCAATTTTAGTCCCATCAGATATATATATATATATATATATATATATATATATATATATATATATATATATATATGTTGGATCAGAATGTCCATATGTAACTGGTTTGCATGCATATTGTATGAGGCTGGTTTTGTTGTTATCTAGCTGGAAAAAGTCTTTTTATTTTACTAGTGTTTCATCCAACTACAACATTTTGGATTCGCTCACTTGAGGATATATAAGAGCATCCACATCTATGATTTTTTTAGAATTTTTGTATAGGTGGAAGAGAAAGAAGAGAGGAAAATAATTACGGTAAGTGATAGTTTAGTCACTTATTTTATCGATGATATTGATTTTTTGAATGTAAATTATAAATTCAAATTTATGATTATAAATTTTTTTAAATAATTATTGACAAAATAGGAAAATGTCTTGAATTGACAGACAGCATATTCTTTCCACTAGTACTAAAATGTACAATCATATACCATATATATGTTCATTATATAATAACAATAATAGTGATAGCAAATATTACAAAATGGAATTCCAAGCACACAGGGCCAACTGTACATCTTAGTCCATGCATGTATGAATGACACAGACAAATAGTTTGATGCTCTTCTCTTATCATTGCATCAGACATTCCTTTGCAGGATAATAAATAAACAAATTGAGGTTTTAAAATGAGGGTTGTAATTATTTAAAAAAAATGTTAAGTACATTGGAAGTACTACATACAAAAGTAAAAATAAAAAATAAAATTAATTTGATTTAAAATTACGATATGTTAATTGGTTATCTGATCTCTGTGTAGTTGTTTTTAGAGAAAATGATATTGCTCACCCATGAATTATAGGAAAATAGTACTTTTCAGCACTCAATTGTTTACAAGGTGATTAAAAAAAAAAAAAAAAAAAAAAAAAAAACCTTAACCATAGTAGAATTAAGGGACCAAAAAAAAAAAACACTATTTCACAAACAATTTAAGGACAAAAGTGACAATAGACATAATTGAGAGTAAAAAAAAGTATTATTTTTCTATAATTTATGAACGAAAAATACTATTTTCCCTTGTTTATACTAGCTATATGATAAATAGATTTGCCCATTATATTGATAAAATTCATACATTATGCTAATTATTAGTTTTCATTTTTTTTTTTTTTGTGACGAGAGAAATTTGTAGTCACTCCGCACTAGGAATACTCAATCCATTTGGTGACCACTTTCAGGGCATGTATACTTATTATTACCAATAAGTTAGTTGTATAATAATCTATTAATTTGACAAGTATCTTATATTATATTAATCCAATTCATTCATATACTATATTATATGACATGCGAACTATATTCTTTAGTTTATTCAAGCTATATGTATTATCAGGGCTTAGGAAGTAGGAGGATGGTGATATCGTTGTTTTGTGCCATTAACAGATTGGTCTTAAGTCTCTAACCGTTTCACTTTCATGTCTTTTAATGACGTACTAATGTACTATTAACAATTTCAATAATAATTTCTATTAAAACAACTTCAAATTATTAGTAAATATTATACTAGGTTATAATCCCCCGGAAAAAAAATGTGAGATTTCAAAATTGATTTTTAACTTCTTTTCTTTGGTGTAAACCACGAGGTGGTGACTTCCCCATTTGCTCCGAGAGGCACAAGAGCTGGCCCAAATCGAACCTAGGTTATCCCGAAACTCTCGCCCACAAAGAGAGCTCATTTGCCACTTAAGCTACCCTATTGGATTGATTTTTAACTTCTTTGATTGCACTTATAAAGATTTCATTCTCATATTTCACTGCATATGCTTTCAATATCTTCACTACTATAAAACTAATCCGGATTCAACCTAAGTCGTGCTTATAAAGTCGAACTCTTACTTGAAAATCTAAAATTCTTTAACATAACGCATCCTTTACGATAATTAAATCCTCCAACATAAAATTTTAAAAATGTTACTTTAATTAGAGCAAAGCCATCAATTGAGTTTTGGCTACCAACAAGCTAGGAGAGAGTGAGAAAAAAAAAAAGAAAAAGGTGTACGTTAGCTATTTTTACACGCCGCTAGAAGCATGAGTTAACCGCACATGCAAATTTTTGTCCTAAAGTGTGAAAAATTAGACCCTTGTAGGAGGGTTAAATTTTTTTTTTTTCTCTCTCTTTATCATCTCATGTAGTAAACTCCCACAATGTGTCGTGATTTTAATATTTTATTGATAGAAAAAAAAAAGAGTAATAAAAATTATATGTTACTATTTTTTTTTTTTTAAATGAACCATAACATGCAAAAAAAAAAAAAAAAAAAAAAAAAAAAAAAAAAAAAAAAAAGAAGAAGAAGAAGAAGAAAGGGGCAACCCTAGTAAAATTAGTCAGTTTAATTTGGTAATACAAATTCAACTTTCAACAGGAGTGATCTCTTGACCTTCTTAATTTAAACCGATCAACTATGTGCAACTTAAACTTTGTCACTTAAAATCATGATGTGGAATTTACTCCAAGCACACTCCAAAATCCAAATAGAATAAAAATGGAAAGTATGTGTAATATATTACATACACCCCTTAAAACATAGTGGTGATTGGTGAGTACATTTTAAGCAAAAGTCCCATCAATGTCTCCTCGTATACGCCAGGCCGGGCTGATTGTTGAGCAGTCAGTTCAGTAGCAGATAGGGTTTGGCTCCTTGGCCCTTGCTACTCTCTCTCCTACCAAATCTCTCATACGTATAAACATCTGGATTCTGGAGGATTGAATTATAAAGCTTGAAACTTTTGTGAGTTTTCTTTTTTCAATTTTTACTTTGTTATCCTACAAAATGCCATATGATTACTATGATGCAGTCTCTGTTTTTTTTTTTTTTTTTTTAATACCTTGATAAAAGATGTCAATGGATACTCATGACTTGTTATTTGTGAATGTGATGAAGTTAATCTCTTCTAGTTGAATCAGATGATATCTCGGGCTCGAGTCTTGATTCGAGTTCAGACCAATAAAAGAAAATGTGGATGGATTAGCTTGTATGTTATGGAGCCTACCATGGCTATTTCACATTCCCATTGCTCTATGCTCACCATCAAAAGTCAAAAGGCAAAGTATGTAGCTCGCCCCATGGCCCTCATACCTCGGTCAGACCAACAGAATTGTGGAGGTACAAATCACGGTGAGTCATCAATCTTAGTCTCTTAATTAGGTGAGAGGATTAGTACTCGATAGAACTCTCACACTATATAGCTGTCAAGTTCGATCTTGAATTCTCACCCTCCATCTACCATCTAACTGAACTGTTCGTGCGTATAATATATGCAGCATTTATAGCCCCTAAAGTATTTTCCACTATTCGTTTTAGTTATAACTTTTTATGTTGCTCTATGCTCCTTAATTATCAGCTGGCAGTGTAACTTCAATTCCAGCTTCAAAAGGTCAGATTTTCTATCCCTTGCAGCAAGACTTGAACAATTTAGCCATGGGATCATTATCTTTGTATAGTTCTTTGAAAGTTACATACATATATATATATATATATATATATATATATATATATATATATATATCTGGGCTGGAAGCCATCAATCTGAGGAAGAAAGTTGGTTTTTATGTGGCTGAATTTTCTCATTCTTTTTCATTACCAGACATAATTGCATTTTCGTTACATGTCTGGGAAACAAAGGATGGAGACATAAAGAAATGATGAATGGGCTCCTCATCTGTTGTTTTGATAGATAGATGCTTAGCTTCTTGTAGAGTCCATTGTTGTTCAATCAAATTTTTCTATTATTATTATTAGTAGTAGTAGCTAGGCAACATATGGACCCCACTGAAAAGTTAATTGTATATCACTTTGTGGTGTTTGGATGGCAAATCTTGTTTAGACTGTTGATGATGATTAGTTTGCACATTTTGCTAATGCTTATTTGTGTTAGTAGTGGGGATTTGCTTAAACCATAAATAATGTGGTTTGTTCTTTTCCTAAACTAGAAATTAGAGCCGTTTTAGTCCCATCACAATGTCCATATGTAACTGGCCTGATTTGCATATATAAAACGTAACCTTCTTTGAAAACTAGTGACACTTATTTGGTTCAACTTGAGTTTTTGTATATATGAGGCCGGTTTTGTTGTTTCCCGCACTTGAGGGTAAGATCATCCATAACAAATCTGCCTATTTTGCCCTAGGTATGTGTGCGCGCCCATTAGGCGTGTGCAATTCACGCGTGTGCTGGGTACGTAAAACTGTTTATATATATATAGGGTCAAGTTCCCATGCGGTCACTCACTATTAGGTACGCATAAATGCACTAAAAGTG
This sequence comes from Ipomoea nil, assembly GCF_001879475.1. Taxonomy (NCBI): domain Eukaryota; kingdom Viridiplantae; phylum Streptophyta; class Magnoliopsida; order Solanales; family Convolvulaceae; genus Ipomoea; species Ipomoea nil. The sequence continues at coordinate 724,335 of NW_017618198.1, read as the reverse complement.
TTTGGAAATGCACCATTAGGTGTGGTGAGATGGGTGCATTTTTTTGGGTGTGTGGTGCGTTTTGTGGTGCATTTTCAAACACGGTGTGATGCATTTATGCATACCTGATGGTGAATTCACACGAAAATTAGAGATGCTTGTTGCTTTTTTCTCCACAACGATGTCATCAAACCAAAAAGTACTTAGCATTGTATTTTAGAGTGGAATAAAAGGGAGGGTGTGTGGAGAGTGGGATTTGAACCCACGCCCTTTCAGACCAAAACCTTAATCTGACGCCTTATACCAACTCGGCCATCTCCACATGATTTGAGACATTTTTTTATAATGTTTTTTTCTTTTTTCTTTCCCCTCCCTTTTTTTCTCCATTTCTCTTTCGTAATGGCTTGAACAAATTCTGACGAAATCCATTGCTGTTGGGCTTGCTCTAATAGTTCTAGGATAGGTTGATAGCTTAGGGTTGAGTTCATTATACGATCTACAAGGCTAAGACCCTAAAGTACATGCACCTAATTGTTATAGGAAATGTCAGACCGATCGACTTGCTCAGGAGCTATGTAAACACATAGAGTTTGTTATAATTTCCCTAGATTCTTGTTAATGTCCTCAATCTCAAGGAAAATGGTATAAAACCGCATGTAATGATCTTCCCAACCTTTATGACAACCTCATATTCCATTGATGATGGTTAAAGCTAGACTCAAGTTGATGTAGCTCATTGCTCAGTATCATATCTTTTTGTGCCTTGTTTGTATTGTTGGAACTTTTATGCTACTCAATAAAAATACTATGTTCACGTGATACAAGGAGATATCTTAATTGTCATATAAAATAACACTATCTAATAAAGATGTTATTTATGTGACGTGAGGGAATGTGTTCAACTTCTATTTAAAAAGGTTGAAATATGTTTTATTTAGATTGTCATTCATTTTGAGATTCTATAAAATTTTAATAGGTTATACTTTGTATTAAAACTTAATTATTTATAGAAAATTATTATTCAAATATAATAAAATAAATAATATAACTCGATCGTTCTCATATTATTTGTTTTATCAAGTTAAAATTGCAAATTACATAGACTGTGCGTTAATAAATTTACCAGTAGTTGATTGGTCATCCGATAATTAAGATCGATCATGAATAACTGCCCACATTAAAATAACTTTTTTTCCCCACATTTCTCACATGACAAAAATTAATAACAGAAAACGGAAATTAGTATATGTATATCACACGTTTTCAATGTGAGATATATATCAAATCACATCTTAATTTAACCCATTGATAAAAACAACATTTTAACACGTGTAAAAAACTGAGGAGATTTCTCTTTCTCCTAAATTAATAACAGAAAACGGAAATTAGTATATGTATATCACACGTTTTCAATGTGAGATGTATATCAAATCACATCTTAATTTAACCCATTGATAAAAACAACATTTTAACACGTGTAAAAAACTGAGGAGATTTCTCTTTCTCCTCCCTTTACCTCTGCTATAAAGCTGTCAGGACAGAACAAATGCTTCATTTCTACTTAATGGGAGAAGAAAAACAATTGCTAAAGGGTTAAACAAATATGAATCAGACGACCCACCCGTATTGCATTTGAAAGAGGCCAATAAATGGCGGAAAAGTTTTCACCAGTGCAATAAGGTATCAATATCATATGTATCCATTTATTTATGCCTGTCTATGTGGGTATGGGTATATACATATACAACTCCGTTGAGTATATAACCATTAATGTGCGATCCAACTATCAGCTTAGATTTTTAGTTGAGATGGAGCACATGCTTCAATTTGATATCAGGAAAGACATATATATCCGTGAAAATTATGTCCATTTCTAACAATGCTTTTATCATGATAATATGTATTTTTTTTCCCTTCATCTATGTATCTTTATGAATATATCGCCATGTTGGTCGAAGTTCGACTCTTAATGAAAACGATCTATTGATTTATTTGGTTTGAGCTAGTTAGTTATGAACAATCTAGACTGGTTTACCTTTTGTGAGGAATAGTGATTATGGATTTTCTTCGTCACAGTAGGATAGCTATTATAGAGATTGAAATGAAATAAGAGAAAAAAAACATGTGAGAGGACAAAAAAGTTCATGACCCTCAGTACCTAGTAGTCATAAACCAACCACACAAAAAAGTTCCCAAGAATATTTTCAGTGGTACTAATATAAACCACACAATATGTCAATACCCAGTAGTCATATAAACCAACCATAGTTATAGTACTCCAATATATAATGTTTATATATTATTACAATTGAAGAAGATAATAAAATATATGGTGGATGCATATGCATCGCAACAATAGTACAACTCTAATAACTAACATAATGTTTAAAAAAATTAGCAAGGTCGCGAGCCGACCTGGTTAACTCGGCTAACTCGACCGAAATAGACAAGTTAACTCGGCCAAGTTAAGCACTAGGCGGCTGCCTATGCAGCCAAGTCGGTCGTGTTAGGCGCTAGGCGGGCACTTAGGCGGCCGATCGCCTAAGGGGGAAAATTGCAACGTTCTAGGGGCGCCTAGCGCCTAGACGGAACCTAGATCAATTTTTACAACAGTGGTTAGAATAGAAGAAACGCTTCATCTCTACTTAGGTGTTGCTTCATGGGAGAAGAAAAACAATTGCTAAAGCATTACACAAATATGAATCAGACGACCCGTATAGCATTTGCCCCGCCAGTTTCGAGAATTATGAAAGAGGGCCAACCGGTTTGCACATCAAATTGCTTTTCCGTGCATATGTTTGACAGAGTAAATTCAATCTCTCTTTACCAGTTCGAGACAACAAATGGCGGAAAAGTTTTCACCAATGCAATAAGGTATCAGTATCATATGTATCCACTTATTTATGCCTGTCTATGTGGGTATATATATACATATTCGACTCATCATCAACAATGCAAACATTTACTGATCAATCTGAAGACATATCCATGAAAATTATGTCCATTTCTAAAAATGCTTTGATCATATGATAATATGCATTGTTTTCCTTCATCTATGTATCTTTACGTATATATGAATGAATATATCACCATGTTGGTCGAAATTTAACTCCTAATGAGAGGATTGATCTGCTTGGTTTTGTTTATGTATATTAGTATATATGAATGAATGTATCGCCATGTTGGTCGAAATTCGACTCCTAATGAGAGGATTGATCTGCTCGGTTTGAGCTAGTCAACTATGAACAACCAAACCTAGATTGGTTTATTTCTTGGGATCGAATAGTGACTACGGATTTTCCTTGTGACTCCAAAAGGATAGCTATTCCCTAATAGAAAATGCAAAAACATCTGCAACAGTGGTGCATTTACTATATTATAGAGATTGAAATGAAATGAGAGAAAAAATCTGTGAGAGGACAAAATTAAAGGAGAATAGAAGATTACATTACAACAACAAACACTAGAGACATCCGTCACATTACATTGAAGAATTTTATTAGGAAATACAAGTAGTAGTTTGGGGGTAGTCCATGACCCTCAATCAGTACCTAGTAGTCATATAAACCACACAAAAAAGTTCCCAAGAATACATTTTTCAGTGGTTCTTCACTCATTCTAGTCTTTAGAAATGTCTTATTCTTAGAAACATGAAACTGCTGCCTCCCTATCTATGCGATCAATGCTAATCATGTACATAATACACATGCACCATCAAGCGACAGGGCAGGGGTCAGCAATTTGTATCCTTTGTTTTGGTTTTATCTGAGGACTGGCTCACAAATTGTCCTCGGATGCGTGGCCGCTGTTCAGCCAGTCTCTTTCTGCTTTGATATCGAACCTGAAAATGGCACCCCAAAGAAAGGGAGAAGAATGAGATGTTGGTTTTTCTGCTGCTTTTAATAAGCCAAGCCGTTGTTGTATCATCAAGAATTCAAGATACAAAGTATTCTTTCTGCAAACAGAGTGCTGCTGGAAACATGGGGAATTATATATATAGGCTGAATGGTTTGATCTTTAAGATCTTAGAAAAGTTACCTTTTTATCAAAGTTCCTCTCTTTTCGCTTTTGCCTGAACTTGTTCAAGGCAGCCTCCCTTTGTGCTTGTCGACATTGGTCTACTCCACTTCTGCTACCACTACCACTCTCTCCACCAACCGTGCATTTTCCAGCTATTCCATCTTCAGTAGCCATGTTAGTTTCCTCGGCAATTACAGCAGTGTTGCTTTCATTCTGCCCATTGCTTGCATTGTTACTTCCCGATGCACTTCCATAGTTCGTATTTCCATCTGTCAGTGTACCTAACATATAGGGTCCGGCTCCATCTGCAACAGTTTTTCTAGAAGGCAAAGAATCTTCATTCAGGAGCTGCTGTTGTTGTTGCTGCTGCTGTTGTTGTTGTTGTTGCTGCTGCTGCATGTTATGCACATGGTGATGATGGTGATGGTAATGGTGATGATGATGCTGAACTTGATACTGCTGCTGCTGCATGGCCCTTGCCTGGGCCAATGCTGCCTTGGCGGAATCACCTTTTCCTGGAAGGGAAGAATTTTGTCCTTGCTGAACTGGCTGAAATGCAGAGCAGGGATGTGCATTCACAGCAGAAGATTTATTGATTGGCTTGTCAGCAAATGCCTCTGCCTTGACAAAAATGTTATTGGTTGATGAGCCCATATCATTGTTGTTACTACTGCCATTGGAGCGCTGATTGGGCATACTGCTTGAATTAGATCTTAAATTCTGCAATGATTCTGTTTTTGCTGCTTCAGAGCCGCTATTATTAACAGGAGAGCAGCTGCCCACATTTCCAGTTTGAGCCTGATTAGCAGTTGAAGTAGTGCCATACCTGTGCATGGAAATGAGAATTATAATTTGTGATCCCTCCCCCATGGCGGCTCCCCTATGGCGGCTTATTAACTAATAATATAACCTGTGAGTGTTTCAACTTTAGTGAGGGTTCAAATTACTACTTGCCTTGAGAAAGCTGAAAGGTGGTCCGAATGCCTCAGTACGTTGCGTTCTAGCACTGTGGTTCCAGTCTCTCCAACTTCTCTGTGTTGCTTCAAACTGAGTTCAAGGGATGGCATCTCCTTGGTGTTATAAGTGGCTATTTCTTTGGTGTTAGTTATCTTGGATGGATCAGTGGGGACATCATTGGCAGTAATTTCCAACAGAGGATTATCTTTGATGGCGATGGCAGCTACATGACCATTATCCTTGTCCTTTAACTCATTCTTTCGAGTCATGTTAAGCTCCAGCTTTCCAATCAATTTCTCGTCATCTTTTGAGGAGTCTACATTCACAAGTTTTCCCTTCTTAGCACTCGCATCACCATCCAATGCTTTACTGGTTGGACCATTAAGCTGTAAATCCGGAGTCCTAGGTACTCCTATCTGTAGATCCTTTCCCATTGGAACATTTTCTGCTTGCAAACCAAATCATTAACTTATCAGATCAGAAAACAAAGAAGCTAAAGATATAAAACATTAGGCCAAACACGAAACTCAAGTGGGACTAGATCCAAATCAAGTTGAGTTAAGCTGTATGGACATTATATTTTCCAAATCATTTTTATCGAGGCAAATTATGTCATTAGGCCCTTGAGCTTGCAAATTAACTAGGTGCGCAAGCATGCAATATTCCCCATTTCAAAAGAACTACAGTACCCTGTTCATCCTCCTCATCTTGGTACTCTCTGGTGGCAATTGTAGGAACCCAATTTGCACTTTGTGCTTCTGGTCTGGAATGAATAACCTGAGCACAAGTGCTGTCAGGGGGTTCAGGTAATTCATCCCAAGGCAACATGGGTTGTGGGCTTTCCACCTCAATGGCCCGTTTTGACCATGAACTCTGAGAAAGAAGGGTTGTAATGATATTAGAACACTGCATCATTTTATATATATATATATATATATATATATACAAACCTAAGAAAAGAGTGCATAGGCTTCCAATCTATGCCATTCCAGAATTTTGATATAATTATTGTTGATTCATTACTGCAACACATTACATATATGATGTGATTTGGTACACTTGATATAATTATTGTTGATTCATTACTGCAACACATTACATATATGATGTGATTTGGTACTTAAGCAGAAAATGCCTCTACAATCTCCTTTATAGTGAAAATTGTCATTTGTCATTCACAACCCCCTCCCCCCTTTTCCAACATAAGGTAGGTATGCACTACAAGCAGCGTGGTAGACTGAACTTGACATTTGGAAGCGTTACAAGATTGGGGGGAAAACAAGAAATAAATAAAACAAAGAAATGAGAAATAATGCATCATTTTTAAAAATCATTATGGGACTTCAAGTGGAAATACTCTTAATTCCTAAACTGTTTCCCATGTTTTTGAATTAACAGCAAAATAGGGAATTTCGTCCAAGAACAAAGTGGAATATATTTGGAAAATTTTGGAGTATGCATGCCAAAAAAAAAAATTAAATTAAATTATAAGCATTTCAAGCTAAAGATCTTTCTTTTCACATGCTTATTTGTTCTTGATTTTATAGATTAGTTTTTCCTGCTAGTTACTTTTGGTGATTTTTGGAAGGAATATTTAACTTGGTCAGGTAACTATCAATATACTTTTCGCTTTGTTTTTAAAGTTTTTCAATAAGTTGGGTGCTTTCTGTTATTTTGTATTCAATAAATTTACTAAGGAATATGAAGGCTAGCAAAATATCAATAGGATTTTATAGGCAATCAGTAATCAGTAACAAATTAGGCAGCCAAGTGTCCTACATAAACTTGATTGCATAAGATGGTATACAGTTGGGCCATGACACCCAAGTTGTACAGCATACACAAAAGCATGCAGACATGAAAGTAACTACAATAGAAGAGCCCCACGAGATTCACATTACTGTACATTAACAAGATTAACGATACTGGTCATTTAACAAGATTAACAAAATTGAAAAAAATATTCATTTTTGCAAACATAGATATTATGGAAAATTATATTTCAGGGAAAATGCAGTTTAAGTCCCCAAGTTATGACTGAATAGAGATTTAGTCTCTAATTGTTTTGCATGAACATAAAATAGTCACTAGATTTTTAACCACGTTGCAATTTTAGTCATCTCATAGATGGGGACCAAAATTGAAATTTAGTCATAGCTTAGGGACTAAAGTTGCAACATAGGAGAACCAAAATAAAAAACTTGGGGACTATACACATTCATGCTAAACAATTAGGGACTAAAATTGCAATTAGTCATAACTCAGGGAGTACAAGTGCACTTTCTCTTATATTTTGTAAAAAGAACAAATACATGTTTGCATGTTAGTGTGGTATCATGCATATGTGAAAAAGACTATTATAGGTAAGATCTTTAGAAGTACCTGGGTCCCACTTCCGTTGTCACTTCCATCCCTGATGTTCAAATCAATGCTTCCATTCTCATCCTCATCATTGCTGTCGCTGTTATTCCCCGACCCTTCAATGCTTTTACATTTTGTGGACTTTTCGGTACGTATTCCACTTACACTGCCACTACCACTCGACTGATAAAAGGATGACAAAATAATGAAAAAACAGAATGCCAATACACAATTTGCTAGGGAAATACAGTGTAAAGGGGGGAAAAAAGGTAAAAAAAAAATAAAACAAAGTGAAAGGGAGAGAGGAGAGAGAAGGAGCAACAATTTAGACGGTCCACCAAGTTAAACACAGTGATATCCTTTTCAGTTTTTGTTTTTTGATAAGAAATCTCTTTTTCAATTTAAGCACCAACATACCCTGCTTGGCTGCTTTATCAAGAATTATTGAAGAAATGGTGCTTCCAAGTTCCAAGTTATACATGATAGGATGATGATATTAACTTACACTGTGGCATTTTCTCCAAACATGTTGCCAGAGATTTTTAAGCTCATTCTTTCGAATAGGCTTCACTAAAAAGTCAACTGCACCCTTTGACAAACACTTGAAGACTACTCCCATAGAATCATTAGATGACATCACTGCACATAAAAGTAATACACATTAGGTGTAGCAGCTAAAAACATAAAAAGTATTAGTAAACACAACCATGAAATAGGAAGAAAACTCACTAATCAAAGGGACATTCTTGCGAGTTTTGTGGTTCATAACCTTTGATAACAGACCAATGCCCGACATATATGGCATGGCTACTTCTGTTAGAACAAGATCTATGTGATTGGTTAAATCTTCTAAAATTTTCCATGCTTCAAATCCATTTGCAACAGCTGTAACTGCAGTTATCCAATTCAACATATTCCTTGAGAATGAGGGATTTGAATGCTCTAACAAATATTGGCAGAGAGCCCAGATAAAGATCTCAAATTTCACAATAAAAAAAGATGAATACTTAAACAAATATTGGGAATAGGGAGAACCAAGAGCAAAGTTTAAATGCTAAAGAAGTATAGGAACTGAATTTTGTAGTTAACATCAATTGCATGTTTTGCCTGATGCTTCTTTCCTTTATCCTGACCAAAGCACAAATTGTTAAAAAAAAAAAAAACAAAAACAAAAAACAAAAACAAAAAAAAAGGGAAAAACTAAAGGAACAAGATAGGGACAGGAGTACAAGATGGATGCATTTCTAGTAAGATCACAGTTTCTTGTGTTAGGATATAATTACATCCACTCAAGCAGAAAATTGATACTGAAAGTTTTGAGAGAGGATGGATATATCTGTATACTTCATAACTGTTGTATGAAAACATTTCAGTCAATAGGATGGAGAAGATTTCTCTCTAAAAGATGAGGAGGCCTGAGCAACCAAATTTATATTCCTTCTATTTCTTAGAAGGAAGGAAGTGACAGAAATCAAGAGAAGAAAGATGCAAAAAGTAAGGGTGAGCTTTACTGGGATAAAAGGAATAACTTCCAGTCAACCCTTCAATAGAAAAAATAAAATAAAGTAAAATAAATAAATAATAATAATAATAAAGCCAATTATTACCCGGGAAATCAGGAGTTCAGTATTTCTTCTATGGAAAAAAACATTATAAATTAAGTGTAATTAATTCTACATGATACAAAAATCAATAGAAGTATCTCATCTAGCAGAAAAAGACATTAAATGGCAAAAGATCAATAGAAGTTCAATTAACATAAAGCCAGGCAGAAAATGAACATGCTAACCCAATAAGAATTGACCTGAAAATTCAATTAGCTGATATTTATTCAGCCAGGAAACTAAGCAGATATCTATATACTGCTAACCAAATAAGGACAGGAATCACAGGATAGAATAAATTTGCAAAATATCTGCATGAACTCTCACTATAAACCACTCACGAAAACAGAAAAGGATTTAGCAAGAAAAAAGCCAACCTTCGTAGCTGCAATTCCGAAGCAGTGCACTGACTACATGACGAGTAGAATCATCATTTTCCACAAGCAGAACCTTGAGGGACCTAAGAGGAAGAAAACGCTCCCAGCGAACCACAGGGCCTTGAGGCTGTTGCTGCTGAGTATGAAGAACAGCCTGCACCTGCATTAAATCTCTGCGCATATCATTTCTGTCCTCAGCGTCTTCATTAATCCTCGACTCGTCTTCCTCAGAGAGCCCATGTCCATCACCATTAACTCCATCTCTTACTCCATTCTGCTCAGACCGCATACCACTGTGATTGATTTCTGTTAACCCTTTAAGTGGAGGACCATTGCCATCCACCCGAACTCCCCTCATCAATCAGATTCAAAAAATGAATGATGAATAAGGCTTCAGATTTAGTCCGCAAGAAAACCTCGAATGTAGAGAGAAATATTAAACATCAGATTCTTCTAATTTTTCTGTATGCTTATTACATCACAAATATTAAATTTACTGTTTCGTTTTTCTTTTAAATGTTTTCTTTATTGTACCCCCTGGCCTTCGAATTTAAAACTCTGGAAGAAAAGTTGCTCATACCGTTGTTACATAAATTACCAGTCTTTCTACTAACCAGCTCCTTGATAAAATCTACAACAAAAAGACATCAAATTCTTCAAATACCTCACATATTCATAGCAAATATCAAATCCAATAATTTACCAGATCGTATGAGTATGCACATGTATATAATAGGGAGCAAAAAATAACCATGCTCATTATCAAGCTAGGGGAATGAATTCCATGTGATTTGTACAATTGAATGTATCTAAGAACAAACCAAGAAAAAAATAAAACAACTCTAAGCTTACAAACAATAAAATTCCACTTATTTGTGTTTGGCAGCTCAAAAATTTTCTGAATTGAACGAGCTAAGCAATTTGAAACAGCCCTGAATGTCAGAAACAACTATTATGCAAAATTGAGCAATTAAAAGCACAATAACCTCAATTGTTCACACACAATGCATCTCAACCAAGCCATAAAAATCAATACCTTTTTACTATATTAACAATTCATCTTTCCAGGACACGAAAATCCAAAAAATGTTTGCTTTTGAAGAACCCCAGTTTTGTCGGGGCACGAAATAACAGAATTTGAATCGGAGAGATCCAGAACAACAAAATAACACGTAAAGCAAATTAAAATTCCTCACAAATTCACCAACAGAAAGGAGGAAATGGCGAAGCATGAATTCATACCTAAACTCCATTGGTGCAGATCAGAGCTCCTATGAAAGTCATAGTTAATGAAACGAGGTTTTGAATATATCCAGAAGCAGACGAATGTTTGTTTATCCAATAAAAGGCAAAAGAAATCCGTATTTTATTTTAATGAATTCTCTCAACTCATTGTTGTGTTTATGTCTAGGGTTTGTTCCACTAAAAGGAGAAACACCGAAGCCTGAAGAATGAAGGAGGGGTTGAGGGGAGAGAAATAGATACGTCCTAGCAAAGATATTATATTCCCCCGATCTGCTGATGACGTGGACAATGGTGAGCTGCACAGTCCGCCACGTAAGCGATGCACTGGAAGCCACGTGGAGCTGAATCAAAAAACGGGCTCTCTATAGTTTCGGGCGGATCTTTTCTGATCCGATTGGGGGACACGTGACGGCCTGTGGGTTCAGTAAAAGGTTTGGGGAATTGAAGGAGCGACGTCGTTTCGTCAGCGGGCGGGCCCCACCCTCTGGCTGGATTAGAATTTGTGTGGTCGCGTACATTGTTAAATGACAAAACGCTCCTCAAAACTTGTGGTTTATTCCCTCTTCTACCAAAGGATTGGATCCGCGTCAGCAACAAAATATCTGGGGACCATCCTTCTCTGCTTGCTTCCCCACTATTGGACCGGTGTACCTCATTTTCTCCCCAATCATGTTCCATATAAATATTTCAATATTATAATCAACCAAACTATGGAATCAAATTAACTTTACCATGTTACTCATACGATCTTGTTGGTGGTGAATATGCTGCCGTCACCACGCATTCTCTTTCATTTAGTATTTAAAGAGTTGTATCCATTACTCAATAATATCAATTATTTACTTAGATTAGACTGCATTATTATTAGAGCGACTAATGTTATTAAGGACATCCTCAGTGTGAAGATTTTGAGTAGATTTTATAGGGGTGTAATTAGAAAAGAAAAAATTAGAGAGAGAAAATAAAAATAAAAAAGTTAGAATTACGTGTCTGCCTGGGCGCGAGAGTTGTGCCGCACGCACGTGAGGTGTAACTCTCTATCTTCACATGTGGGTCTCACTCTCTACAAAATTCCCATTTTTACAGGACAACCACATCCCCTCTCTCTCATCTCTCCTCTCTCCTTCACCTTGCCATTTTCCCTCAAAATATGTGCACAACCCCCTATTAGGGTTGCTCTAAGGGCATCTTCAATAGTGGGGTATTTTGGATCGGATTTAAGGTGTAAAATAGGAGAGAGAAAAATGTAAGAAAAAAGAAAAGAGAAAAAAAAATCATCCTCTATATATATATATATATATATATATATATATATACACACACACACACACACACACACACTGTATTTACGCGCCCATGCGCGTGAAGTGCACACGCCAGGCTGGGTGCCTTTTGTGCGTCTCACGCGAGCTGGCGGCTGCTCCTCTCTCTTTTGGTAGGACCCACAAATTTGAAAATATTTGGGTCTTTGCAAGAAAAATCAACTCCCTCTCTCTCATCTCTCTCTCTTTCATGTGGCAAAAATGTCTGAAAAAAATCAAGAAAAATCCATCTAGGTGTTGCTCTAATAATAAAGTTTATTCAAAGATGGTTGCGCTAATAAGTTTGATTGGTCATAATATATGAGTAATTGAAACTTTTTAGTATAGAAGATATAATGATATTGACAAGTCAATGTCTAATTTTTCTTTTTATATGACTATAGAGTGACATAGGTATACAATTTTTACGTCTAATGATAACTGTAATATAACATGTTTGTTACCTTTTTTTTTTTGTTGGCAATGCGTGATTGAATGTCTTAATTACATTGACGATTGTTTATTCTTCGCCAATGCTAGATTGAATGTTTTCCCTCAATGAGTTGTCAGTAATGTCCTATGACTGTAATGCAGTAGAACCCTTAGAGCATCTCCATTAGGCATAGTTTTTTAAGAAATTTTGTCGAATTACAAGGAAAGAGTGAATAGAACAACAGCAATAAATTAAAAGAAAACATATGTTAGGCGAAAAAATAAATTTAAAAAGCTTTTACGCACTCAGGGCGCGCGATGCTTGCAATGAACGCACATGAGAGCTGAGTAGCTTTTCCTTTGTTCTCTCCACGCGGGCCCCACATTTGGAGACAAAAAAACTACTCTCCTCGCAACAAGCCAACAATCCAAATCTTCTCTCTCCAACACACTCTCTTTTCCACCAAGGATCCAACCTCCTCAACAACTGAGCTAAAACCCCTACTAGGGAAGCTCTTTTGTTGTAAATCACGAGATGTTTTTGGTCTTTCTCAGTCCGTCTTACAGTTCGGTCCACCCGAATAATCCCCGCTCGCTCCGAGAGGCACGGAAGTTGGCCCAGATGATTTTTTTTTCAATATTTAAATATTTGTTGAGTAGAATATTATAAAAAAAAAAAAAATTAAAAGCATCTGATGTGTCAAATAACACCGATGTCTTGTTATACTTGATACAATCACATATGTGTATTGAGTTGTACCGAATACTATATACACTAGAATGCTCGATACAATTATGCTTACATGGTTGTATCAAATATAATACAAACCCAACTGACTAATACCTTATAATTCTTGATAGGGGAATTTATAATAATTCCGCAGTATGATATCCACAACGTACCATACTGTCATCCCAGAAAAAGTAAAGAAATAGTGGTCTGTATCAAAACCACTAGAAAGGTCCTTTAACGTTTGCAAGTATAAAGGAGCTATTGGCAATTAATGTAACGTGGTCCGATATAAATGGACCAACACTGAACTTCTATCACAAATTAAAGCATACATAGATTATGCATTTTTTTTCATAATTATGTATTTTTCTAATAGTTAATTAACTTCTATTTTACTTAATCATTTGTGCTCTGATACATGTTTTTACTTTATATTCACAATCATTCTAATACTTTTTTTTTTTTATGTAAACCACAATGTGGTCCGGGTATTTCTCTGTTTGTTTAACGGTCCAGGTCCACCCGGTTCACTCCAAGAGGGACAAAAGCTAGTCCAAAGGGAATCAAACCCAGGTTATCCCAGAATTCTCCCTCATAAAGAAAGCTCATTTGCCACTTAAGCTACCATGTTGGGTTATTCTAATACTTTATGACAATATATAATTTGGCTTATTTTTATCATCGTCAAACAATGATCATACTACACGTACACTTCTACATTTACCACTTCGTCAAACAAGGATCATGCTACACACTTCTACATTTATCACTCACAAACAACCACTCTTTATGTGGCAATTGCATTTTTGTGACGTGGAATTTTTTCGCATCAAGAAGTCGTTGTTAGTGAATGACAATTGTAGAGGTGTTTAGCATTTTCCATCAAACAATTAGGAATTTAGGGATTCCAACAATTAGCTTCAATTCACACACACACACTTTTTAAAGTGCACCCAATGGTATATGAAACTGCTTTGCACTTTTATATATCATTAGATATTTAGATTCACCCTTTTAGAATCACAGATTTAAGTGCACATGTACGTACCATTAGATGCATTTTGCAGTTTAGCTTGATTCATTTTGCAGTGTCGCAACGAGAAGATCGATGTCTAGAATGAGTTATATATCAATTTTTTCCAAAGGTCTAATTCTCCTATGATCCACCTCCCCCCGCCCCACTCCCTTGTACACACATGACAATAAGTCATATATCTACCCATTTAAAGAATTCCAAACTCGAACCTAATTATGTATATAACTATTTGAACACATTAGAAATCCATTTTATACTTATCCATACCGTACCCTTCATAAAATCTATTTAGTACTATTTATGAGGACTCAAATCCATTTAAAATGTTAAATTTAGTACTTAATTAGCTTGGTAATACTCAATTCATTGTCATCCATATATATATATTTCATGGGAAGCAAGTGCATGTGAAAATGCATATTGGTGAATTTATTAGACATCCCACTTGTGTACATATGGACAGATAGTGAAAGGAACTGTGTTCCCTTACTTTCATCCCAATTAGGTATATATACATTCATCTAAAGTCATGCATGTGTGTGCCATTTTGATGTGTAGTTTAGTTGGTACCTTTAGTTTTCATTTGAGTGTTTATATAAGTGTTTCTCAATACTTGATAAAAAGAAATTAAAAGAAAAAAAAAATGTATACTTATTACCATAATGGGACTTGAGTATGGTGAGATAAGTTTTGACACAATGGTGAAAGAGGTGAACAGAGAAAGGTATAATTCTTTGATTTATATTTATCCGCATTCGTGATTTGGATGTGCGCTCGGAGGAAAAATCCGTTTTTTTATTAAAACAAAAGGTACAGTTATAAGAATGAGCATTCAAAATTATAGATACAACAATGTTTTTATAATTAATATAATTAACTATTATATTTTTAAAAATATATATTAACTAAAAATGTCTGAAGCGTTGATTAAGTCAAAGCGAATGTAAAATTTTAGAGTTTATATTGGGTGTAATGTGGACATTGTGGGTACAATGTTTCTTTTGCACCTAATAAAACCCTAAAATTATTTTAATTATACACTTTGCAAAAAAACATCAGTGCTAATTGACATCTATCTACTTTCCCTATATTAGTTTGGCTATACTTTTAAATTAATTAAAAATTTCCTTTCAAAAAAAAAATAATTAAAAACTAATACGGAGTAGATAATTGAGTAATAACCTGAAAACTACCCTATTTAGCTAGCTGCTTACCAGATGTGGAGACAAGAAAAAGGAAATATGCCAAACATTGTCTTAACAAAGTAGCTATAGACAAGTTTTCTTAATTCCAAAATGTTTTCTTAACAATAATCACTTTTTGTGTTATAAACTTTCATGTAATCTGAAACTCTATATATATTTATTAGACTTCCCAGTATTTGATTAGTAACTTAATTTATTTTTAATTAGTAGTGTAGTCAGTAATTCATGGACATTCAATGAATGAAAGAAAAATCCAAAGAAAAAAAAAAAGATTGGAGGAGAAATTCATGAAGGAAAAGAAAATATTTTCCTATTTATTATTTGTAAATTAACTAACATCATCATAAATCTAACTAACTAATAAGAGGGAATTCACATTATACCTCTAAATTATGTCATTTTTTCTGTTAAATATTTTTATACATTGTGCTATAAGAGTTGTATTATAATTTTTTTTTTTTTTGAAAAAAGTATCCTTACTATTATAACTTCAATTATACCACCCATATACCTTATCTTTTTCTCCTTCTTTAATTATCATTTTATTAAATCATCATATTACAATTATTTTAATAGTAGATTATATTTAATTAAATATATTTGAATATTAAATCATATGTGTGTATATAACACATATATTATTTGTGCAAATATACATATATGAAAATATTAAATTATATATATATTTCTTTACTTTTTTTTTTGTTGCAAATATTAAATTTTATGAAATTTATTTACATTATTATTAAAAATATAAATTTTTTTTCTAATATTTTTCAAATATGATAAGGAATTGCAAAAGATAATTTAAACTAAAAATGTATATTTATTTATATTAATCAATATTTTAATATCAAACATAAAATTTTGTGCATCACACATACATAATGTTATAAGCATCAATGTGGTAATTAAATAGAAAAATGGTACATTTTTTTGTCTTTCAATTATTTTATACTAACCATTTTAGTCTGTCACTTTCTACTGTTGCAATATGTTTCCATAACATTTCAAAAAGTTACAATTTTAATCTCTAGAGTAATAAAGTCAGTAAACTACAATATGATTATTTTAGTAATTTATTATATTTCTTATTTATAACCACTTCTGTTTCGCTTTTTCATAAGCAAAATTGAGAATTGACAAATTTCTTTCATAAATTTCTTTCTTTCTTCAATTGTTGTACATCGTCTCTATTTTCCTATACAAAGAACCTACTAAAATCAAATTATCTATTTTGAATATGAAATACCAATACTGATGAGGGTTATAATTAAAGAAGAAACATAATTATACTCATACTATAACATGAGACTTTTTATTTGAAGCTGACCTCTTAGTTTCATTGGACCACACATGCTTAACTTATTGGGTTAAATGGTTGATTAAGAAATTAAATTGAAAATGTACTATATATAATAAAGAGTAATATTATATATTTTTTAAATGATTAGAAAACTCACAACATCAATTATTCAAGTCCGTGCTCTCGTTTCTATATAATAATTTGCAAATCACACGAGAAACGTAAACCACATTAATAAAATTAAGATGTTGGTTAAAATCAAACTTGTGATATTCTAATACAAAAATCATACTCTATTCACTGGATCATTCTTCCGGGACCATTCACACCTAGCTAACATGGCCCTATAATTTCTCTGAAAAATTGAGTCAATTTTTGTTCATTTGCTTTTCATTCTCCAATAAAATTAGAATAAGTGACTATAATTTTACTAAAAGTTTACTTTTCACTTTTATTTTACCTAACATGCTCTAATATAAGATATTGATCCAAAGACAATGATCGAGGGATCACAACTTATACTATATTCTTTTTCTTCCGTAAATAAGTATTGTATACGATCGTGCCATATAAGATGTGTACTAAATTTTTTTAACTACTATAAAAAAATATTGTATTTTGGCAAAAACTTGGATGAGTCCGTACGACAGGTCGGGTTAATAACCTTATGTTCTGGTGGTACGAAATGACTACTCTCCCAAATGGGAGGTTATGAGTTCGATTTTCAGTGGGGCAGTATTGATTGTTTGTGTTTCAGTATATTGTGAAAGTATTTATGAACAGATACTACATTGTAACAAAGTCAGTAGTACTCAAAAAAAAAAATTTAAAGTGTTTATTACTTAAATGGAAAAGTGTAATACACATTCAAAAGTATAAGTAACAAACATTTTATTCTTGATTAGTATTACATATACTTTTCAGTATAAATGTTATATTTTTATATAAATCATATCTGATTCGACTCGCCTCACGAATCAATTTAACACAAGTGTGACTCTTATATTTTTAGTTAACATTCTCACGTAGCATCTACTTACTCTTCTTTCGACCGTCAATAAAATCAGGACCAATAAGATTTTTTTTCTCTAACCCATACGTATCAATCTTTATATATGTTTGACTAATTAATAGGAATTTGCGGCCATGAAGGCTACTACGGAGAAATGTTCTCAAACGGCTGCGTTTTGGCATTATGCAAACTGGTCTCATCAGCTGTAACAATCAGGAATATATATATATATATATATATATATATATATATATATATATATAGTCCAACATGGTGATTAATTATCAAACTCATATCTTCATTATTCACTTGTGTAGATTAGTTAATTAGAACTTTTTCTACTAACGACCTTGTGGTCCATCAAGTTGTTCTTCTATGTGGGTTCAAGCTTTAGTGGAGATGGATTATTGGCTTTTTGTGCTTTAGTAGGTTGAGAGAGTAGTTATGAACAGATATTACATTGTAACAGAGTTAGTAGTACTAAAATAAAAAATAAAAAAAATAAGTAAATAAATAAATAAATAAATAAATAAATAAATAAATATATATATATATATATATATATATATATATATATATGTATAACTTTTCCTCTAAAAAACATTTGCATTCACACAATAGATATCTAAAAAACTTGCCCTCATGCTAGCAAGGAAAAATATCCTTTAACTCAAGAGAATAACCTATTTTTTAAAATAATAATACAATCCCTTGAGAAGTCGACTTTAGACAACTCATACTGCGGACCCAAACTAATAGAACCCTTTGCGAAACCTACCCAACCTAAACGACTCACCCTCTGAACCCTTTCTTGACGGTCACGTAACCATTTCCCACCACACTCCAATCTTTCAATGAAAACACCAATATTGGACAAGGTTGCAAAATACGTTAGATGCCTGATTTTTTATTTTTATTTTTTAAATTTTTTTAATTGTTTTTTTTTTAAATTTAAACTAAAAATTATAAAAATTCACTAATAGTTGTAAAATGGTTCAAAATAGTGTTGAAACAATCTAAATACATAAAAAAAAACTAAAATTAAGAGCAAAAGAAGCATTTTTTTGAGAAATTGATGGGGCAAACCACCTTTGGCTGTTTGTTTCATACAGATCTCGAAAAAATACGCGATTTGAAAAAAAAAATTATCCAAAACGGATAACCGAGTCAAAAGTTATGTCTTGCCAAACATTTGACACTTTACAACTAAAAAAAAAAAAAAACCGCACGTTCAACCGGCCGCAGTGGAGGCCGATTCCGGCTTCCCTCGCCACGACCGGGCGGCGCTAAGCGCGATTTTTGCAACACTATTATTGAGTGATACTTCCATCCCACACCTGAACCCTTTCTTGACGGTCACGTAACCATTTCCCACCACACTCCAATCTCTCAATGAAAACACCAATATTGGGTGATACTTCCGTCCCACACACCAGCCTTTCAACATAAACACCAAAATCCAATGCATGCATGCTTACTTCCTCACGTAAATATTCTAACACTTGCACCCCTCTTGTGCGAAAGAAAACATTTATGCTATATAATTCAAATTTTTAAAAAAGTTTAATTGTATATATACTAGTGTAAACTCATAGCCCTCTCCAAACAAACGCTACTTAAAACAATTGTTATACGGTGGACCATGGTTCGAAAACGGTGCCGTTTCTTTAAGTAAAGAAACGGCAGCCGTTATATTTAACAAATTCCGTATTTCTAGTGCATGTGTTCAGAACAAAATAAAACTACAATGTATCTAAAATGAAACTGAGTAACTTGTCTCACATATTGTGTTTATATTATCAAATGAAAGTGTAACTGAATTGAAATGATACTTTAGTTTTGTTGAAATGAAACTACAGTATGTATAAAATGAAACTGAATAACATGTCTGACATATTGAGTGTATATTGTCAAATGAAACCGTAGTTGAATTGAAATGATGTTTTAGTTGTGCTTAAATGAAACTACAGTATGTATAAAAAGAAACTTAATAACATGTCTCACATATTGAGTGTATATTGCCAAATGAAACTGTAGTTATATCAGAATGATATTTTAGTTGTGTTGTAATGAAACTACAATGTATATAAAATGAAACCGAATAACAGTTTCACATATTTGAGTTTATATTGGCCAATGAAACCGTAGTTGAATTAGAATTATAATTTAGTGGTATTGTAATAAGATTAAAGTGTGTATAAAATTAAATTCAATAACAGGTCTCACTGTAATAAGACTATTATATGTATAATGTCAAATGAAACATTAGTTGAAACAAAATGAAACTTTTGTTGTACTGAAATGAAACTACAATATATATAAAATGAAAATGAATATGCTATATAAATAGAATTAATTAATTACACAAAACGGGTGTCGTTTCTTTTCATTAAAAGAAAAGACATCGTTTTGGAGCATGATCCACACAGCTGTGTGGACCATAAAATTTTCCTACTTAAAACATTCCCAATTAGGAGAACTTGATTTTTCTTTGATCTGACCCAAATCGAAAATGGATCTCAGTGCAAATTATATCACACAATAATCAACTTTAAAGGCCAATTTAGCTACTCTCCCCAATGGCATTTCACAAATGATTGCAAAACCGATGTGATTTGGAAGCTTATTGATTAGTAATTGTAGGAGTGAAGGTAGTAATGTGTATGGAGGGAGTTATATGTAGTGTAGATCGAGTAGAAGAGGATCGGAGATTATTAGGTGATCTGATGAGAATCTTTTAGTCACATTTTCTGGCTTATATACAGTGCAGTTTCTTTTTGGATACTGCTCCCCCAATCTCTCAACCTCAGTTTTCGCAAAAGCAAAAGTGCCGGCCGGCATCTTAGGCATGCATGTTTTATGGCCTAAATTTTACTTCACTTTTCATTCCCAACTCTCAACCTCAGTTTCCCCTATAAAGCGTAAAGGTGGGATTCTTGCTTTAGAATCTTTCCTTATTATCACCACTTTGCTACTAAAATTGGACCATTATTTGGGTAAGAAAAAAGACATAGTTAGGTGATATAAGTAAAAGTAACTATTACTAACACGTAACGTTGTCGTTTTTTACTATGTCAATCATAACAATAACAAATATTAAAAATGGTAAGAGATCAAGTAGATTTTTTTTTTTTTTTTTTTTTTAATGACAAGGAATTGCTCAGCCAGTATCTTAAGATATGTGATAGGTATCATATTCATATGTGATATAGTCTGTAAACCACAGAGAAAAAGTAAATTGCACTAGAAAAGATGAAATACAACTTTTAAATGGACAAAAGTGAATGGAATATATGCGTCGTGTTAAAGAATTTTGATCAAATCTTTTCGAGTAAGAGTTGAACTCTATGAAGTGTAACTCAAGTTGAATCCATATGTTGATTTATAGAGAAGCTCATAATTGCTATCCGAAGGTACGCCCTAGGTGAAACTCAACTTGTGACCTTAATCGGCAAAAGATCAGAATGAGGTAAAGCAACCTAGATATATTGCACATATATAGTTGACTGTCTCAAACCAAGAAACCAATATGCATGTATCTCTCATTATATTGGGAGTCGAACTTGAAACATTGGCTTATAGTTGAATCCATATTAGTCTTATCATGGTTGAAAAAATCGCTAGGCGTCCGTGTATTTTTTATTTTTTAAAAAATTGTTTAAATTTTTAAAGTTTTTTAAGACTTATTAATTATAATAAACTATTTAATATTTTAATATTTAATACTAAAATATTAAATATTAACCAAAAAAACATAGAGTTTAAACAAGTTAGAGTTATTTTGCTCAAAATGACACATCGTTTTGAGTGAAATAACTCATTTAGAAAAGAAGGAAACAATAGTTAATCGGCTGACTAAGCGGCCTAGTCGGTGCCTAAGAAGCCTAGGCGGCCTAGCCGGCCAACCGTCTAGATCATCGATTATGGTGATACGCTAGGTGGTCGGCCAGCGCGTAGCGCCTAGGCAGAAATTAATCGGTGCCTAGGCGAGATTTTTGCAACACTGAGTCTTATAGTACTTAGAATTTTTTTTTTTTTTTTTTTGAAGGTCAACCAATGGGTTGTATTCATAGATAAGCTGAAATAGCGTCCGGTGGGATAGTATCCCAATACATAGCTGTGTCATACTGGAAAGCTGTAGTAGCTAAACTATGTGCTAAAATATTCTGCGATCTAGGTAAGAAGTTAACATAACAATAATTAAAAGTAGATAAATGATTCCTGCATCCATCAATTGCATAGCCAACATACGATCGTGTCAGCAGCTGTGGTGTCATTAAGTAAGTCTGCAGTACCTGGCAATCTGTATAAAGCTCCATATTTTGCTCTCCACGCTCGCGTAGCCAAGAAAGAGCCTCCTTAAAAGCATAAGCCTCCGCCATGAGTGGTGAAAAACAATGTGGCAAAGGTGCGGAGTACGCTGAGACAAATTGACCACCCGGTCCTAGTATTACCACTCCAACCGTTGCTGTGTTGTCCGTGTGTCGATATCCAGCATTGACATAGCACTTGGATGGTGGTGGTTGCGTCGGAGTGTGATTGGGTGCGGCATGCTGGGCTGTACCGGTTCCGGTTCCGTGAGCAGTGGGTTGCGCTACTGTGCTGGGCATCACGGGACTCGGGTCCCTTCTTGGTGCATGGGCTTGACGCCATGCTGTAATTTCGGCCTGGGCCGCGGCGAGCACTCGCCGTGGTCTGGGCAAACATGCATCCCAAACCGCACCATTCCGAGCTCTCCATACATGATAAATAATTGCAGCTGCGTAGGCAATACCATCAGAATCTAGAACATTTAACATTTCACTAAACCATTCATAAAAAATATTTGTCACAATATTTGTAGATGGAAGGTTAGATAGTGCCCAAATGGTCTTGTATAGTCACACGAAACCAATGTATGCATAATATCTTCATTTGCAACTCCACACATGGCACACACCGGATCAATCTCCACTCTTTTTATAAGCAAGTTTTGGATAGTAGGAAGAATATCACTCAAAACCCTCCATAGTAAGGTTTTCCATTTGGGTGGTATTTTCTGTTTCCACAATGTGAGCCACTTTGCAAATCCCACATTTGCAATATTTTCATAATTCCCCACCATACACCTATACCCATGTTTAACCGTGTAATTGCCCTTGGGGTCCCCATGTCAATACCACATGTCATCATAGCTTGGGGAGACTGGTATTTTTAGAATCCTACTCACATCACCAGGCTCAAAAATATCAGTAAGTAAATCATAATCCCAAGTGCCTGTATCTTGGTTAATTAAATTGATTACTCTGGCATTACTCAGTTGGGGTGGCATTTCTGTCTGGATCATGGGGTCATCTTTATCTTGCAACCACGGGTGTCCCCACACAAAGGTAGAATCTCCGTTCCCAATTCGTCTTCTCACCCCACTACAAATTAAACTCTTAGCCGTCATAATGCTCCGCCAACAATGACTTGGATTGTTTCCTAGAATTGCATCAGTAAAAGGTTGGTTAGGATAATATCTGGCCTTATAAACTTTAGAAACCAAAGAGTCTGTATTGGTCAATAGCCTCCAAGCTTGCTTTCCCAATAGTGCCACATTGAAAGCTCTTAGGTCTTTAAAACCCAATCCACCATACTTCTTGGGTATACATAACTTATCCCAGGCTTTCCAATGGATTCTCTGGTCAGTCCCTGAGCCCCACCAATATCTATTCATCAACCGCTCAATAGCCATACAGATATTAGTAGGCAATAAGAAAACACTCATTGAGAAGGTAGGCATAGCCTGAGCCACACTTTTCAATAAGATTTCTTTTCCTGCCTGCGATAATAGTTTCTTGTTCCAAGATCCTATTCTCTGTCTGATTTTGTCCTCTATATAAGCAAATGCGGCTTTCTTATTCCTTCCAATGAATGATGGCAATCCAAGATACTTTCCAAAGTTAGGAGCCTGAACCACACCCAAAACTTGTGCCACATTTTCCCTGACCTCCTCTGTTGTATTCTTACTATAGCATATACTGGATTTATGGTAATTAACAGCTTGCCCAGACAGACTTTCATATAGAGCCAGACATCCTTTAATTTCATTTGCCTCCCGCACAGTTGCTTTAAAAAATAATAAGCTATCATCAGCAAAGAAAAGATGGGAGATAGGCGGAGCACCCCTTGCTACTCTACATCCATGTATTAAACCCCTTCCTTGTGCCTGTTGTAACAACATAGAGAGACCTTCCGCACAGATTATAAACAGGTACGGCGATAATGGATCCCCCTGTCTTAAACCCCTAGTTGGTATTAGTGAGTCACTCCGTGTCCCATTCACCAGGAAATTATAGGATACCGTCGTAACACACGTCATAATAAGATCAATCCACTTATCATTAAACCCGAGGGCCATCATCATACCTTTCAAAAATGGCAATTCCATCCGATCATAAGCTTTCGCCATATCTAATTTTAAGGCACCCCAACCAACCACTCCACACTGTTTCCTGTTCAAATAATGGCCTACCTCTGAGGCAATCAAAATATTATCCGTTATCAACCTGCCTGGTATAAAAGCACTCTGGGATTCAGATATAATACTATCCATTAGGGGTTTCATCCTCCGGGTTATTATTTTGGCCATAATTCTATAAATGACATTACTAAGCGCTATTGGTCTCAAATCAGTGACCTGTTCAGGGACATCTTTCTTAGGAATTAATACAACATCGGTATTATTCAAACCAGGTGGCAATGAGTTTGCATTCAGACAGTCTACAACAAAAGTCGAGATATCACCTCCTACAATATCCCAAAAACTTTGATAAAAACCCGGGTTCATCCCATCCGGCCCTGGTGCCTTATCAAGATACATTTCAAACAGAGCATCTTTCACCTCACCAACCTCAAAGGGTCGCATTAATACCTCATTCTGTGCCTGAGTGACTCGTGGCGTAACATTGTTATAGATCAGATCACCGCTTACGGGATTATTAGTTGTAAAAATGCGTTTAAAATAATCCAGAACTACACCCGCCATATCATCCCCTTCCATCCATTCACCACTATTATTCATAATTTTAACTAGAGTATTCTTATTCCTTCGGTTCGAGGCATACCTGTGATAAAACTTCGTGTTGGCATCCGCATCCTTGAGCCAGTGCTGTTTGGCCCTCTGCTTCCAGTATGCATCTTCCTGCATCTCCACTCGGTATAGATCCGCTTCCAGGCGGTTATACTCATCCAGGGATGCATGATCAGTACATCCCTAGAGTTGATCTTGCCTCCTCCGGAGCTGCTCAATCCTTTCCCCAAACTTATGGTACCTGTCCCCCCCCCCCCCCCCCCATCGGGTTAACCGGTTTCCACAATGTGCAATACAGCCTTGTGCTCCCCTATCCCTTCCCTCCTCCCATGACTCAGCCACTACCGCTCTACATCCCTCATCATAGAGCCATGCCATCTCAAAACGAAACCTTCGGCCCCCACCCCTCCTACTCCCATATTGCCGAATCCCCATGAAAATAGCTGAGTGGTCTGACCGTCTAGTCCATTGATTTGCAACTGTGACCCCATTTACAATATCCCTCCAACGGTTAGTGACTAGTACCTTATCTAATTTTTCCTGAATCCATCCAGGAGTGCCTTTGCCCGTTTGCCATGTGAACTGATTACCACTCATTGGTAACTGTGCCAAACCACACTGATCCATAGTCTCTCCAAAGCCGCGTAACAGACTGTTCGGGTGTGGATTTCCTCCTCTCTTCTCATACTGGTACAAGAGATCATTAAAGTGGCCAATCACAACCCAGGGTAGCTCAGATTGTGTTGCCAACTGTTTCAATAGATCCCATGACTCAGTCCTCCGTGTACGTTCTGGATAGCCGTAGTAACAAGTCATTCTCCAGTTCGGAAAACCACTTATACTCACCTCCACATCAATGTGTGTCTTCGAGTAACCCAGTAATCTTGCAGTATTATTCTTTCTCCAAAGCAATGCCAAACCACCACTACGGCCTGTATTATTAACATAAAAAAGACCCTCGTAACCAATCTTAACGCGAACTCGTTCTGCATGTATTCGTGCTACTTTCGTTTCCATCAAAAATACAAAATCAGGCTTCTTCTTGGACACCATGTCCACAACTGCACGAACTGTCCGTGGATTGCCCAAGCCACGACAGTTCCAACTCAGAGTACTCATTGTTGTGGGCGGGTCTGGAACCAGAGCCCGCCTGATGCAAGTTTTTTGAGCTATCTGCCATACTAGTATCTGTATCTGTCAGTTGTCTACTATCCTGCCTGCGACGCTTAGCCAACGCCGTTACCCCCTCCTCCTCCTCCTCCTCTCGGCCTTGTACCCCTACTACCGGTTTTTCTGGCGCCACCCTCACGGGTTCCAGGCGGATCGGTGGATCATCCTCGGTTAGTAGCCATGATTCACCGACTGGCCGTGGTCCTCTTGCCTGCCCAGCTCGCATCCACACACCATAAGGATATTGTTCAGCAGTCAACGTCGAGTTTCTAGCTTTCAAGCAGAACTTTTCCGAGTGCCCCAAAAGTCCACAGAAAAAGCAAAAAGTATGTAGTCTCTCGTATTTGAAATTCACCCACCCCCAAGACTTGTCCCGGCGAATCAATTTCATCCTCCTTTTCAGGGGCTTATCCACAGACATACAAACCCTAATTCGGTAGAAAGCTTTGAGTGGCCCCTTCATCTGCCTTTCATCAATCTTTAAGAATTTCCCCAGAAAATTCCCTGTCTGTTCAAGTACCGGTACCGTATTATAACCAACCGACAGGTTGTACACCTGCACCCATAAATCCACTGTATCAAGCACCATATCCTTCGGCAATTGACCATCCTTCACCTCCCTACAGAGCAGCGTACAATTCTCAAAGGACCACGGTCCCTCATCCATAACCCTCCGGACATCCGTTATGTGATGGAATACAAATTGAAAAAGATTCGGTTGGAGCTCCGTGATATGCACACCACTTACCGGTTTCCATGCCGAGGCCATAACCTGTCGCATATACTCAACCTTGATCAATCGTTGAGTCAGAAACCGGCCAACCACCACCCAAGATTCTGCTACCGCCGCTGCGCCACTGTCGACCGCCGGCGCCTCAACACCGGCGTCCTCGTCTTCCAATTCGATATCGGCCCATCTGCTCGATAGCCCCGCTATCTCAGCCTCAGTTGCTGCCATGTCCGCCGTCTAGACGCCTGCCGAACGTGAGATGGTGAAGCCTGCCGATCGTGTTGCTCGTGCGCGGCCTCCGTCGGAATCTACTTTGCGTACGAAACCCTAGTTACGGGAGAAAAAAAAGAGAACCCTAACGTAGAGGGAAAAACTTATAGTACTTAGAATATTATATGCTAAACACAACAAAAATAAAAATACAATATTTTCACTGTTTTTAGTATTCAACATGGTTACGGTTCAACTTGAAACAACTCCATGCAATAGTTTAAACCATTAACTGAATTGAAGTAAAACATATCATACAAAAAAGTTTTTAAATCAAAACTGTGTCTTATGTACCAGTTATCAAAATACTTTAACGGGTATTCGGTCTAGTAAAAATATTTTAACCACACACAAGATATTATCATTAAAAATTTAAACTTTTAACTCAGAAAAATCGGATACATGCATATATATATTACTTAATTTGATAATTAATTAATTAGTACTAGGTACAAGATTTTGTTCCTCTCCAAGTGCTAATGGGTTACTGTTATGGATGAGTTGAAGAATTTTGAAATGGTAGTATTATATAATGAAGCTTTTCAAAAGTTCTGTTTGTCTACCCAAATCCAATCTTAAAGTTGTCAAATATTACTTTCGAATTTTTCACATAACACAAAATATATATAATAGCAAAAATAAGGAAAATTATAATTTTTATCACTAAGTTACATGATAATTGTAGAATTCGTCTCTAATTGTTGGTCGTTATCACTTTTCGTCCCTAAGATATACTCCGTAATTGATGTTGCTAATTTGTTCCTTTACTAACAAAACATTAGGGACGAAATTCGCAATGTTAGTATAACTTAGGGACGAAGATTGAACACAACCTGTTATTAATAAAAGGATGAAATTTACAACGTCAATTATAGCTTAAGGACAAAAAGTGAGTACGACTAACAATTATGGACGAATTCTACAATTACCCTATAACTTAGGAACGAAAATTGTAATTTTCTTAAAAAAAATATTTACATTTATTTAAATATGCATTGTCACTCTTTTATCAAATAAAATGTTGTCAATTGTTTGGTCAACAACAACTTTTTTGATAATAAATTGATATTCATTTTACTAATTAATTGAATATATATTTCAAAATTTACATGATGAAGACGAAAACCCATATCGGCAAATAAAGAATCATTATTAATTTTGTAAATTTCAAAGCTAATCATTTAACTTAGCAAATTTACATTCTAAAAGTGTAAATAAATAATAAAAAGACAAAATAAATTATCAATTAATTAATCAACTAATAAAACTAAAACATATATACCTTAAATTTAGAGAGTAATGAAATTAAATTAG
This sequence comes from Ipomoea nil, assembly GCF_001879475.1. Taxonomy (NCBI): domain Eukaryota; kingdom Viridiplantae; phylum Streptophyta; class Magnoliopsida; order Solanales; family Convolvulaceae; genus Ipomoea; species Ipomoea nil. Next base: position 696,229 of record NW_017618198.1, on the reverse strand, counting down.
ATACGTAATGCCCTCCATTATTGAAATCTTAATAAAATAATAAGTTAATTAATAAAAAAAAGATGAATTTAATTATTTGATTTATTTACTTTCACTTAATGAATTTGAACTTTTATATATATATATATATATATATATATATATATATATATATATATATATATATGAGGGGTGGGGCCAGGACCCCTACCCAAGGGTAGCTCCGCCCCTGCTTAACTCTCACGAGACTTAGATTTCTTCTTTCCTTTGCTTTTTGGAATGTTAAATGGCATGTGGGGCAGTTCCATCCACACTTCTTATTTGAAATTGTCAAAATGGAATAAACGTACTCTACGCGTTTTTGTTAGTGACCCCAGTAAATCTGGCATTGTGATCTTAATTACAAAATGATCAGAATAAATTAAACTAGTCTAAGTTGTTTACATTTAACCAGCTTAATTTTATTAAAAAGATCAATACGCTGTTTCAGGTAGAAGTTAAACTTATAATCTTGTGATTATCAAGTCAATAGCAGACTGACAAACTTGATTGGGTTTTTCACATCCTCTACCCTTTTTATGTAGAACGTAGGTGTGTATATAAGATCAAAGTTGGTTTAGTTTGAATATGATTAATGGGATATAAATAGTAATAATATTATCGATGAATAATTTAATGGTAGGAGTGTAGGATAAAGTAGTATATGAGAAATTTTATGGTGTTGATTGGCATGGTTGTCACTTGTACTCCGTACCAGGGGCAATTTGAAAAGTTTTGGAGGAAATTTTAGTGCCTGTTTACTAACAGAAAATTTTCTTCAGTTTTTTAAAAAATTAGAGAATCAAAGAATAGAAAACAGAAATCATATTTACTAACACAGTTTTCTATTTTGAAAACTGAAAATAATTTTTCACTCTTAAAAACTGTTTTCTAATGAAAAACGGAATCATCTATCATCTATTTGTTTATATGTCACTATAAGCACATTACTATGATTACATTCATTATCATCTTTTTTTACTTATCACCGTCTTCTATCTTTTCTACTCACTTTACTTATTTAAACTTATTTGCTTACACTTTAAAGTTAGACATTATTTACATTATCAAAATTAAGAATTGGACTCTATACAATTTTTAGATTTTGATTGAACTCAATAGATTACTAGTTCAGATATTTTTAGTTATGTTATATTGTAACACAAGTTCGGTACAAATATCGGATATTAAAATCTCAAATATATTATAATTCAAAGTAAAAATTATATATTCATATAAATGTCATTCAAATGAATATATCCAAAAAATATTTTAAATATTAGCTAAAAAAATATTAATATTATCAAAACTAAATTTTAAGTGAAATTAGTACGTTATTGGTTTGGATATATTTTTTAGTTTTTATGTAAAGATCTTACATATATTAGACTTAAAAGTAAAAAAAAAAAAATAAATTTATTCCATTTAAACCAAACATATATAAGAATATTTTAAATATAAGATCTAAAAACCACTCGAAATTAAACTTGTGTTAATTTTATAACGTCAATTTAAAAAAAATTTAAAAAAAATAAGCGTTAGTAAACAAGTTTTCTAAACAAAAAACGGAGAATCAAAACTAAGGACAATGTCTCACAATATCCAATACAAACTCAAAGTTTTTTTTTTCATTTAGTTTGAGTGTATGAAATACTGGGAACATCGTCCACATAATACTCGGTACAAACATATATGCATCACACCTAATTGTGCTTTCCGAACACTTTGTGATGCATTTATGTGTATCTAATAATGAGTGCCCGCACGGGAACCTGACCATATATATATATATATATATATATATATATATATATATATATATATATATATATATATATATATATATATATATATATATATATGGTAAAACATGCGGCTGAATAATAGTCATTGGTCTTGCCAAAATCAACTGTCAAGAATGAACACTGATTAAAAAAATGCGGTGGCATTTTGGTAATTTTGCGTATTGTTGAAACTTAATGTGTATATTCTATGTGCTTAAGGTGCGTCGTTTTAACACTTAAGGTGCGTCATTTTAATACTTAAGGTGCGTCAGTTCTACACTTGAGAACTTAATGTGCGTTATTGTTGAAGCTTAAGGTGTGTCATTCTAAAGTTTAAGGTGTGTCTTTTCAAAGCTTAAGGTGCGTCAGTTATACACTTAAGGTACATAAATTTTACACTTAAGGTGCGCCATTTTAAAACTTAAGGTTCATCTTTATAACACTTAAGGTGCGTCATTTTTAACACTGAAGGTGCGCCATGTTAACACTTAATGTGTGCCGTTTTAACACTTAAGTCGCGTCATTTGAGCACTTAAGGTGCGTCTTTGTAACACTTAAGGTGCGCCATTTTTACACTTTGCTTATGTCTTCCCAGGACGCGCATTTTTTTTTTAATTTTCATTGATTTGAGCTATTGATCTAGATTTGATCAACGGCTCAGATCTCACCGCATGTTTCACCTGGGAGACTCTTTGCACCAAATCTCATCCATATATATATATATATATATATATATATATATATATATATATATATATATATATATATATATATATATATATTCTTGATTTGAGCCATTAATCTAAATTAGATCAACGCCTTAGATCTCATCTCATCTTTCACATAGGAGACACTTCGCACGTGAACTGATCCCTATATATATATATATATATATATATATATATATATATAATGCGCTTCCTGCTAACATGCATGTAAATGATCAACTATTTCAAATCGATGCACCTTAAGATATAAAACAACGCACCTTAAGTTTAAACTGATACACCTTAAACTAGAAAATTGACGCACCTTAAGCTTTAAACATACGCACTTTAAGCTATAAAACAACTCACCTTAAGCTATAAAATAACGCACTTTAAGTTTTAAACTGATGCACCTTAAACTAGAAAAGTGTTGCACCTTAAGCTTTAAACATACATACCTTAAGCTATAGAACTACGCACTTTAAGCTCTAAAACTACGCACCTTAACTTTAAAGCTTAAACACCTTAAGTTTTAAACTGATGCACCTTAAATTAGAAAGTGGTGCACCTTAAGCATTAAAAATACTCAGTTTAAATTATAAAACCAAGCACCTTAAGTTATAAACTACACACCTTAAGTTTTGAACTTATGTAAAATTATCATAATACCACCATGTTTCTTTTTTTAAATTTTATCCAATCTGAGTTGTTATTTTTGCTAGATCAAGGGTTGAGATTGAACCACATCTTTCACCTGCCACCTATTACCGCATCTAATCTCTATTTGATATATATATATATATATATATATATATATATATAAGGGTGAACAAATTTCCTCGTAAAAATATTTTGGACTAATATGATTATTGGTCCATCTAGAGTGATCTAACTCATTAGGCTAAAAATTTATAAAATTGTGGTGGCATTTTTGTAAATATTATGAACTTTTGTTATGCATTATGACAAGTTTGAGATTATATCCACTGATAACTAACTATTATAAAGTGTACTTAGGTCTAAAAAGAGTGTAACTGAAGTCTGTTAAGTTTACACTGTAAGGTGTACTAATATGTTACAATGCAACAAACTTATTAGTACATTTTTAGTGCAATATTAGTGCATGTTTTCGCCTATTATTAATATTAATATTATTACATGATTGAATAATCAAGGAACATATATAGTTGAAATTAAATAAAAATATGCATATGCTAAGGTTTTGTTTGGTCAACAATGCTTTTGGGTTCATATAATGTCTTTATATACAAAGACAAAACTGGATTCTATTCCACTGTACTGCCTGTTAACCAACTCCAGATATATATAGTGATAGAATCTGATCTGGAGAACAAAAGGAGTGAACCAACTTAGAGGGTCCGAGGACGGAACCCATGGACTATTACTTTTATCAGGTGGCTGTGTTACATATGTTCCAATTATAATCCTTGGACTTATTATTGGACTCCTGCTTGCAATTTGCATGTCGTGTGGTTCCCAGGCCAATATCTGATCTTCATCACACACTCTAGAATCATTCATTCACACGATTCCCATGTTTCATACACGGAATATCTGTTTGGTAATGGCTATTTTCTTTTTTTTTTTTTTTTTTTTTTTTTTTTTGGGTGTAAATCACGAGGTTTGTTCCGGGTCTTTCTCCATCTGTTTTACGGTCCGGGTCCACTCGATTAATCCCCGCTCATTCAGAGATGCACAAGAGCTGGCCCAAGGGAATTGAACTCAGATTATCCCAAAATTCTTCTCCACAAAGATATTTCATTTGCCACTTGAGCTACTCCATTGGATTCATTTGATAATGGCTATAGTATTTAATATGTATATTTACAGCTAGGGATGACAACGGGACGAAGCGGGACGGAAGTATACTTCCCGTCTCAGTGACCTTATCCCATGCTTGTCCTTACCCAGGAATAAAAAAATTTCTCCCCTGTAAACCTCATAGTCAAAAGTCAAACTAATATTTTAGTATAATTTATAATATTTAACCAAGACTATGTGGTTTAATGGTATCCGGGTTTGACTTCTATTTGGAAGGTTGTGAGTTCAAGCCTCAGTGGAGGCTTTATTCTTTGTGTTTCAGTAGGTTGAGAAAGTATTCAACAGCACACGACTTCGTCTTCGGTTCTTGTTTGTTTTTTTTTTTTTTTTTAAATAAAAAAGTTTAATTAATTTTTTATTTAAAATTTATTTTTCAAATTGGTAACTGCCACATCAGCACACTTTCAGGTCGACATGTCATTTTATACCTAATTGCATGATTTTGTGTAGTTCAGGGACCCAATTGCATTGTTTTTTAGTTCGATAGCCTAATTGCACTTTGATTTGTAGTTTGGTGGCCTATTTGACCCTTATACTTCACATTTTTTCTTTTGAGGTTTTTTTTTTTTTTTTTTTTTTTTTTTTTTTTTTTTTAAATATTTTTTCTTTTGAGTTAATTTCAAGAATTGTCCCTTAACTATTGACATTTATCAAATTTTATCCTTTGACTTTTAATTGGACCATAAATTGTCCCTTAACTATTGATCTTTATCAATTTTTGTCCTCAATTTTTAATATGACAATAAATGAGTTTTTTGCACTTTTGGGCTCACGACTATAGTGGCACTATCAGGATTGTCTGCGACTTTCAAACCTTGCAATTTCGGTCCACGACTATTGTTTTTGTTGAAAAAATGGTCATTCTGGCCAATTTTTCGCCAATTTTTCACAGGAGAACAAATTTCCCATTTCAAGTAGGGATAAAATAGACATTTACATTGCCCTTGCAATCTCGGACCGTTGTTGTCTGTTGACCTCTTATTCTGATCTGCTGTCTTGGGATGAAGATGACCCCTACGTTTGCCTCTTCGAGCAGGGAGAAACCTCGCCGGTGATCATCGTCGGAGTGTTGCCATTTCCTGATCGGTCATTGTTCAAGTGCGAATATCCGAGAAGCTCTCGCCGGAGAAAGTAGACAATGCAACCGATTTTGACTCTCTCATCTTCTCTGATCAATTTCACTTCTATATTGGAAAATTCGCAACCGCCTTTGCTCCAGGGGAATTTTCTGGCGTACGACTCTATCATGATGGAGGACGACGTCGTTTTGTTCGTGAAGGGCGTCAACAACCGTCAAGGTATCAATCGGAACCCAACAAAATTCTGTTGCGTTTTCTTCCCTGGAGATGAAACAATCAACACCGTCAAAATGGACGTCACCAGCTCAATACAAGAGGTCTTTCGATGTAACCGCCTGGAATTCCTCGTCGGAAAACAGCTTATCAAAATCTCATTGGAAATCGTGGGACCCAATCCGATCATCATCCCGACCGTGGCGTTTTACAACCCGCCGCTCCACCTAGCCGAACCGAGGAATCGGAAGTCCAAGCTCTACATCGCCACCATGGTCTATAACGTCGCCAAAAACTTAAAAGAATGGGTTATGTACCATTCCAGAATTGGAGTCGAAAGATTCATTCTTTACGACCGCAAGGGCAATGTAAATGTCTATTTTATCCCTGCTTGAAATGGGGAATTTTTTCTCCGGTGAAAAATTTAAAAAAAAATAGCCGGAAGGACCATTTTTGCAACAAAAACAATAGTCGTGGACCGAAATTGCAAGGTTTGAAAGTTGCAGATCAATCCTGATAATGTCACTATAGTCGTGAGACCAAAAGTGCAAAAAACTCGACCATAAATTGTCCATTGACTATTAATTTTGTTCCAAATTTGATCCTTAAGTTAAATATCCATTTTTTTTAATGCTACTAACTCTGAGACTCAATCTCATGACCTCCCATATGGGAGAGTCACTACATGACATCTGTTCATACATTTAATAAACATTAAATTTAAGAATAATAATGTAAAAATTAGCTTGTTATTGAGATGGACAAATTGAGTTCATAAATTTAATACATTGAGTTCATCATTGTGAAGAACTAAAATGTTTACATTATCACCCTTAATTATTATTATTATTATTATTATTATTATTATTTTGAAAACTATCACCCTTAAATTTAATGTTTATTAAAATGATACTCCGTATTTAACTAGAGGACCAAATTTGAAAAAAAAATCAATAATCAACGGACCTCTTATGGTTAAATTGAAAGTCAATGACGAAAATTGGTAAAGATCAATAGTCAATGAACCATTTATGGTCCAATTGAATGTCGAATGATAAAAATTAATAAATGACAATAGTCAAGAGACCATTCATAGAATTAACGCTTTTTCTTTTAGTATACTATTTGTTTATTGTGTAGCTTCTATGGTATGTCGGCTAATTTACGATATCTAATGAAAATATGAAGTTTTTCTTTTTAAAATGTTATAGATAACCTAACATTTTAATTAGTTATTTCATAGATAAGAATACCATTTTTGTGAGGGATTAATTATGTTCATGCTGAGTAGGACCTCAAAGCGTAACAAAACACTCTTTTATGTGTTTTAAAGTAGTTGCATTTTTTGGGCTCAAAGTCAAAGACCTCTTATTAAGCTAAAAGAGAAATTAACACGCCATCTCATTCATACCCCTAGGTATTGTCATGTTATATTATTTTGTGTAAAATAGAATTAAGACTAATAATTTGTAGTTAGAGTGATTTTTTTGTATGTTTCAAAAATAAATATCATATTTAAGATTTGTAAATAGAATAATTGGTATTAGGAGAATTGAAATATGTTAATCAATTGATTTGCAATTAGCAATTGTTATACCATGGACCAGGGTTCATCTGGTAATGTAAATTTGGGTTCAAAACACACAATTTGCATACTGAATGTTCACAATTTACCTTTTACAAAATTGTGAGCATTCAGTATGTAAATTGTGAACATTCAGTATGTAAATTGTGTATTTTGAACCCGGGTCCATATTAGAGCATCCACTATAGTGTCTTTTTCCAAATTTTTTCAGAATGAATTCTTTCAAGCCAAGGAGCATAGTTGATGTGGGAATGATAATGAAAAAAGAATTCTCCTTCAAATGAGAGAATAATGTCAGATTTATTAAAAAAAAAAAAAAAGGCAGTGAGACGCGTGAGGGAAACGAAATGGTCCACTCGGGCGCGCCTAACCCATTACCTTTTCATTTTTTTTTTTTAAAAAAATCAATTTTTGTTTTTGTTTTTTTCTTTTTTTCCCTCCCCTCCCACATCCTCTTTCCTAATCACTCTTTCATTCTCCCCACTAAATATCTCCACTGATAAGGATGCTCTAAGAGCATCCGCATCAGTTGGGAAGAATGTGGGGATAATGTAAGAGGGATTAGGAAAGAGAATGGAGGGGGGAGGAGGGGGAGGGGGGGAGGAAAAAAAAAAAAGAAGAGAAAATTGATTTAAAAAAAAAAATTAAAAAACTGATGCTATCAGACGCGCCCGGCTTTTGCCCAACTGTGCATGAAACGCGCACAGCCTTACTTTTTTTTAAAAAAAAATTCTGACATTAAACACATTTTGCAGGCTCACTCTTTTCAAATAACCCATTCCCACATTAAGTATTATTTTTGACTTGAGTGATTTATTTCTGAAATAACTCCACTTGAACCACTAGTGAGTCGAGAGCTTCCTGGACTATCAGTCACATTACAAATAGATAATATAATAACTTGTATTAAAACTACTCAATATTCAGTATAAGATAAAATAAGTAGATAACATATTCCTCATAAATACATACAACCGTCTAAATAGCTTACATAGTGTGTATACATACCTATACCCCATAATGAATTTTGCAATCAAGTATGTGGTATAAAGCAATTGGAGCAATTTACATCTTTAGTTACTTTTTATAAGAGCATTACAATTTACAAACTATGATTGGAGTGAACTTCAAGTCTTCAACTACAAAAGTTTCAACTAAAATTAAAAAAAAAAATCAAGAATGATTGAAATGATTTAAGAACTACTATAATCTAACGAACTATGATTACTCCCAAAATAATGGTGTTGTTTACGAGTAATTCATTTCCCAGAAAAATAGTGCTCCGTGTTACTGTACTAGCATATACCTGTAGTATATACTATGATTCTCAATTATTTTGATCCTCAATTATTTTTCAACTATTAATGTAGTCTTTAGTTTTCAATTTCAATCAATTCGATCCTCAAATTGTTTAAAGTTTCGTCAATCAAACCCTTTCAGAGTTTCAGGGGTCAAAATGGTAATTTTCACATTTTTTAAATTTCATCAATTTAGTCCCTGAAATAGTTTAATTTTAAACAATTTGATGATCAAATTAGTTGAAATTTAAAACTATGGACTACATTAATAGTTAGTAAACAATTGAGGGATCGAAATATTGATTTCCCCTTTAAAAAATTATATACGGTGAAATATTTCAATTCTAAGCATTTTAGAACATGCACCCATTAGGTATGCAAAAATGCTACACACAGTGTTCGGAAATGCACCAGTGCACCACACACTCAAAAAAATGCACCACACCGCACCACATCTAATTTTACATTTTTAAACACTTTGTGGTGCATTTTTACGTACCTAATGGTGAGTGACGCACGAGTGCACAGGAAGCATTATCCGCACATGAATCTGACCCTATATATATATATATATGACAGGAAAATAGTAATTAAATTACGCTTGAATTTTTATTTTTAGTATAAGGGGAAGAAAGAGAAACCAAGCTATCACATGTGCCATGTAAAGTCACTCCAATAACACTAGTAATTAAAAAAAAAAAAAAAAAAAAAAAAAAGATGGATTCTATTTCATGGAGAATACAAAAAATGTGGAGCCCACGAAGGAGGTTTTCAAAGTGGCATAGTCATCTAATTTATATAGCATTTTGCTTCACGATGAATAAGTCAGATGATACAGTTTCAGACTCTATTCAATAAACCTCTAATAGCATTTGATGATTTGATCATGATCGAATCCACCATAAATCGGATACAAATATATAATATATGAATAGAAAAAAAAACCTCAAATAGTATTTGATGATTTGATTATGACCGAATCTACCATAAATCGAGTACAAATGTACAACACATGAGTAGGAAAAATACTGGCTATTATTATCTAGGGCGCTACGCCCGAGACAGCCTACGTACAATGGACAAGACTCCAAGGATGGGCTACAAAGAAATAAGCTATCAATAGGAATCGAACCTAGACAAGAGGGTTGAGAGTACAAGACCAAGACCACGCTTGTAGTGTTCAGACATGTCCCTGATAGGAAGCCAGACACCCCATTTTATAGTGAACCAGCCTCACTCCAACTGCCCACGTGTACGTTCCACGATCACAAGTCATCCCAAAGCACCACGTGCCCCACGTCTCAAAGCACGTCGTTCCACCCCTCAACCCCCCCCCCCCCCCCGTCCCTCACGCCACACCAGCCGGAATGGGGGCGCAAGGAGGGTGCGGAGAGGCGCACCAAGCGCTCTTGTGGCGCCGAGATCGGCCGGGGGCACCGCTCCATCCGGCGGGTCGCGAGGCCGCCTACGACGCTGGACAATCACCACCCCTGCTCTGTTGTCGCACCCCGCGGAGTGGCGCGCAACCGCCACACCCAGCCGTTGGGCACGCCGTTGCTGGCCAGGACCAACGCCCTGGTCTGCGACCCATTCTGGTCACTGGCGGCGACGCCTCTCCCTTACCCGATCCGACCCACCTTGCCTTTCCAGCCCTCTTCAACCATCATTCTCCGACCCAATAACGTAAGTCCAATAAACCCTGAGCCCATACCCAATATTCCCAATAGTTATGCTGTGTAACCGAATGTACCATGCGCATGGTGCATACGATGCAAAACGACGTCGTTTTGACTAAAAACGCGCGTCCCATTTTTTTTAAAAAAAAATTAAAGTTCGATTCTCGGCAATAGCATTATTGTGGATATATAGTTATGAATTTCTGGATATATAGTTATAAATTTGTGGATATATAGTTATGAATTTATGGATATTTAGTTCATTCATTGTGGATATTTAGTTCATTCATTGTAGATATTTACTTTATTCATTCACTGTGGATATATAGTTATGAATTTATGGATATATAGTTATGAATTTCTGGATATTTAGTTCATTCATTGTGGATATTTAGTTCAATTATTGTGGATATTTAGTTCATTCATTGTGGATTTTTACTTCATTCTTTCATTCATTGTGGATTTTTACTTCATTCATTCACTGTGGATATATAGTTATGAATTTGTGGATATATAGTTATGAATTTCTGGATATATAAAAATGCTATTGCCGGGAATCGAACCTGATTTCTTCTTTAAGTGGGACGCGCGTTTTTTTTAACCAAAACGGCGCCGTTTTGCAACCGTATGCACCTTGCAAGGTGCATTCGGTTGCACAGCATAATTTGCGCAATATTCCCATAAGCATTTATTTATAAATAAATAATAATAAAAAAACTTTTAGATGCTAAATAAAATTACTAAAACTTAGATTCATAAACAAACTAAACACAAATATATCAAAAATTAAACAAGCTAAACTCAGCCAAATTCTTACATTTGTTCAAACTCGCCTCATTCGTAACCCTACTCTGGCTACTCGAAACCATACATACAATTTGGTTATTGTCTTTCATGGTGGCTATGTTGCAAAAAGTTAGATAAATGAAAAATTGAAGGTATGAGGAAGCTTATTAATGGGCTTGATTTCCTAGACAATTCTCCATGTTCAAAGGTGCAAATTCGTAGCTTTTTGTATGAATATCCAATTTGATCCAAATGCATATAAACACAAAGTTAAAATCCAGTGTTTTACATTTTGGATATATCTAAATTAACTATTAAAAATCAAACTTTCATCAATTATTAAATAGTTCATATTCTTTCTTTTTTTTCTTTTTTTTTTTAAAAACTACTATAACTTTTGAGCCCAAGTCCTTGCAGTTAAATAACACCAACCTATGACTTTATGTTTAATTCTCAACCTGAATCACATAGATTATAACCTGTCATGATAAATCCAACTCCAGATTTTGATGAATTTGTTGGTAAGGTGAGAAGAAAAAACTTAGCCAAATAAGACGAATGACTGAAAAAATAATTGACAGAGACCATCACAGCTTCAGCTATGTAATGCCATTCTCAGATACTAGTACAACATCAACAGCAAGGAAATCGTATTTATTTTCCTTCCGGAAATTAATCCGCACGTCCACAAAACATGCAAAGAATGTTCGAGGAGCTGCCAAGAGAAGCAGACTAATATGCTACAACGCGGACACATGCCAAAACTCAAGCTGCTGCTGACTTCTTGTCTTCGTGATCATCGAGGTTTAGAGCTCGGAGTAACTTCGGCCATGACTCGGGTATTCCCCCGGGAAGTTCAAACTCCAACAGTTTGCCACGATGCCTGTAAAAGTCCTCAACTGGTAGGCTCTGCACGAAAAATGTACAGTTCTATGTTCATCAAAATTGTTTCCCATGTCACTAACATCTTGAAGTTCAGCACGACTTCGACTAGTCATAATGCAGGAAGAAAAATCATGGACATTGCGAAAGAGGTTATTAGAGTAAGTAAAGGTAATACCATTTTGTTGTAGATTCGAAGGCGCTCCTTCACAACTTCTTCCGTGTCGTCAGCCCGAATTATCAGTTTTGATTCACACTGGGGAGGAGGAAGAAGCGGAGGCATGTACATCCCGGGGTTTCCATGTTGATCCTTGATATCAATGCATGCAACATTGTAGTTTCCTCCACACTCGCTGCACATCCTTCTCCCAAGGCATTTTGCGATTAATGCCTCTTCCCGAAGTTTCAGGTTGATAACCAAGTCGATATCTGTGACGCCCTCCAAGATTTCCTAGAATAAGAAAAGGAAATATCATAATTCTTTTTTAAAAACAATGAAGGCAGACCGAGATTATCTCATTGACGGGAGGAAAAAAAAAAAAAAAACGAAATCAATCACAACAATTTGGAAAAGCACATTACATATGAAGAAAAAGCAGGTATGCAGCAATGAACCACTTACATAGGCACTAGTGCTCAGCTTGGAGTTGGACATACAATATGACGACAGGTGTCAAGATCTTGGATCTGGTTCACTCTTTAAAGCTTATCACAAAAAAGAGCCTCCAGAAAAGGGCAATTGGGCAAAGGGTATATGAATATCCAAAATTCTTTGTATTAGAGAGTAAATCTATACTCCAGAACAGTGTCTTCAACTTGAAGCAAATAGATACAAGATTGTGTGAGCCTTTAGGATTTTAAAAGATTGGTGGATGCAGGAATTGTATCAGCAAAGACGGGCAAAATATGTTGGAAGTTTTTAAAGATTAGGGAAAACCAAAGAAAATCTGATGCCTTTGGAAGAAAACTTCATTAGAAAGCCATAGATGATATTGACAGCCGAGATGGCAACTTGGGTAAGCTAGGAACTAGATATCTTCAAGTTTGTTTCAAAGAATAGCAAAGGGTAAGAAGGCGGTCAAAAGAAATGAACAAAGACAAGTACAAATTAAGATTTAAGAAAACGAATAATATATAATGGATGCCAGTAACTGACAATGGAATTTCAGCGGGAATAAACATGGTATCAGTGCCAGTGTACTAATGTTGTTGTCTCCTAAAGGTTCACTATTTTGACGATCCATAGATCTTCATACAAATGCATATTGACAATTTGATTCATAGATAACTGCTATAACCAAGAACTGAAATAAGGCAAACGATATCAACATCATAGATGATACAAAAAACATAATAATTTAAAACATATTGAAAAGTTTGAAACCTCAATCTCAGCATGTAGGAATTAATGATTTCCAATTTGTTATTAAAAAAAAAAAAAAAAAAAAAAAAAAACCTATGTTCTCTATACTTTACTTTTCAGTTTTCATAGATGAAGAAATATTATCTTGGTAATCAAGCATTGTTGATGAAAGTATAAGCACAATCAGTTTGAAAAGAATTAGCCAAAAACAATGTTTTGTGTCTCATCAATCAAGATATTTATGTCTGGGTTCCATTAACTTATCATGTTTTTCTCACTCAATCACAACCTTGGGGGAGTTCCATAACTAAAAAGTGAATCTATCAAAATCAATTGATTTGCAATTAGCCAATTCAGATTCCCTAATCACACTAAAATAGTGCCATACAAAATTAAACAAGAGATATACTACATAAGTAGCTATATAAATTCTTCTAGACTAATGCTAGTTATTTCAGAGATGGCCAAATTTATTTCAGCATTTTAGCAATCGCTACAAAAGTACTGCTCACCGCCTGTCTTATAGTTCGGGGAAATCCATCAAGAATGAAACCTGATTCACCCTTAGATTCACCAGTCTCAAGTCGTTTGGACAATAGATCTATTATAATTTCATCTGAAATCAGCCTCCCTTGGTTAACAATCTCTGCAAGCTGCAAACATAAATAACAAAATAACTTCACATAAAACAATTTCATCAAGTAAGAAGAATAATCTACATCCACTGGAAAACTTCTATCCATGCCAATTTCTGTAAAAATAAATAAATAAAAATTGTTGAAAAACCTATCATATGAGCTCAAACATTAATGTAAAAGTTAGGGGAATAAGATTTTAAATGGTAACTTTTGATGCTCAGTTTGCACAAGGAAAAGCTTACTGAATTCATGATTGGTGACATGTCATTACTTTAAATCTATTTTTTAAAAGATAATTAAATTAATATCTTTATATGAAAATACTAATAGTAATAATAAGAACAACAACAATAATAAAATTAAGATGTTGAATCCAAAAGAATATGGCCAGTGATGAAAAAATTGAAGTACTATGAGGTCTAATAGTAACCTTAGCCTTGTCTTAAAATTCTTAATTTTGCTCCATTTTTTCTAATTAGGAAATAAATTTAACAAGGTCATAAAACTTTTACTAGTTGCATGTCATTTACTATTAATGCAATAAGCTTTTTCAATGCCTCAATTAGAAGAGGCAAGCATGGTATATTGGTATGTGAGAAACAGGTACACCAAAACATACTAGGGTAGACCGTAAACGTTGTTAAGAAAAAACTCACACTACTAGAAGTTCAATGCCTCAATAAAATTTTAAAAATCCAATCTTTGTATCATCTAAAACACCCCATCAATCCTGAACTTCAGGCAATACTTGATGCTCAAAATCTCCTAAACATCATACACTACTTCCTAGTTAGAACCCTAAATTTGGATTAAAATACTGTGCTTTGTATACCATGGTGCATGAAGATGATTGCTTCTTAACTTCAAATTATTAAGAAAATGCTTGTTTTGAATGTAAACACAGGGCAACTTTCACTTTCAACAAACTAAAATGGGGCATCATGGAACTTCCGACATTCATATATATATATATATATATATATATATATATATATATATATATAGCAACCCTCATGTAAAAAGTGAAACTGATCACAGCAACTCTCAACCCTCAACAGTTGATCTATCCATCAAAACATGTTCTCACTTGAAAATTTCCCAATAGGGGAGGGTTCAGGTGAGAACACCTCCCCAGCAAACTTTATAAGTTTGCAATAATTATAAAATAACAAATTGAACCTTATTTTTTTTCTAAAACCTGATGGATGGCTGAGATTAGTCCCCAATTTTTACAGAAAAGAACCATGTTCTCATTTGATCATGCGTGTATATATATAAGCTTCTCCGCATGTTTTAGGATGGCGTTCATGCATAGTTTAGTTCCAATATATATGCACACAATACATACACATACACAGAAGAACAGAAACAAAATTAGCGAAAAATGAAGGGGTTGACCTGAGAGGAGAGAGGGCCACGGGCGGAGAGCTCGTGACGGACGAGATCACCGGTGGCGATATGGGGGACGCCGAGAAGACTAGAGAGGCGAGCGGCATAGGTGCCCTTGCCGACGCCGGGGCAACCCAGAAACACCCACTGGACATTTCTACCCTTGGGCGGCTGGTCGGGGCGGACAACCGTTGACAATTTCAAATCGGCCTCAGAAGAAGAGGGGTTTAGACAAAATCCCCGCACGGAATTGACGATCCGCCACCTGCATCTCGTCGCTGCGCAGCGCAAAACCGCCATGGATTAACAAGGGATCAAAAAAGGTCAAAATTTGAAACTTTGGGGCGAGAAAAATGACGAGGTTGGAGACAAGAGAAGTGAATTGAAGCGGGACAGGGACAGGGACGGGGACGGGGAGAGGGACTTCAGCAGAAAGAAGAATGGTTGTGAAGAAGCACGTGGGATGAAGGAGAACGGAAGAGAAACAAGCTGGCGCGATATTCTGCCCACCACATTTTCACCTAAACCAACTGGAAACAGACTCAAATTCTACCAATTTAGGTTCCGGTTTACCTATACAGTATTTCTCTCCGTTCAATCATTATACTATCCGCAATATGATTCATATTGCATTGTAAATCCTCATTTAAAAATAAGTAAATACTCAAAATGGTCTCTCGATTATACCTAAATTTACAAATTGGTCCTTGACTATTGATTTCAACCAATTAAGTCATTTACTATTCTGACCCAATTAAGTCCCCCATCTATTTGACCGTTTGTTGGCCGTTATTTCTGAGGATATTTATGTAATTGCAAAGCTCCATGGTATAGATTACAGAAACACTTATAAACACATGTCCACGTGTAAACATCCGTACCACACTCCACCAAAATGCTGCTTCTAAATTCCAATCCCTTTGCAAATTCTTTCTTTTTTCTTGATTCGAGTTTCTAATTCTCGAATCCCTTCTTCTCAAATTTCTCCCATGAATTTACCGCCAAGGTGGGCTGCGTCGGGGAAGTGGTGAAGCACGAGCGCTTCGTCGACGACCGCTTCTTCCTAATCTGCAAAGGCCAAGAGCGGTACTTGGTGGCGGAGGTCACGTGGCTGGAGGACCGACCACGTGACGGGGAGGAGGATCTCTAATCGCTCGCCCCCGAAGTCGAAACGTATATGAAAGATGTGATCCAATTATCCAACAGGCTTAACAGCAAGCCGAAAAAGGAGGCGCAAGATCTGCAGCGGAACCTTTTTCCAACGCCGTTCTCGTTCTTTGTCGGAAGCACGTTGGAAGGCGTGCCCAGAGAATAGCAGGCGTTGCTAGAGCTAAAAGACACGACCATGCTGCTAAAAAGGGAGAAGGAACATTGCAATTACATAAATATCCTCATAGATAACGGTCAAATAGACGGAGGACTTAATTGGGTCAAAATTGAAAAGTTAAGGACTTAATTAGTTGAAATCAATAGTCGATGACCAATTTGTGAATTTAGCTATAGTCGAGGGACTATTTTGGGTATTTACTCTTTAAAAATCATGTGTCTCTAATTAACACATTTCGTATATGCAGTTAATACTTTTTATATTGTTAACTGCAGACACATGATATGTTAATTCTAGACACATAAAATGTTGGCTAAAATATTATGCGTCGCCAGTTAACATGTTATGTACATGCAATTAACAGTTTATGTGTCTGTAGTTATCACGTTATGTGTCTTCAATTTGTTTATATGTACAAAAACGGTTAACTGCATATACATAATGTGTCAACTACAGATATAGAATATTAAGATTATTTTTTTACCAAGGTTCACAATGTAAAGTAGACCATGTCACCCTGGTCCATGGTATAATTTGTCCTATCTGTCCAATATACTATCTGTTAAGGAAAAATAGAAGATTTAGTCCATTAATTATACTTTCTCTGTTATATTTGTTAACGAGACTCGAATAACGTTATTTTTAATTCAATTTTTTCATAATATTAAGTTTAGTATTAATTTACAAAATTTATATATTTAAAAATTACACTAAAAATACTATTAAACACAGAAATTTAAATTTAAAAATAAGTGAAAATACTAAAGAAAATAAACAAATAACAAAAAATTAATTTAATCAATCAATGCATAGTAAATAGGACAAGTAAAATGGAATAGCGAGAGTATCTTTATTATAGATTCTGCCTATGAATTACTGGTATTATCTTATCCGCTTTATGTTTTTAAGAGAAAATGATCAAATAATCCCTTCACCTTTACACAAAAGTGCAATTAGTTCCATGAACTTTTAAAAAATGCAATTATATACTTCAACTTATTAAAATTGATCAAATAGATCTAATTTACCTGTAACCAATAGGTTAAAATATACAAGCAGTTATTGACCAACATTGACCACCCCTAGCTACTGGTGACCACCGTGATTATGGTTGATCGTTGCCATTAAACTTTTTTAAAAAATTAACGATCAGCGGTTCTTTGAACGACCACAAGGTTACCATCTCCGATAGAGAAAGGTAACCAAATGGTTGCCTTCTCCGTGGAGAAGGCGACCACAGTGGTAGCCTGGAGAAGGCGAGTGATTGCTTCTCTAGGCGACCCTCTGTTAGCCGCCTTCTCCAAGCGACCCTAGCAGTCGCCTTCTCTGTGAGATCGTGACTACTAGGTCGCCTTCTCATCGGAGAAGGCGACCACTAGCGGGTCATCGTCTTGCAGAGAAGGTTACCCAGGTGGCCGCCTTCTCTGTGAGAGAAGGTGACTAGTGGGTCGCCGTCTCGCAGAGAAGGCTACTAGTCACCTTCTCAACGGAGAAGGCGACCCAGGTGGTTGCCTTCTCTTGAGACGACGACCACTATGAATTCTTACAGATGCTTCTTTGATTACGTCAGAGTTAGTTTTTGTAGTTGATCGGAATGTCATCGGAGTAGCCGAAATACTGTCGAAATTTTTTAGAGAAATTGACTGTTATAGGACAAATAGCTTTAGAATGGACAAAAATATGATGTTTTGAATTCGTAGACAAGAATGGAAAAACCGAATTTGGAAAATGCGATTTTGCTTTTTCATGGTCAAACAAACACGCAAGTGGGACTTGCGTATCATTTTTTTTTTTTTAATTTAGTCTCCGGCGACCAAACTGGCGACCAAACTGGTTGCTGACTTCTTCAACGAAGGAGAAGGCGACCAAACTGGTTGCTGGCTTCTCAAGCGAGGGAGAAGGCTACCAGTTTGGTTGCCTTCTCCTTCGTCGGAGAAGCCGCCGGAGACCAAATTTAAAAAATAAATAAATAAAAAATGATACGTAAGTGGGACTTGCGTATCTCGAGATACGCAAGTTCCACTTGTGTGTCTGTTGGACCGTGAAAAAGTAAAATCGCATTTTCCAAACTCGATTTTCTCATTCCTGTCCACGAATTCAAAACGTCATATTTTGGTCCACTCCAAAGCTATTTGTCCTATAACAGTCAATTTTCCAATTTTTGAAAGCCCTAGTGACCTGCTATAACATGTCATTAATCAAATATTGGGTTTCATTGAATCTAAATAACATGTTAATGAATTTAATTACACTTTATAAAAGTTCATAAACCTAATTACACTTTTGTGAAAAATTGAAAGACTTATTTGACCATTTTCCCTCCCGAAAGTGATGGTTCTAACCTACCACTTACCTACTCTGTTAACGTCAATTGTTCACTTAAATGTTCAAATTATTCAATGACATCATTAACAGAAACAAAATATGTTATTAGTGGGTTAAAACATCTACTTTATAATTAAACGGGTAAAAGTGGATACGGTA
This sequence comes from Ipomoea nil, assembly GCF_001879475.1. Classification (NCBI taxonomy): domain Eukaryota; kingdom Viridiplantae; phylum Streptophyta; class Magnoliopsida; order Solanales; family Convolvulaceae; genus Ipomoea; species Ipomoea nil. The sequence goes on along the minus strand of NW_017618198.1, from coordinate 677,158 downwards.
ATAATTTATATACTAGAGACTACAATATGTGTACAATAAATAGAACAAAATCACCATTTGTTTAACGAATGACATTAAACATTTAAGACTATGTTTAAAAACACGGAAAATGGTTTCTGAAATTCATTTTCCAAGTTTCTAGTGTTTTGCAAATGGGGAAATAATGATCAATGAAAATTGATTTCCGATCAAAGTGAAAACAAGCTTATTTTTTCAAAAAATGACTTCCCCTTTTTTGAGAAAGTCATTTTTCAGAAAGTTCAAAGCAACTTTTTTTCTGTTCTCCATCTTTTTCATTGGTTTCTGTCGAGAACCAAAAATCTGAAATGAAACCAAACACGGGAAAGAAAAATATTTTCTGAAAAATGACTTATTTTTCGAAAAACATTTTTCAAAAGTCATTGTCCAAGTTTCTAAACACACCCTAAGGTACGAGAGTCATGTTCTACTCACTCGACATTAAAAAATCCCTACTATTGTAATGCCTTTTGGTTGACATGGCAGCAGCAACAATAGAGCAAGCACATTTCATACACAATCATAGGGAAGCAATAGAAGCTGAGGGAAATGATGTAACTCAACAAGTAGTAATACTTGGGAAGAAAAAGTCCATACAGAAAAAAAAAAAAAAAAAAAATGAAAAAAGGAAAAATAAAAAATGAAAGGCCAGCCATAATAGATTTTAATCACACATAACATGAATGCACATACATAATATAGGAATGGATGAAAGATGAGCTCAAAGCAATTATACGACGATTTTTAGCTGCATCTACTCTATCCTGCCATCGGCATCAGAGTCCCCCGCATGCCTGCAACCAAATCCAGCATATTTTGTTATATCAGACACGATAAACAGGCTTTTAGGATTACGCTAGCTGATTTTCAGATCATCCCGTGATATATTTGCATCCCAACATGTGCATATTTGGCCCCATGAGTTAAACGGGAAGATCTAGTTCAATACATTCTTAGACTCTTAGTAAAATGTACATATGTCATATTTAAATGTTAACGTTTCTAAAGCATTAGCATGCATCGACTGTGGTGACAAAGGGTAGAGGCAATAGGGGGGGGGGGGGGGGGGGGGGGGGGACACCAGCCAAGTTGGTCAGATTGTTGACTTGGTAACCACAAGGTTACAAGTTCGACTCCAAATGGGAGTGGCCTATTGGCCCACATTCGCGGGTAATGGCTGCGGGTTTCCTCGTCAACCAAAAAAAGGATAGAGGCAATATACTTTCTAAGTAAAATGCGTGTATATCATGTTTAAATTTGTAACATTTCTAAGGCATTGGCATGCATCAGATGTGGTGATAAAGGATGAAGGCGATATACTTCTCTAATCCTTTTTCCTCCAAGATACTATATGATGGATGATCTATTGTGAATTTTCTGCGGAATGTAATTTAAAAGAATCCATCTGAGGGTTTGAAACGAACCGCCAAGAAGTGGTAAGGTTCCGAGCTTTTCTATCCAGTTGAAGGTTTTCTAAGGCAGCTGAAGCACGGACAACGTCTTCTGCATCCTCATCGCTGTCATATCTCCAGTTGTATTCATCTTTCCTGTATCCCGACATTGACGATCCTGCTCTTCTATCTACAAACTCAATTATATAAGCCAAAACAATCACTGAACCTAGAACTACGGACCAACATTAAAGAGTTATGCTACATACCAGATGCTTGAGAGGCAGGAACTTGCCTGCAAGTATTTAAAATAATCCTGAGTCACACATCTGAAAACAAAATTGGAATTCAGAGAGAAGTAACAGAATTCTGTAAATAAACCTTCCCAACGGAGGTAGGCCCCCTGCTGCAACTGATGAAGGCCTCCTAACGTTCCGTGCTTCTAACGATTCACCATCCGCTGTGGTTAATCTCCTTCCACCACCCCTTGCTTGAGATAAATTCTGCAACAGTAAAACCATTAGAAGCTCAATGTGTAATCCAGTTCCAATTAAGAAAACGTATGGAGCATCACACACTGCTCATCCACTCAACCACAGCGGTAATTCTAGACACTGCAACATAACTGTAAGATACAGCTAAGATATTTTCTTTTTTTGACGAGAGCTAAGATATTTTCTAGATTATCACTTTAACTCGGTGAGGTTGACTTTGTAGATTTCCTTCTGAGGGTATCATGGACAGGAATATTTCAATTTTCAAGACAAAGCACAGAAAGCTAGAGCTCTAATATATTTGCCATTATGGCGCACACCTGACATCCTTGTAGCATATAACTACACAAACGGAAAAGTGCAAAAAGTAAGAGCCATCGAGAAAGTCAGCTCTCAAACAACATGTCCTAGAGTTCGGATCAAACATGGTTGAAAGCACCCTATTGCTATACCCCATAGCATGCTTATTTATCTATTTCTTTATTCTCAGTACCAACTTCTACCGATAACCTATGTTGCACGGAAACAGAAAACAAGAAACAAGAAACGGGAAAGCAGCCATTTTAAAAAAGGTAAGCAACAAAACGTGAGGGGGAAAGTGTAAAATAAAAAATAGTGTATATCTGCAAATTTTTTTCTTATCGTAAACAAGGTTGTAAAAGGCACTAGGCGGCCAATGGGCGGTGGATGGGCACCAAGGCTTAATAATTTTTTTTCATTACATTTGATAAAAACTAAAAAGTAAAGCATTAACAAAGAAAAACCCAAAACGAGTTTCCTAAACCGAAAATGTGTTTCCGAATTTTTTTTTATTAATTAGGAAATGGCCTGAAACTTCTCCAAAAAATTTTGGCTAATTAGAAAATGACACGGAAACGTTTTTGAACAAGTTTTAGGGAGTTTCAAAAACAAAATGTTTTGGAAATGGAGAAACACTACCCTCCCAAAGTTTCCGTGCATCATAGCCTATAACTAATTTCATAGTCTACTATTTTTTTTTATTAATCTTAAAACAAATCAAATAGAGAAAACACTTGAAACTATGTTAAAAAAGTGCAACAAATGCAGAGAAATTATATCCTTGGCCAAGAAATTAAAACCAAGCAATATGCATAGCATAATGCTAAAGTAAAACATGCAAACAAGGAACTAAATGAGCATTTATGATCTTTTAGCAGATATTATCTCATACCTCATACTTCAAGAATCCTTCAAGGACGTCCAAAAGCAGTGGACCACTGTCACCATTCCTATTAATATCATACCCATTCTTGCTACTAAATTCTTTTAACTCAGATTTCCAGAAATCCTTTTGCTGCAGTGAAGCATACCAAAAAATAGAATAAAAGAGAATATTAGAAATGGATCAAAGTGGCTGGATAAATTTGATAAAAAATAATTAATACCAGAAGGGAACAGTACATGATTACCAAATTGCACTCTGGCAAATAAACTTTAGATGTATGGTTTAGCTGAGCCCAGTCCAAATATTCACATATCAGTGCAGTTAGTAGCCTTCCTGCATTTGTTACATGGGAAAAAATAAGCAAGAGAATGAGAAGGTGATTAGCAAAAGCAGGTTACACTGTTTTCTCCTTCCAACTATTCAATCTGAACATCAGAGCTGGGAAAAGCAACTATTAAAATAAATGAATAAATAAATAAAGAGGCAAAACCTATTGTGCCATAAAATGTCATATTCAATGCAGTCGTTAGCTCTCTTGACAGACCCAGAACTATGGCATCTACGTACAAATGAGAACTTTAAAATCAAAGAATGCTTATTCCTCCATCAAAACCAATTTTGTCCCTGCTTTATAGAGAGAATTTTTCTCTAACTTGAGGACACCTAGAAAAGGTAGATAAGAGTTTACATCTAATGACATTCTAGGAGGGGAGACCATCAAGTGCAAGGATATATTAGGCCATTAAGTATTACATGAAAATATATACCCTTTAAAATCCCAAAATCTATAGGGCACTATCATAATTAAACTTCCAGTTACCCTAAAGTGATAACCTGATAGGGTCAGTATGTGGAGGAAGTACCTAAAATCCAAATGAAAAACCCTACAGTTGGCCTTATCAAATCGCATTTTGCAATTAATACACAATACCAATTTTAAAATGGAAAGTAACATAAATATTCTCATTATGCAAACTTCATCAGGAAGACAACTGTTGCAAAAGGGACTAGAAGTGCACAAATCTAAAATGATCATACAACATATGCACAAGGCAAGAATCAAATTTCTGAAATCAGACGAGTAGATTCATCGCTCTCTAGTCTCTACATTCTAATCTCCACATAAATGTAATTTAAGTTTTGTGTATCATCAAGAGAAGATAGGCTACCAAAAGTACAATGAACTATATTTTTCAAGATAGTACTCTGCCAGTTCAACTGATGACAGCTTTCAGAAATATAGGGTCAAGTTAGCAAAGCAATTCAAGTTAAGAGTTCGTATTTAACCATTCCTGTCTTTAAAAGATATGACGGCTAATGAAGATAATTCACGAGAAGATGAATACAATATTGTAAATTTAAGTAAACCTGAAGGTGAATGGTGGAGTTGTTTAGCACGATCATTGCAGCTACCCAATAGAGCAGGAGGCAAGCCTTCATCCTTTTCAATCACCCTATCCTCCCCCTCAATCGCCTCAAATACACTGGCTCTAAGTTCAGCCTGAAAAGGATGCCCATAAAAAATCATTGTTGAACCAGGTTCACAGCCCACGTGGATGGGAAGATAGTCCAGACTCAGAGATATACAGAAACGAATAATAGATCATTAATTTTAGCTGAGAGGACTAAGAACTTTTACATCAGCATAGTAACAATAAATTCCAATGACCATGCCACTCATTAGCATCTATTCTAAACACTGTTCCCCTCTAAATCTAATTTTTGTCCTTAAGAATGCTTATTGTCATATTGAGCTAGCACATTCTAAGTGAAAGAAAATCAAAACGTACATAATTAATAACATAACACTACTGCATCATCTATTTGGTTAGAATGTTATGTTAAGAACCTTAACGACACTTCAAAAGTATCCAACATGAGAAACCTAAATAGGGTGCTTTTTATGCTCCAAATTGCACCATAGTTTCAGCTTCCAGCAAAATAAATTAAAACCTCCAACCACCCTCCACAACAAAAATGGGGCAAAACAAAAGAACCCTAATTCCATTAAAAATCGAAACTCTCATCTCTCTCCCCCTAAGAATCAACTAGCAGTACATCTCCAGGGCAAATTCCAAAGTAATACACGCATTTAAAAGCACGAACACAAATTCACAAATGACCCGATCGGATCCGCCAAACATTTGCATCATAATTAAGCAAACTCAAATATACAGCACCTACGTTGGCAACACGAGAAATGTAGACAGAGAAATACCCGGATCTTAGCGAGGACGCCCTTCTTTTCTAGGGTTCGAGTGACGAGGGTTTTGAGGTCCATCATTTCTCTGGTGTAATCGTCCATTTTTGTTGCTCTTCTCCTCCTCCTCCTCCTCCTTCTTCTTGTCCGCTGAGGTTAGCTTCGAGCGAAACGTTGCTGCTTTGGGCCCGAGAAAGAGAGACAGAAACAGGAACAGCGCAAATTTATTTCTTCGGATAATCGGATTTATTACCTTACTTGATACGTAGTAAATGCATTAAAGTAGGCCAACAAAACTCAAATATTTTTTTAATTTTAGAAAATTCTGTATCAAAATTCCTTCCTACATTAAAATATCAAACATCTTTATTTTGGTAATTCCATTTCAAATTTTTTTTTTTTTGAAATACTTATTACAGGCGTTTGGTTGGAGAGATTTTAAATTCCCTTTCCACTTAATTCCCACCTAATTCCAAAGGCCACTAAATTCCGTACTTTGGTTGGAGCATGGAATTGCAATTCCCCCATTTTCATGAAATTAAAATCTCATGCCCCTCTGGTATTTTAATTCCTGGAAAAAAAAGATAGTGATGAGTCAAAATTACCCCTTCCTTTTTTAACCTAAAATTAATGTCTAACAACAATAATGGACATTTTTGACTTTATATTACTTATTCCCTTTCAATTCCCATGTATACCAAACATTGGAATTGTCCCAGTAATTCTATTCCTGTCAACCAAACACTGGAATTTAAATTCTCACTTTATTCCCAGTAATTCAACTCCCATGGAATTACAATTCCTTTTCCAGATAATTCCCGCCCTCCAACCAAACTCCCTGTTATTTTTTACAAATAGTATCTGTTCTATACTTTCTCAAACATTTTCAGCCCAAAGAATCTAAACTTCCATCACCAGGATTCGAACTGTTGACCATCCATTTGAATGGATAACCAGAATATCATCACATTACATGATAATTGGCCAAAATTGTTAAATTGTTTGACAATTGTAACCAAAGTTTTAACATGATTTACAAATGTTGTAAAAAAAATCCATCCAAACTAATACGGAGTAAGTAATAACCAATGCATTAGATATAGTGTTGCAAAACTCTGCTTTGGTGGTCATCAAGGTAGGGATCCTTAAGCCAAGATAAAGGAGACACTAATTATCAAATTGCTTGGTCGATTGAGTCGCTTATTTAGTTGATTTTTATTTTTATTTTTATTTTTATTTTTACTTAAAACAACGTGATTTTGAACACCCAAAAAAAAAAAAAAAACTTTAAAATTAATTAGGCAAACTTAAAAATGTAAAATCAATCGTAAAATAACAAATCAAAATCTAAGTTACCAAATCGCCAATAAAAAATCTCAAACCTTTACTTGACACCCTCACCACCCATCCCCCAAAATGGGCCTTTGCCTTTCTTCACCTAGACATCATTGTACTCAATCAAAGGATTGAAATAAGTGACAAAACCAATCATCATAGTCATGTTAGATCACTATTGCTCATTATTTAGTCGTCACTTGCCATCCGTCTCAATTTACTTATTGCTTAATGTTTTTCACTTTTCTTTTCGCTTTAGTGGTTTATTAGTTCACTAGTATTATTATAGACTTTGAGCTAGGGTTGATTTTAAGTTTCTTTTCGTCAAAAATAAAAGTTTAAAATATTTAATTAATTATTAATTATTGTTTTAGTATTTTATTAACTAACTTGTCAATAAAGACAAAATGAATAAATAAAATACTCCGTAACATTTTTTTTATTAAGTCACCTAGACACCCATCAACTACTTGATAGGCATTTACCTTTTTTACAACATTGGTTGGGTAGAGATTTTTTTTTTTTTTTTAAAGGTTGGTATTGTTTTTTTTTTTTTTTTTTTAAACACACCATTGGTATTGTATTTAAATTGACATATATAAGATGATTAGTCAATTATAGACCAATTTTGTGTCATTCATCTATCTCTTTCACTTTCTCTCTCAGTCAGGATGTCAATTGTACTCATACCAAACCGGAGACAAGAATGAGGACAAAAATTAAGGATCGAAGAATTAATAATTTCCTATCGAGGAGGGACGAGGCGAGGATAGAGAGAACTCTTCCCGTCCAGCTCCATCCCCGAATATGTGTGTGTGTAATTTTAGAAGTATTCTTTTAATTGTATGTCATATTTTTGAAATGCATATTTAATTGTAAAATATTTAATACTCTGTAGTATTTTAAGTTGAAGATGAATATATATGAGTTATTTATTTAAATATTTTTAAATTTTTAATATTTCTTTTTAAAGTTATAAACAGAGTCCGGGATTCCCCGTTCTTGGATAATCCCCGTAGGGATGGGGAGATTTTTCCATTCCCCCCGCAGGGATGGGGGGTGCCCCCGTACTGTTGACATCTCTACACACGAACACAAATATATACATTACTTATGATGGATATGTTGGGGATGGATCCAGAGCAAACTAATCCAAAAAGGCGGGTCCAGACAAATGGGCCCAAGGTTGGCTCCAAGGCCAACCTCAGTGGTTACGACCTCGTGCCCAAGGCCAGCTCCTCTGGTGACCTCAAGGTCCAAGGCGGAGCTAAGCACTCAGCATCAAGCACCCTAGAACAAGCCACGAGAAAAGCGATCGAGATTCGGTCAAAGAGGTTGTAACCGTCTGCCCATTTCACGAGAGTGTGATGTAGTAAATACACTAGTAACTATCCGCTAGCAGCCATTTACCAAACATGACCTTTGTCTCATTCAATCTCTACACATTATATTTATCATTTTATTCCCTTAATTATCAGATTTAGTTAATGTGACCCACCCGAATTAATTCCATAAACTTACTATATGGTACTATCAAAATTCCATTTTCCAATTTTGCTTCCAATTTCCATTTTGAAGCACCCGAATTAATTAATTCCATAAACTTACTATATGGTACTATCAAAATTCCATTTTCCAATTTTGTTTCCAATTTCCATGGTACATCAGGATTGGTTATTACCCTATTAGGCTATTACAATTTTGACAAATCTGTTACCAAAAGAAAGGGAAGGAAGGAAGAAAGCCTCCTCCTGTAAGCATCAACTTCACTAAAGTAAGGACATTTTCATATTTAATTCTTGACAGTCATGAAAACTATACAAATTAGATTATGCCATTTTATCTCTCAAAAGTCAAAACACATACACCTATCTATCATTTGTCAGTAACCAATAGCCAATATGGCTCATATCTCCACCTCACCTGCAACTTGAACAGCAAAGGAAATACAAGGAAGTGAAGAAGGAAGAATAAAGTGTTCACAGATTGAAGTACTAAACAGTATGGTATACACAATTAATTGATCCATTGTGTAAAGCTATGCTTCTTCCTCTGCTCGCAGATCATTAATACAAACATGTGTACCAAAGCATCATGGAACACAAACGAGCTTTTTACCAAAGTGCAAGACATGGTGAAAAGGTGACAAAAGTAATTCTGTATGAGGTTCATCAAATGATGCATTGAATACAAAATTACATTGAAACCAAAACACAAAGTAGAACACTGTAGCTATCAAGAACTTGCTACCTGGGATTTTGATTTAAAAATCACAGCTTTGTTTATGCACTCATGTTGGCAACGATTCATCAATCCATTTGCCAAATATCCATGAAAGGTTTTGTTGTTTTAGAATGCCCACAACACAAGGCCACATTAACCAAAATGCATTTATCAAGGGAAGTAACTCGCCCTTTACAAACCATCACACTGAAGAGGCATTCACCTTAATGGATTACGAGACAAGAAAGAAAAGTCCATCAGGGATGTTGGATTGTTTTACACCCTCGGGAGAAACCCCATGTTGAGGAAAAATAAAGGAAAACAGGTTTATTAGTTTACTAATTCATTCATTATTACTATCATCTTCTTTCTGTATGGTCTGCAATTGCAACACTAGGCATAAACTATTCTAAAGCACTTGAAGGCCGGAGCTTCAATTGTTTATAGCCTCTCTATAAGCTTGGAAAATAAATGCATTCAACAGAGCCCTCTCCTCCTTCATTCAAACACAACCCAAATAGTGAATACATTTAGTTATCATCATTCATCCTAGTTTCCTACCCTCGGTTTATCCATGGTGTATGCAATGCAAGAGATCCCGAGAATCAAACTTCAAGAATCCAAAAACGAAACAAAATATCATACTGCAAAATGCAAATTATGAATTGGAAAAAGAGTTTAACTTTCCTGTTAATCAGTAATAGCAATTGCACCCTAAAAGCTACACAACTACAAAACACCATAGAGGCTCAATTTATAAATTACTGCTACCAACAAGGCTGAAGATATTAAGCAGTTAACTGATCAAATTGAGAGTGTAAAAGAAATGAATAAATATACAAAATGCCATATCTCATAACATGTCCAGAATTGAAATCATTGACAAAAATACACAATTACATACCCTCATTGCCCTCCTTCTTCTTCCAGCTTCTTGACATAGGCCTGCAACACCATTACCAAGTTCCTCGCCGGCGCCTGCAAAGTGCCCACGACGGCGGAAGCCGGGCCCTTCAAAGAGCCCAACAGCTTGGCATAAACCTCGGCCCGGGAAGGCAGATTCTCCAGAGACTTAAAGTCATCCGGGCCGTAGAATTTCCCCTCAAAAACCGCCCCAGCAAAGTCGTTGCCTTCCAGCTTCTGCTCCTTCTGGAATGTTCTGTAAGGCTTCAAGGCGGCCGGGATTTCCTCACTGTGAACGAAGAGCCAGGCATTCATGCCCGTCATACACGGCTTCAAGGCCTCCCATGGAGTCCCTTCGATGGCCTTGAGCACCAGAGTGTTCTTCGCGACGAGAAGCTTGGTGGTATCCGGGAGCTGTGTACGGAGATCCTGGAACTGCTTTACTGTGAGCCCTTTGTACCTGATTCCGGCCAGGAGGTAGCAGTCTTGGAGCTGCTGCTTCACGGTTTCGACGGTCTCTTCTTTCCTGGTTCTGCTGATGGCTGAGCGGATTGTCAGAGTTCGGGTCGTGGAGGGGCGGAGGGCGAGTTTGAGTGGGTGGGTGGCGGTGGCGAATGGGTTTCGGAAATGGGATTTGAGAGAGAGCGGATGGGAGGAAGACGATGAAGAAGGAGAGGCTATGGTGAGGATCGTGGCCTCCATTGATATAGACTATAGAGGATTGGGGTACGCTTCCAGTTCTCTTCTTTGCCTTATCCTTTTTATCAGTTTTGGGGTTGGGCCGTTACCCCTTTGGGAAATTAGGGGTATTTTAGGAAGATTTAAAAGTTTGAAATAAAATATAGATTTAATTACCACCTAAAAAAAATTACTCCAACGAATATATGGCCACGAGCCTAAAATATTTGAGCTCGAACTCGGCTCGATTACAAAACAAGCCGGCTCAAGCTCAAAGTTGACCGAGCTCGAGCCAAGGTTTGACCGAGCAACTCCCGAACCGCTCGCAGGCTGTTCGGCTCATTTACACCCATACTCCGTAATTAAGAAGAGGGAATAGCAAAAATACACCCATACTCCGTAATTAAGAAGAGGAAATAGCAAAAATAACAATTAACTCACATAATTGGTAAAGTTCTCTGTGTGACGAGACTCACGTTGTCTTCAGGTTATCTCGTTAAAATTCTATACTTTCTCAAACAATTTCACCCCAAAGAATCTAAGCCTCACCACCGACCTATGACCACCCATTTAGAATGGTAAATAGGATGTCATCACACTACATAATAGTTGGCTTATACATATTATATTTACTAGTTAGTTAACTAAATGCGTCCAACAATGACTATGAATTTCCTTCCTCACCCAAAATTGAAAGATTAAGAAACCTCTAAAAAGACAAACCCCAAATGGAATGGTTGTAGAAACAAAGCCTTGGAAGTAATACCTATTCCAATCAAAGAATGAGTCTTTGAAAGTAAAATCTTTACTCATATTTTATATTGTGCAAGATTTGAGCATTACAAATAATTAAACTATAAATAAATTAGGAAACCATGGATGATTTTTTTTCATGGCCTCACAAGTCAGGACTCAGGACACTCCCTCTCCAAAATGAATTCAACTGCATCTTCTACAGTATCAACAACCTGTATGCATACAAACAACATTATATCAGTTGGCAACTTATGAATATGAAGTTCACTAAAGTTGGATTTCAAGTGGTTGGCATGAGAGGGGTTCAGAAGCTGCATAAATCTCGAGGGTCTTAAAACGATAAAGACTGAAACAATACCAGATCAGCAGGGAATTCTGCATGGTTTCCTCTTCCCCGGAAAACACCAGTCCTTGTCAAAATCGAAAACCAAGGATGCCCTGCCTGGAGTTCAACAATCGAGATTCTTAGCTTTGCAGTTATGAATTATGATCTAGGCTGACTCTGTGTAAAGATTGGATAAAAACTCGCGACAGTGAGACCAACCTGCCTTGCACCTTTGACATCAACCGAAGGGTTGTCACCAATCATATAGAGTGTTTTGTAAGCATTTAATTCAGATGTGCGGACATCAGCTTGACATGATGAGGGATGATGAAGATGTCTCAATACAGCCTCAGCATTCTTGAAAACAAATGGATTTGGTTTACCGAATGATGTGTATTCCAAAGGTTTATGGTGAATTCTGCATATTGAGCACCAAAGATTAATACATGAATAGTCAAGAGCCAATGTCAAATGGGGATAAACAAACGGAAATATGGCACTTAAATGTGAATTATAGGGGATTGACGGCAATCATTTAATTACTTTCTTTGGCTGATTTCTCCTACAATTTGCAAAGAAGAATTCGGGAAGCTATGTGGATTTACCTGTTAAAAACACTCTCTAGGGCAGTTCTAAATGCACCCATACCAAGACGCTCAGAAGGAAATGCAGCCTGTTCTAAGTTGACACCTGTCAGTAGATACTCAATAAACAATGAAGACCATTTGCAAAAGGTCATAACAGAAGCTACTGCAATGAGTTACTCAGAAGAACATGAACTCAAGATGGCATCTTTTGCAATTTGGTCCAGATGTAAAAAGAATATGCCATATTGTGAATACACAAGCTAAGTGATTGATAAATATTAAATTTACCTTTCTCCACAACATTATAGATGCCGATTTTCTTTATGTTTATCTCCAGGGAACTACTTTTAATCCAAGAATCAAATCAATTACATGCAAAAAATGATTCTGTTATTGTTAAGTTGGTTTTTTGGGGGTATTATGGAGTGGCAATTGAGGCATATTTTTACCATTGGCAATTTGGTATCATCACCAACCTGGTATTCAAGATCATCAGCAGCGAAGAATAGAAATGGCTGATGCTCATTCTCATCTCCAGGACAACCACCCGATGTTAAAATGTCACACAGAACCTGAATCCATCAGTTAACAAGTCAATAATAATAATAATTAACTAAGTATGAGTAAAGCAGTCAGTGTAAAGTGTAGACCAGTAAAATTGTATTCACTGAATTTTGGAATCAGATAATATTGTTTTAAAACTTTTTCAGTCAGCAAGCACAGACAAATATTTTTGAAGTCTCAAAAATTGTGGGAGTAACCTGGTCTTGATGGTATTACTTTTGTCTTAAATTATTTTCTTTAAAACAATGTTTTCATACTGTCTTAGTTTCCCATTTTTCAATACTACAGTAGTGTACATTGCCGATAGCTACGAGCAAACTACCTCTACAAGAGTTGACTAGAAGTCTTTCCACCTGCTCCACATTTCTACCCTATTCCATATCAATTATTGTCCAAAGAAAGAGGAAAACACACAAGGAGCTCAAAAGCAAAGAAAGTCCTATCTGTATCTATCAATAATACAACGACAAAATACCTGTATATCTCTTCCCCAATCAACAGGATCACTGACTACAAATGCTGCTTTAACTTTGTCAGAGAAAACATCATATCTTTTTGCCAAATCTGAGGAATTTTTTGGCAAAATTGATGCCAGCTCTGTTTTCCAGTTTTTATATTGAGCAACAGGATCAATGTCATGAAAGTATGAAGCATACTCTTCTACTGAGAGAACTTTTCTTCACAAACACAAGTTAAACAATAAAGTAAATTACAACATTAAATTGGAAGAACATAAAAGACAGATAGAATTATGGTCCTTACTTGAAACCATATTCAGACATCACTTTAGCAGGTTCACCTTTTCCAGTGGCAACAATGAGTTCATTCTCAAACCTACCAATAATAATAATAAATTGACAACAAAAAATTGAAGAATGGAAATCAAACATAAAATACACTTCAATTTTATTGGAAATTATATTTTTGAGAAATATTAGCAAGTTGACCAGACTAATCTCCATAGAAGTAGAAGCCATGGCGAAAGAAACAGAATCCAATGTTGATGACCCATATATCCTTAAAAAAACCAATGTTCATGACCTAGGTTTTAGCAGAACCCAATATTCATGACCTGTAGTTCTAACTAACATTATGTTTATGAAGTGTGAAAAGAAATACTCCACAATGTAGAAGATCCCAATTTAGTAACATAATGCAAAAGATATACCTCTTCAGCAAATTTTTAAAAGGTGTGTGCCCCTGTAAAACCTGCATTGAAGGGACAAACATACAGGTTAATAGATTATATATCTCTTTCTCCTCCTTCACATGCAGAAGCACGTGCAAAATAAAATAAAATAGGCACTCTCCATTCTACAATTCAAAGTCACAGAAAAAGCCATCAGGATTCCACTCTCATATTGCTTTACTTACTGGTTACATTACATTTTGAAAGTGTACCTGAGAAGGTAATATTTTCACTCCAAGAAGTTCACTCAACTCAGCGGCTCTTCTGGACTCTGGGGTGCCACCTCCTAAATAAATGACCAATGAATTATTTTAAGCAAAATTTCTCCAACATGCATCACACCTTGATGACTAACCATATCTAAACAAATTTACTCAATGTAGAAAGTGAAATGAGAGAGATTCTAACTTTTCATCCGATAACAAAAATAAAAATAACCCCTAATTCTAAAAATACTTAAAAAGAAAATATTCATTATGTTACAAGAAAATCAGCTACATTAGCATTAGCTTGAATAAGAACAAGAGATCAAGTAAAGAACTAACCATTTGTCAAAAACAAAAAGGGAATCTCCAGGTTGCCTACAACGAAAAACCGACAGCTTGTGATTACTTAACAGGAAAATCAAATCCAGATTCAAATAGATGAACACATAAACAAAACTGTTGAGAGATTGGAACTTTATAGTCAAATTTCCTTAACACTAGCTTTCCCCATTCCCCGGGAAGTTTGAATGCAGCAAAAATTAAACTACAACTGCATTACAGCTCATAGCCCATAAAATGGGAAAGAAAAACTAGCATAAACTATATCATATCAAATACTCCGTATAATTTGAAACGGCAATAAAGAAGTACCGGAATCGTGGTACAATCTCCGGAGAGCTTGGGGAGAGTTTCCAATTGGAGTCCGGCCGCGGAGAATGACTCCATCTATATCAAATGCTATTCCAAACGAACACCTAACATCGAAAAAAAAAAAAAACCGACAAAGTTCAACTTCCGAAAGGAGTAAATCAGGAAAAAAAAAACTCCTTGTTTATGCGTCTGTTAGTGTGAAGTTTACTGAACAGAACTTTTGAGGAATCGGAGGAGGTTGAGAGGTAGCGCGCGATGAAGAAGAAGAAGAAGAAGCCGCGGCCTGAGGTAGGAGGCTTGACCGGGAGAGTAGCGATGGCTGTTTGAATCGAAACCTCATTTTTCTAATGAGAAATGGCTTTGAATTTCAGTAATGGATCTTTTGGTGGTTCATACCAGGCCAGATTCGCGGCAATACAGCCAGGGGTGTTCCGGACCATATGTTTTCTTTTTTCTTTCTTTGTGGGTTAATGACTTGAAATGGAAAAAATGGAAAAAAAAAATGACAATAATGGAAATGTTTTAAAAAGTGAACATTTTTTTTAAATCACTTAAATATGTGTTTTTTTTTTTTTTTTGGGTTATAAACACATGTTTAAATGAATTTCTTCAAATTTTTGTAATTATATTTTATTGGTTGGTCAAAGAAAATCGCAAGTGCCACTTGCATTTCGCGTTGGCTTGCTCTGATGAAAGAAACGATAATGTTTAAAGTGGAAGATGGATCATCATCTTACAATGTTTAAAGTGGAAGATGGATCATCAGCTTATCTAGGGAGGCTGTGCAGTTTGATCTGTAACAAGTGCAAGAGACGAAATGTATGTCTAAAGTGATCCCAATATGGGCCGCCGCTATAGTGTACCATGTTGCTATTTTAGAACAACACCAATATGTTGTGTTACAAGCGCGGCAATCCGACAGACATTTTCCTCACCGTGCTGGCGGCATCTTTCGTCTCCGCCTTCGTGGAGGAGCGCCGCCGGAGTGTCGCGCTGAGCAAGGCGATGCTGGGGTGATGTTGAAAGGCATTGTCGTTTCTTCCACCGGAGTTGGCCAATGACACTTGTGTTTCTCTTTCACCAACTATAAAAGAAAAAAAAATTAAAAAAAATTACATAAATTTGAAGAAAACTCCTGCCTCATAAATGCATGTCCCAACTCACAAATGAGATTTTTCCTATATTATCCAATTTTGAGTCTTTGACCCTTTTCTTGACACATGATTAGAGCATCTCAAACTTAATGTGGAGGTTATGTGACATTCTATGAGAAAATTACATAACATGAACCAAACATGGGAATCTTATACTCCCAAGCAAATATAACCTTAGTTATCTTATATAATTTGAACCAATACCACATAGGGTTGCATTATATTATTCCCCCTGCTAATTGATAATTTTTTATTTTTTTTTTAAGAAAAGTCATACTTTATTAATAGAAAAAGAGAGGCCGAAGCCAAAACAAAGTTCGAAAGGACTTAGACCCCACATGGCCTAAATCCTACAAACTAAACTAAACTAAAAAGAGTAAATAAAGATTACAGACGAAGGCCCCCGGGGCTATAACATGCACGGCCCCAAGTCTCATGCTAGCATAACACTAACACTAGACCAAATACTAGGCTAAGTAATAATAAATAAAAGAATGCTACCAAGTAGTATGTAGTATGTAGACCGCACGCCTGCTCGATGAATGAGAATCAAGTATAGTATGTCAGCATCATAGCCCATCATATAAACGTGTAGATGGGTGACAAGGGGAGAAGCCACCTTGCGTGTCACGCGCCATAGCACTTCCCCGCCAGCTGCACCACAGCGTCCCAGCACTATAATGCAATCTGACCGGGCTGCAACCACAACCGCAACATCTCCTGGGGTGCTATTGACTGCCCTGTTACAAAGCAATAATACACACCTCCCCATCTAAATATAAAGGCAAATATCGGCACACAGGCCTAAGTCCAGAAATAACATAAGTAGTACAAGGCAGCTCACAGGCCAAAACTTCGGCACACAGACCGATATAAAAACAGAGCAGCCAATAGCATCAACCCCGATCAGCACCAGTAACGAACCAGAACCGACCCTAACGGGATTAGCTACTATGGGCCAGCAGCAAGCCTGGACTACCGCCAACGGATTTGAAAAACCCCTACCCGGCCACCGTTCAGCCCGGGCCAGGATGCAATTTCTTACCGCTTGCACCAACGTTGAGGCCTGGTCTATCTTAAAGGATGCCTGCAAAGGCGGAACCAAAGGAAGCCTATAAACCAGTCAATGCCTCGGAGGCCAAAGAAAGAAACCTGCAAGATAGGAACAAGATAGACCAGTCAATGCCTTTGATTTTTAAGTTTGGATTAATGCTTTTAGATTTTTGTTTTTATTTTATTTTTTCATATGGGTACTTATGTTTTTATATTAGAATAAAGAGAAAAGGGTCAAATAAGCCCCTAAACTTTACCTCAAATGTCAATTAGCCCCTTAAACTTAACAAAAGTTCAATTAAACTTTCAAACATGTCAAATTGGGTCAATGAAGTCCAAAAATTGGTAAATGACCTGTTATTACAAGTCATTTCAATTCCGGCGAGGAATTCCGGTCACCAGCGACAAAATTCGGTCACCGACGACAAAATCTGGTCGTCCGGTCGTCTTCTCCAGTGGAAGATGACCGGACGGCCGGATTTTGTTGTCGTTGACTGGATTTTTTCGCCGGTCGCCGGTCGCCGGAATCTGTTGCCGGAATTGAAATGACCTGTAATAACATGTTTTTTTGCCGATTTTTGGGCTTCATTGACCCAATTTGACATGTTTGAGGGTTTAATTGCACTTTTGTAAAGTTTAGGGGGCTAATTAACCTTTGGGGTAAAGTTTAAGGGCCTATTTGACCCTTTTATCTAGAATAAACTATCTTGTTTTTTTGTTCTTCTATGTTTAAAACCTATATTCCCACCAGGACTATGTGGTCTAATGGTATCTGGGTTGGACTTCCATTTGGAAGATTATGAGTTCGTGCCTCAGTGGAGGCGTTATAACTTTAAAAAAAAACTTGTATTCTCATTTTATATGCACATTTAAACTTACCTACCCAAAATTATAACAATGCCACCACGTATTTTTATTTTTATTTTTTATAAAAATTCTTCATTTTAGACTATTGATTTAGACTAGATCTATAGTTGGGGTTTAATCATATTTTTTTACCTAAATCCTTCATTCGCATATGATCCGTAATATATATATATATATATATATATATATATATATATATATATATTAGAAGTTTATAGAATCTTATAAAACATTATAGAACTCATATAATTGTATAGAATTTTAAGAAAGATTTCAGGGATATAATCATAGTTATACAATCAAGTAGATCTTCACCATACGTGAGGAGGTGGAATAAGTATAAATAACTTCATGGGGCTCAAAGTGATTTCAATTGTTCGAATGAAGATGAAAGAGGATGTTTGGGGTAAAGATGTAATGAAATGAGGATGAATTTAAAAAAGAAAAAAAAAATGTCAAAAGAATTTTAACTGTGAGGGATAAATAATATTATCAATAATTTTTTTTTTTGAATACATGCAGACCATTAATAGATTTAATTGAAAAGCTCGCGATCTCCACATTATTACAATTAGTAGCCTTCGTTATAAGTAAAGCTTTTTCAAAATATAGCAAGAGATACATATTAGGTTGTTAAAAGAATTTGAATTAGGGACCAAAAAAATTTTGGTTGAAGATAATGTAGACTTAGATATTTTACAAAGTATTAAGCAAATTGTCCAAGGTAGTAGGTCAAATTCTAAAGGGCTTGCAGCATCTCCATGATAGGCAAATTGTACATCTAGCGGTACAACCCTCGAATATACTGGTGAATAGATATGGAAGGGTAAAGATTTGCAGTTTCGGTAATGCGAGAATTCTAGAGGCGTGTATGCAGCCAATCTATCCTTCTGTTGCCAGAAACTATGAAGAGGGGCTCCAACGAATTTCTCCCGGCGGCAACTCGCAAATGTGGATAGTTCAAAACCATTCATTTGCAACAGATGTTTGGGGTCTCGGATTAACAGTCTGGTAGCTATTCATCGGCAGATATCCTATTCACACTGTGATGGTGGGGGTTTGGAAGCTATGCTTAGGAGTGTAAATAATTCTGTACCAACAGTCATTTCACAAGGCTCACCCCACCTTAATAATTTTGTGAACGGCTGTCTCCAAACAAACCCTGAGCAAAGAAGTTCGGTAAGGAAGTTGATGTGTCACCCCTTTATAACTAGGATCGGAGTTTAGAAAAAAATTAAAATTGTAATAATACGTTTGAGAATCATTTTTTTGTAATATTGTGGAATAATATGTACATTTTTTTGTTTGATAATCGTAATTTTGTAATATTGAAAACATTTCTCATTTTTAGTTTTTTTTTTTTTTTGAAATATTCTGATTTTTAGTTTTGTTGAACTGAGATATTTAATTAGGCTTAGGCATTATTATTAAGTATTTAATTTAATTATCATGATGGGGAAAATGAGTATTTATTTAATTTAAAAGTATGAGTACATACTTTTAGCCTGCATTGAATCCCACTCCCGCCAGAGTACACGTACGACCCTTTCTTCGCCATTTCCACCAGCGCCGCCGCCATGGTGCCGCTCCCGCCTCAGAGAGGGAGTTCTGGCAGCAGCCGGAAGACGAAGGCTACCGCCCCTGCCTGCATTTCAGCTACCACTACAGGAAAGCGTCGGCGGCGATTTCCAAAGAGAAGCGGCGCTTCTTGGTGGTGGTGGTTTCCGGCGGCCTCAACCAGCAGCCAGAATTCTCGAAGCTGCGGTTGTGGTTCCTGATCTTCAAGTCAACGGCATATGGAGAGATGAAAGGTAAAATCATATCAATCCAGTTAGTTGAACATACCTGGAGGCATAATGTACATTATTATTATTATTATTTTTTATTTGAATGCTACTGACTCTATTACAATGTAGTACCTGTATGTACATTATTTGAACATGTATGAAATAACAAACATTTTAGATGTTTTCTGACTAAAGAATACTGAAATTGAAATGGCAGTGAATTCTCAGAGATTTTCGATGTCCAACATTTCAAGAAGATCTAGAAAGCTGATGTTAGGATTGTGTCTTCCTTACCATCCTCACATTTAGTGTCCAAGCATACAATTGAGAATCTATCAGATTCCATTTCATGTTTCGCCTATTTGGATTGGAGCCAAATAAGAGGAGAAACGTAACTGCTTTTCTTGTTCTTAGCTTCTTTCTGAACATGGACGACTAATCTGTAGTGTACTGTGTGGTTTGTGCAACTGAACATAGAAGGGGCTGCTTATATTGAAAGGGTTGGAGTCTAAACTCTCCAAGAATCTTCCACCTCATCTGCAGAAGCTTCGGTGTAAGGTAGCCTTTCACGACGCGCTGAGATTTGCAGCTCCAATTCAGGATCTTAGCAATAGGATTGCTAGAAGAATGTGGGTTGAAGATGGATCATCAGCTTATCCATGGAGGTTGTGTAGTCTGATATGCAACAAGTGCAAGAGACGAAATGTTTGTCTAAAGTGATCCCAATCTGGGCAGCTGCCAAAGTGTACCTTGTTGCCATTTTAGAACAGCAACAATATGTTGTGTTCCAAGCGTTGCAATCCGACAGACATTTTCCTCACCGTGCTGGCATCCTTCGTCTCCGCCTTCGTGGAGGAGCGCCGCCGGAGTGTCACGCTGAGAAAGGCGATGATGGGGTTATGTCGAAAGGCGCTGCCGCTGCCGTTTCTTTGACTGGAGCCTGCCAATGACACTTGCATATCTCTTTCACCAACCATTAAAAAATAAATATTTACATAAATTTGAAGAAACTCAATGCATGTCCCAAATGAGGTTTTTCCTATATTATCTATTTTTGTAGTCTTTGACCCTTTTCTTGACACATGGTTAGAGCATCTCCAGCTTGACACATGGTTGACACATGGAAAGAGGATGTTTGGGAGAACATATCACGTAGGATGAATAAAAAAAATAAAAAATAAATGTCCAAAAAAAAAATTAATTGCGAAGGATAAAAACTACTAGTTTATTTTTGAAATGTTATATAAAATAGTGTTTCAAAATGAGTTATTAGTAAATTTGGGGGTATAATTAGGAAATTAAAATTAGGTATCAGGAAAACCCTTTTGAAAATAATTTAAATTAGAAATTCTGAAATGGATCAAACATGTTAACGTTATCCTGATTTCCTTTGTAAGCTTTTCAGAAATGGGATGTGCTCGCTTACTATTGCCTTTCTTGAAAGGTGGTTCCCTTTCTGGGTTGCACCTTCCCCAAGAAGCGACACTATCTGTTGTAGTGGCTCAAATTCTAAATGGCTTGAAGCATCTGCATCATAGAAAAATAGTACATTTAGGGGTACAACCGTCTAATATTTTCGAGAATTCTATAATGTTAGAATTGGATGAAGCCAATTTACCCTTCCGTTGCCCGTGCCAGGCAAAGTCAAGCTAGCGACTCCCCTCAATGAGAGGTAAGTATTTTGGAGTTTGGAATATTTTAGGGCCGCAAGTGTCAACTGATACTTCCACAACATTCTTTTCTAACTGACGTCTGGAGAATCAGGGGTTGGAAGCTATTGGCACAACCATAACTAATGCTCTGCCAGCAATTTCTCGAGGAGCCTCACCGCACCTAATTGATTTTTTAAATCGGTGCCTCCAAATAAATCATAGCGAAATAAGTTATGTTTTGTGATCTGCTACTTCATCCATTTATAACTATGATTGGAATTTAGTTAATAGGCATCTTCGGTTTAAAAAAATAAAATAAAAACTGTAATATTACGTACCAAATTTGTAATAGTTTTTTTATTTTTTTATTTTTTATCTACTATACATTGCGGGTTTTCATATCATATCAATATAAGATCCAATGTTTCCATCCAATATTTTCCTTCACAATTATCAATTCTCTGACTTCTCTCTAGAGTGTTAGGCTAACATGAGTTCTCGATCTCGTTGATTTTCTCCAGTAAACAAACAATTCATGTTGATCCACTTGAGAGTCTTCACTTTTTTTTTTTACTGATTTTAGCTTTCATCAAAAGATTTTCTTCTCTGCCTAATGGCTTTCAATGGATATTCCGGCGAGTGTTTCACTCTGCCTAATGGCTCCCTACTTAATTGGACTGTAATGAAACTACACAAATTTATTGAACAAGGTGTTCTCTTGTGATGATTTCTTTAACTACTTGCACTGGCTTGGATCGGGTTAACTCGTTGATTATTGGACTTGGATTTGAAGTTGACTGCAGGAGGGCCCAATGGACTTTTTCGTTGGACCAATTGTTTTTGTTTTATTTGGTATGGTTTGGGATTTTAGGCAATTTATATCCGCGCCTGATGCAAAACGACGTTGTTTCAGATTTTTTTTTTTTTAAATTTCGCTACCTTGTGTTGGCAGTTAATTTTCTTTAAAAAAAAAAAATTCATGTTAAAAAATGTACATAATTTTATATTAGAATACACATAATTGTATATTTGTATACATAAATGTACATAATTGTATAACAAAATACACATATTTTTTTAAAAAGATAATACGCATAATCTAACATAAAATATAATACACATAAACTTTTAGCATAATACACATCAACTCTTAACATAATAAACATAAATTTCCTGTTTCGGATGTACATAATTGTATAACAAATTGTACATAATTGTATAAAAAATGTACATAATTGTATAAACAAATAAACATAATCACGTAACTCCCTACATACTATGACGTCGTTTTGGGAGGCGCGTGACACACAGTGCTATATGCGCCGTGGTGCAGGGTATAACGATTAGGGATTTTTATATCGTACACCAGACCGTACAATGCATTGTGCGTTCTGGTCCAAAACAACGTCGTTTTGTAATTTTTTAAAAAAATTTCATTTCTCGTTTCTGCCGTTAACTTTTTACAAAACTACGGTTCCAAAATTGTGTCGTTTTAGTGGTAAATGACGCCGTGTCAATTTTAAAAAAAAAAAAGAAAAAAAAAAAGCTTCCTTTTGTCGTTAACGTCGTTTGTCTTATTGAACTCTATGTTCATAATATTTTAACTTCATATTCACAATTATTGAACTATATATTTACAATTACGTAACTTTATGTTCATAATTTTTGAACTCTAGAAGTCTATATTCATAATTAATGAACTCTAGAAGTCTATATTCATAATTAATGAACTCTATATTCATAATTTTTAAACTTCATATTCACAATTATTGAACTCTATATTCACAATTACAGAACTTTATGTTTATAATTATAGAACTCTATGTTCATAATTCTTGAACTCTATATTCACAACATCTCACTGAGTTGTTTTGACAATTTTTTTTTTTAAATTCTGATTGGTGGAGGGAAACGACACCACTAACAACACATTTACTCCAAATTTGGCAAATGGCGTCGTATTGGAACCATGTCCACCTTGTAAAATGGACACGGTTCCACGACATAACAATTGATATCAAATACGATTCCAAACGAACACCTAACATCGAAAGAAAAAAACAAAACAACACAAAAACAAAAACTCCTTGTTTTTTTTTTTTTTTTGGAAAACAAAAACTCATTGTTTATGCGCCTGTTAGTGTGTAGTTTACTGAACATAACTTTTGAGGAACCGAAGGAGGTTGAGAGACACTCGAATGATTTATTACAAGGCTTTTAAGAGACACAAGTCGTGAAGTGAGTATTAATTTAGATTAGATATATAGTTGGGGTTTAATCGTATTTACCTAAATCCTTCATTCGCATATGATCCGTAATATATATATATATATATATATATATATATATATATATTAGAAGTTTATAGAATCTTATAAAACATTATAGAACTCATATAATTGTATAGAATTTTAAGAAAGATTTGAGGGATATAATCATAGTTATACAATCAAGTAAATCTTCACCATTCTATAATAATCAGTGGTCTTCATAATACTGGAGTGGAGCTGGGCCGCGTTAAACTGTTTGAAAATGCAGCGGGAGATTTTTACATCGTTAAGGAAATTAAAATTAGGTCGCAAGAAAACCCATTTGAAAATAACTTAGAATTAGAGATCCTAAAAGCCATCAAATATGTTAATATTGTTCCGCTTAATATTGAAGGTGGTTCCCTCTCCGGGTTGCACCTTCCCCAAGAAGCAACACTATCTGTTGTAGTGGCCCAAATCCTAAATGGCTTAAAGCACCTGCATAGTAGAAAAATAATACATTTGGGGTACAACCTTCTAATATGTTGGCTAACAAGTATGGGAGAATACAACTGTGTGGGTTTGGGAATTCCATAATTTTAGAAAATTGTATGAGGTCAATATATCCCTCCGTTACCCGAGGCAGACAAAGTCAAGCCAACAGTGCTCCCCTCAAGTATTGGAGTTCCGAGTTTTTAGGGCGGCAAGTGTCAACCACTAGGTAATTCCACAGCATTCATTTAGATGTGACGTCTGGTGTGTTGGGCTAACTGTCTGGGAATTATTTATGGGAAGGTATCACATCGATTGCGACTTTAATCAGGGGTTGGAAACGATTTGCACTGACTATAACTAATGCTTTGCCGGCCATCCCTCGATGAGCTTCGCCGCACTTAATTGATTTTCTGAATCAATGCCTCCAAATCAATCCAAGCGAAAGGAGTTCTGTTGGTGATCTGCGGCTTCATCCATTTGTAACAAGGATTAGAATTTAGATAAAGTTGTAATAGTAAGTAGTACATACAAAATTCGTAATGGTTTTGTTTTTTTTAGAAATGTAATAGTTTTGTTTCTATCTACTGTACATTGAGGGGTTATATCATATCAATATAAGATCAATGTTTTGAATTTTGATCCAATATTTCCTTCACAATTATCAATTCTCTGACTTCTCTCCAATTTTTTGAAAAGAGCCTGCGCGGCATTTATTGGAAATATGCTGAAATAGAGTGTGACGGACCACTATCCGAGTACATAGGTGCTGAATAATTAAAAACCGAAGTGGCTAAAATATGTGCTAAACAATTATCTGATATAGGAACATAACTAACTGAAACATAATCAAAGGAAACCATTCGGTTTCTGAACGTGGTGTATCCTTCTCTCGAATTAAAGTGCCAGGCTAACATGATTTTCTCGAACGAACAATTCATGTTGACCAACTGGAAGAGTTTTCACGTTATTTTTTACTGATTTTAGCTTTCATCAAAAGATTTTCTTCTCTGCTTTCGAATTAAAACATCAAAAGAGTGTTCTTGATTTCTCGTTCGTTCTTTGAATTTTAAATACAAAAAAGATTTGAGTTTGAATGTTCTTCTTCTTCTGGACTTCTCCGAAGACTTGCTTCCTCGCCTCTCATTGACGGCGACCTCACCGGACTGTTAGTCAGATGGGAGCGACTGGATTTCGTCCGTCCGGCGGCCACCACAACTGGCCTCCACTTGCGTCCAGATCAAGGCAGGATGGGTTACGTTTTCCAGCCTATTCATCCTCCGGCGTGCTCCATTCTGGGGTGGCTGGCTCCGGCGAATAGACGTGACCACCCGTTTCATTCTGGGACTCCCATGTTTCACGGCGACACATTCCGGCGAGTGTTTCACTCTGCCTAATGGCTCCCTACTTAATTGGACTGTAATGAAACTACACAAATTTATTGCACAAGGTGTTCTCTTGCTGATGATTTCTTTAACTACTTGCACTCAATCGTTATGCCATGGAACCGTGTTCCAACTGTGTTAGTGCACTGTTTTTTTTTTTGTTTTTTTTTTTTTCTTAATTAGTCGCGTGACTTTTCTTCTTTCATTTCAATTCATACTCTTCCAATTCTCATATGTTACACAAACAAATTTTTTTCAATCAACTAGATTACTTGCCTAGAATGTAAGTCATGTTACTCGATCGATTAAACAGGTATAGCACATCACCATTAAGTTTTT
The DNA here is from genome assembly GCF_001879475.1 of Ipomoea nil. Classification (NCBI taxonomy): domain Eukaryota; kingdom Viridiplantae; phylum Streptophyta; class Magnoliopsida; order Solanales; family Convolvulaceae; genus Ipomoea; species Ipomoea nil. The sequence goes on along the minus strand of NW_017618198.1, from coordinate 651,474 downwards.
AAAAATTTAATTTAAACCTTTTAAACCTATAAAGAATTATGAAATTGTCATTTCTAATAGGTTACCATAATGTAACTAACATGCTAAAATTTGCTTATGTGGAATTGACATGGTTTTTTCTAATAATAATAATAATAATAATTGTGCAAAGTATTATTCTTCACCTAGTTATCCAATACATTATCTTTCCCAACTATTCCTAGTTTCACAAACTATGGAGATAAAATATCTAGCAAAAAGTACAAGACAAATTCAAGCAATTTTTTTTTTTTTTTTTTATTTAAAGTAGATGGTGACACCTTTTGAATTTTGATTATAAAGAAACTGATTGTTGCTTGTTACTCTCTTTATATTTGAATAAAGCATAACAGTATTTTTACGTTGTTATAGGACAGCAGGTGGTGAGTCAGTGAATATTGTGATTGATGATGCGCTAATGAAATGAAATGCATTAATGGTGATCTAAATATATTTTGTTTATTATAATATGCAAAATTATATATATGATCAATAATTTAATAAATTTCATTTATTATTGTGAACAAAAAAGAAAATTGGATTATATACAATGAAATGCTTCACATGTCCTAATTTAATTCGGTTCTTCGCTGATCCTTATTCACTGGTCCTGATTCGATTTGATTTATTCACTGGTCCTGATTCGATTTGGCGTATTTACTGGTTCTGATTCGATTCAATTTATTCACTTGTCATGATTCGATTCAATTCATCACTGGTCCTGATTTGATTCGATTATCACCGGTTCTGATTCGATTCTTCACTAGTCTCGATTCAATTCCCTCACCGATCCCGATTCGACGATTCGATTCCCTCACTGGTCTCGATTTGACAATTCAATTTCGTCACAGGTCCCAATTTGACGATTCGATTTCATCCCTAATCCCGATTCAACGATTAAATTTCTCATTTGTCCCCAATGATTCGATTATTCACTAGTCCCCGATTCGACATACATATTTTTTCAATTCTAAAAAAGATTATTTGAATGTTAATACAAAGGCTAAAATCTTTGTGATTTAAAATAGTTGAGTGCATTAGATTAAAATAAGAGTTAATACCTAAAATGGTCCCTCGACTATGTCATAATTATCAATTTGGTCCTCAATTACCATTCTTACCCAATTAAGTCCTCAACTATGTAACTTTTACTCAATTAAGTCCTCAACTATACAATTCTTACCCAATTTAGTCATCTGTATTAATTTGACTGTTTGTTGACTGTCAAAAGTCGGGATAAAATTATAATTTTACAAGATTTCTCCTTCCTCTCCATTTAACAGCGCCAAACCATGCAGCAATACACTTCGATTAGATTTCAATCGTCAAAAAATCGTTAAAAATCAAATTCATGGGCTATCCGATGCACAACCACTACTTCGATACTGACAGGTTTAGAACCCAACCTGAGCTTATTGCTACATGGTTTAGCGTTGCTAAATGCGGAGGAAGGAGAAAACTTGTAAAATTACAACTTTATTTCCACTTTTGACAGTCAACGAACAGTCAAATTGACAAAGGATTAAATTGGGTAAAAATTGTATAGTTGATGACTTAATTGGGTAAGAATGATAGTCGAGGACCAAATTGGTAATTACAACATAGTCGAGGGACTATTTTGGGTATTAACTCTTAAAATAACTAAACATTTTCTAAATGTACTTTTCCATTTTTATTTCCTTTTAATAATTTAATTCCCCCTTCCTTCGAAACCATGACCCGTAACCCGAGCGTTTGAGGAACCCGCACCCTGACCCTGTTGAGAAGTGAGAACTCGTGTACTAAGGCCTATAAAAACCCGATGATGACTCGCGATTCACCCTATTTGGTTCTCCATCGCGGGGTTTTATTCTACAGAAACAATTAAACGAACACTCTCTTTTCCCATTCTCCATGATTTGTAAGCTCTGAGCTCAGAACTCTCCGACTAAGTGAAAAGGTAAAGCTCTAGAGCCTGCTCGGTAGGCTCATAATAATAATTGCAATTGATGATCTTCTTCTGTTCAAATTTCGACTTTCTTGCTCTAATATTCCACACGAAATCCCAAGTAGCAATAGATTTTGTTACAGACTCGCATAGCATTTCATTTTCATACTCATTTTTCATGTTCTCTTGGCTATTATCTCGAATTTCTTGAATTGATGCGTGTGGAATTCCCTAATTTGTTTCGAGATTATTTTTACTCCATGTTTATGTGGAAATGTACTCCGTATTTGTTCGGAGTGAAAATCTTGGAAGTAGTTGCATTTTATTGCATTTGATTTCTCTTTCTTGATCTGCAATAAGTGTTTGTGTGTATGCTGAAGTTAGTGTCTGAGATTTTTTTGTTGTAGTTGTTGTTGTTATGAGATACTAAGCAAGCTGTGTAATGAGATGCATTCTAATATTTAGGTTTAATTTGTTTCTTTGATAGATAATTGCTGCTAGTATAAGGAAAGATGGAAAATGCAGAGGATGAAGGCCGTGTTGGAGGTGGACACCAAGAGAAACATGAAGATGAGGTATAATGCCATGCCACTTCTTCATTTAGTTGTTCTAGGATATGGCATTTGAAACTGATTCCACCAACTGTTTAATGATAATATTAAGTTATAAAGACTGTTTGCGAATCTGTGATGATTCAGGAAACTGTTGCCCGCCTTGAGGAATTCAAGAAATCCATTGAGGCAAAAATGATTCTCCGCAAGAGCAATTTTAACCCAGAAAGGCCAGGTTGCTTTAAGTATTGCATACTGTTGCATGCAGTTATTCTCTCACTCTTCATTTTCAAAAATCGGAACATACTAAAGTAACTGGATTCAAATTGAGCAATTATGTAAAGCACACAATAAGTAACTGAATTGCAATTTGAGCACTTATGTAAAAGCACATAATAAGTGACTCAATTGCAATTTGAGCTCTTATGTAAAAGCACATAATATTTATTTATTGATGTTTATTCCTTGCTCGTCTTGATGTAAAACTTTATTGAATACTTATAATTTATAAATGCTAGTTTAAATATGACTTCATAATTTAAGATTAACAATATAGGCGCTGCCAAGAAGTATTTCTTGCTCATCGTTTAGGCACTGGCTTTCTTTTCTTTGCCAAATCGTGTAATATATGCCTATATGGACATAGGTCAAAGCTAACAGGGAATTTCGATGAACTCCAAATTACCATCTTTTATAATATTTTAAGCTGCTGGACAATTTGTTGGTTTCGTTTAGCAGTTGAATAAGAAAAACACTTAAATTTTCATGTTGATGTTGTTCATCATTTTCTGACTTTATTTTTGTTGTTAAACCAATTAGGAATCTCCATATGTTGACTCACGTGTTCCAATAATAACAAATGGAAGTGATCCCATTCCTGCTTAGGGAGAAATGTATCTTAGCTAATTGAGAAATAGGTGATTATTTTATAACATGGCGTGTTTTTGTCATGACTTTTAATCCAGTGATTCTTCATTTCAGACTCAGGATTCCTCAGGACACTGGATTCCAGCATTAAGCGTAACACTGCAGTCATTAAAAAACTTAAGCAAATTAATGAAGAGCTGCGAGAAGGGTTGATGGATGAGCTGCGAAGTGTCAACTTAAGTAAATTTGTCAGTGAAGCAGTGACTGCTATTTGTGATGCTAAGCTTCGAACAGTAGACATTCAAGCTACTGTTCAGGTAGATTTTGGCTTGAGCTCTAATTTACTTGCAAAATTACCTTGAAATCTTCTCTTGTTTAACTGTTTTCTTGTACCGTTATTTGTTTTATCAGATTATACCATTCTTTGGGGACATCATAATAATATTTTTGAGGGTTTCTTAACAGTTTACAGCAGTCTAGGTTCTAGGAGATCAATACATTTCACTATCCTTAGCACACCTTAACTATTGCTTAGTGTGTCATGATTTCCTTCAACTGCAATCTGCTCTGCATTTTGTAATTTGTTCCACATCTGCTGATGTGGAACTTCAGCTTTTGAAGTCCTTTGTGAAACCAAAACACTTCAAATGCAATTCTAACTCAAGTCTGTAACTTAATTTTCTTAATGGAAGTCACAAGTCTGATGGCTGTTGAAAGTAAAGGCCCGATTATGTATTTCACTAGTGTTTATGTTGCTGTTGTACATGTGTTGTTATGAAGGATTTTATTTTTATTTTTTATTTTATATAGAGGGGTTCACTTATGTTCAGTGATGGGAATGGAATGTGTTCTCTTTGCATTTCTGATATGATTTTCCATATTTATATGCATTGCTATTTAACTTACTCTCAATTTTTTTTCCCCCTTCTACCAGATCTGTTCTTTGCTTCATCAGCGATACAAGGACTTTTCACCAAGCCTAGTTCAAGGCCTCATGAGAGTGTTCTTTCCTGGAAAATCTGCTGATGACTTAGATTCAGACAGGAATTCAAGGGCCATGAAGAAGCGTAGCACATTAAAACTTCTTTTGGAACTTTATTTTGTTGGAGTTGTAGATGATTGTAGCATCTTTGTAAACATTATTAAGGATCTCACTAGCGCAGAACACTTGAAGGATCGAGATGCAACCCAGACAAATTTGTCCCTCCTTGCAAGTTTTGCTCGACAAGGGAGATATCTGCTTGGTCTTCCACTGACTGACCAAGATATTCTTGAAGAGGTGAAGCCTGTTAACAAACTCATTGGTAGAATTGCGCATTAACCTTGTCTTATAGGGAAACCATAATTTCATATTATGATTATTCCAATTTGAACCTTTCAGTTGGAATTGAGTTCCTGAAATTGAGCAGTACTATCTCATGCTAAAAGATTTTTCTTGTGGGGTAGGGAAACAAATCTGATTTTATGGAGACAATTATTAAATGTCTTATTTCTGCATGGTGCAACTTTAACTACACATACCCACACACAGTTACTTTCAACATTTCTATTGATCTCAATTTCTGAATATGACTTTGGTTCATAACTTCATTTGGTGTTCCCAGGCTAAATTCTATTTCATTGTTATAAATTTGGACTTCAATGATTCTTAAGTTATAGACCGTGGAGGTACAGACACATAACCAAATGGTTGTTAGTGGTGCTGTTGCCCCCATTGCCATAATGAATTAGCCCTTGTATAAGTGGCCTACTTCCGTCTGACTGTGAATTCCATGTTTTAAAATATGAAAATGTTTTTCTCTTTTTGAATAATATCATAATGCTTTGGTTTACTTTTCTAATATGAACTTTGTGATTATTAGTCATTCTTTCAATTTGTGTTAATCTGCTTTTGCAGTTTTTCAAAGGCCTTAGTGTCACAGCAGAGCTGAAAAAGTTCTTTAGGAAGGCATTTCAAACATATTATGATGCAGCTGTTGAACTTCTTCAGTCAGAGCATGCTGTAAGAGTTTGAATCTCTCTCTCTCTTAATACTTTTGTGGTGTTAGGAGAGATTCTTGAATATTCAGCTATGTGTTTTTTTCTTAATACTGGGATGTGTTATTATATTTTTCAATAAAATCCACTGTTTCAATTGTTATGATTGATGATTTTTACCCCCTTTTTTCTTTTAACTCAATTGAAGTCACTTCGCCAAATGGAGCATGAAAATGCAAAGATTTTGGCTGCTAAAGGTGAACTGAGTGAGGAAAGTGCCTCTTCATATGAAAAGCTGCGGAAAGCTTATGACCAGCTGTACCGTGGTATCTCTGCGTAAGTTAGCTGATACTCCTGTCTTTCTATGTAAACCTATTGAGGTACCTATGTCATTTCATGGTAGACCAATAACAGTATTTCTTTATTTGATCTTTTGGGACCTGGGTATTAGTTGTGATCTGATGCGGATGCTAGACTGTCTATACATGAAATTTTTTCTCTTGGTGTCATTTCAAGAAAGTTATAAGTACTCTACCGTATATTCACTTATGACTCTGTGGGCTTGTATAAATTCAGTTAACTAATCAGCATGCTGCAAATGACCATATTCTGTTCTCTTGAGATAAGCACAACCTTCTTCAGTCAGCATTATGTCCTCAGTTGAAATGTATGTATAATTAGTAATTACATGTATTGCTGAAAAGTTGCAACTCTATTAAAATTCTTTTGAATGGAATAAATGTCACTTTTCAGGAAGCTTGTTGTATACTTGTATTGAAACATATTTTACTTATTGCTGGTCTCCGCAATTGTTCCTGAAATGTTAAAGGTTCTTGGATGGACTGTAACTAATTTTACCTTTTGGAAGACATTCATGCAACTATTTTCATTGATAATGAAATTTATTGCAAATTCAATTTTTTAAATTAAGTGATACTGTTTTATGACACTGAGTTTTTAAGCTCTGGCTTGAGTTTTTCATGCTAACATGAATTACATTTCCTTAATTTTAATGCTTATTTTTCTTTTTCATTTCAGTTAGTGTAATTTCTAGGTTTTGACTTAAAAAGTTTATTTGTTTCTTTCCTGTCTTCATTTTATTATATTCTTTTAATTCTTCTAAATTTTATTTTTATGGAATATTATTCCTTCTTTTAAATAGCGCTTAAACTTCTAGATATTTTTTCCCTTTGTTATTCCTTGATGTGTTAAAGGTTCTTCTGTGTACTCTGTACTGTAGTTTAGCAGAAGCACTTGACATGCAACCTCCTGTGATGCCTGAGGATGGTCACACAACCAGGGTAACATCAGTGGAAGACATATCTTCTGGTGGTGTTAAAGATTCTTCTGTCTTAGAAGCCCTGTGGGATGATGAGGATACAAGGGCTTTCTATGAGTGTTTGCCAGATCTCAGGTTTTTTCCCCATGGCAATAGTTACATCAAAAAATTTGTAATATGGTTCCACAGGTAGTACTTTTCCTCACATGTTCCACATGGCAATTTCTCTTTTCCAGGGCATTTGTCCCTGCTGTTTTATTGGGAGAAACAGAACCCAAGTTGAGCGAGCAGGCTCCAAAGGCTCAAGAACAACCCACTGTAAGGAATTTGATCTTTTATTTGGTATTCTTGGTTTCTTACTTCCATATTCTAAGTTCCATAAGAGTCCCAGATTCCCATTGTCAAACTTGAGAACATGGCTTCCACATTAATACAATTGGTCATAGTTCCGAGTCATAATATCTGCAAAACTTGATTCAGTCCAATACAGTTCTGGAGTTGTATTCTAACTGTGACAAGGAATTCACTTTCTTTGTGTACAGCAGCACCCCACCTCCTTTTGATATGTTCCTTCTCCCATCCACAATGATGCTTAGACTAGCATGACTTGACATTATGTGACAATGCTACTTTTTGTTTAATTTTTGTTTTCACTCTCCACAATGACATTTATCTCCACAATAACATTTATGTTTCAGATACTCCATTCTATGTTTCCTGCCTATCTATTGCTTCTGTGCAGAAGTTACTATAGTTTTTTCTTGGTCTCCAGCTATTCACTAAATACAATCATACGCTATAGTAATGCAAATATATTATGGTCTTAAATGAGAAAGAAATGAATGGTGTATGATCCAAGAAGGGGGCTTAGTTGAATTAAGATTTCTTCTTAAACACTAGTGCTTGATTTTGTTTTGGAGCTCTGTAAACAATGATGCGTGCACCTTTCCAGATTCTCAATTCTTTGTCATGTTGCCTTCTATATAACAATGTAATCCATGCAATTTGATTATGTATAATGTATGTTATGTTATATGTTATTTATTTGCATATGGTAATTTTAATCTTTTTTAATTTTTCAAAGGAATTGGCATTGGATTCAGATCAAGGTCAGAGTCAGACAGCTGCAAAAGACATTGCAGAGGGTTCTGCAGATTCTAGTGTGACAGTGGAGGATAAGATTGACAAAGTCAAGGATAAAGATGAAAAAGATAAAGAAAAGACCAAAGAAGGAGACAAAGATAAAGTGAAAGAAAAGGAATCAGAAAGAAAAGTAGACAGTGAAAAGGATAAAGTTAAAGGTCTCGAAGGAACCAATTTGGATGGTTTACTGCAGCGGCTCCCGAATTGCGTTAGCCGTGACTTGATAGACCAGTTGACTGTAATGACTACTTTGCTTTCTCAATCTTTTATTGTTTGTATCTCTGGGTTTTATTTGATGGTTTAATCCAACTTCTTACAATACTACTATTTTTTATTGATCTTTAATTTTTACAGGTGGAATTTTGCTACTTGAATTCTAAATCTAACAGGAAGAAGCTTGTAAGGGCTCTGTTCAATGTTCCTAGAACTTCTCTGGAATTGTTGCCATACTATTCACGTATGGTTGCAACACTCTCTACTTGCATGAAGGATGTGTCTTCCATGCTTTTACAGTTGTTAGAGGAAGAGTTCAACAATTTGATAAATAAGAAGGTAAAGTGTTGTGAATTGCTTTCCAGAGTCACGGAATCTTGAATGTTTTAATATTTTTGCCTCTAATGTGCAGGATCAAATGAACATAGAAAGCAAAATAAGGAATATTCGTTTTATTGGAGAACTCTGCAAGTTTAAAATTGCACCAGCTGGTCTGGTTTTCAGTTGTCTAAAGGTATAAAAATTCAGGATCTGATTTAACAGTTGTGGTTCTGACCTCTGGAAACTTGTGCCCCCTCTCTCCCTCCTTGTTTTCCTTTTTCTAGGGGATGTGTTATAGGAAACAATTTAGAATCATGTGCCAGCCCACCAAATCCATGCCTTCCCCACCATCCAAGTGGTTATATAAGTTTTATCTTTTTGTTTGCTGGAGTTCCATTTTTTTTTTTGCTGTGTGAGCATTGTATTACTTGGATTGCAAAGTTGGTCTTTCATTTACAATTTGAAATTCATGTTTGTCAACTCTGTTCTATTCTTCACAGATAAATGTCCATACTGTATGTGGGTCTTCGTTTGTTTATTCTTCAGAAATTAGGATATAAAGTTAAACTAAACTCTTCAGTGAGATTGAGAAACTTATATATGAATTATTTCAATCTCTCATTGCTGATAGAAGAGCCATGTTTTTTGTTTAACCTCCAGGCTTGTTTAGATGATTTCACTCATCACAATATTGATGTTGCTTGCAATCTTCTTGAAACCTGTGGTCGTTTTCTCTACCGCTCTCCTGAGACCATGATTCGCATGGCTAACATGTTAGAGATATTGATGCGGTTGAAGAATGTCAAAAATTTGGATCCCCGCCATATCACCTTAGTGGAGAATGCATATTACTTGTGCAAGCCACCTGAAAGGTCTGCACGAGTTTCTAAAGTTCGTCCACCTTTGCATCAGGTATAAGTGATACTTAGGTTTCATACTTTCTGCAGTCTATACTGACAAATTAGTAATATAACTTTTTTCCAATGGTGAGCTATGCAGTATATAAGAAAACTCCTTTTCTCGGATCTTGACAAATCTTCTATAGAGCATGTACTAAGACAACTTCGGAAACTTCCTTGGAGTGAATGTGAGGAATACGTTTTGAAGTGCTTTATGAAGGTGCACAAGGGGAAGTACAGTCAGATTCACTTGATTGCATCACTTACCGCTAGTTTGAGCCGGTATCATGAAGAATTTTCTATTGGTGTTGTTGATGAGGTTTGTTTTCTGAAGTGCTTGAATCTACGTTAACCTTTCTAGTTTTTAACATATTGTGCCTTCCAAACTCTCAAACAATGCCACTGGCCATAATGAAGATTAAATAAGAAGCAAGAGAAAGGAAGTTAAGTAAAATAAAATCTCCATTCTAATGGAAAGAAGGGTGTGCAAGCCAGAAGTTGTCTAAGTTCACTAATATTTTTCTTAGTTCTATGCTGTTTCACTTGTATCTGAGGTCTTTACAAGTAATGTAAATTTTTCTTATTTTTTCTTATCTAAGTCAAACTCAAGTTCACTTCTCGAGCAGGAAATTAGTTTGCTTCTCATTCAGTTTTATATATGTGCAATTGTGCATGATGTATATTTTTATGATATGACAAACTTTCTTTTGGTAATGGCTCGAGTTAAAACTGACAGGAATACCTGTACTTCTAGGTTTTAGAGGAGATAAGGGTGGGATTAGAGTTGAATGACTTTGGGATGCAGCAGAGGCGCATTGCTCACATGCGGTTTGTAGGAGAACTGTATAACTATGAAATGGTGGACTCATCAGTCATTTTTGATACACTCTATCTGATTCTTGTTTTCGGCCATGGAACAGCAGAGGTATAGGTCCACATCTAATCTTGCAATATCTGACTTGGTAGTTTTAATTATAATTGCTCTATTCTTTGCATTATCATATGTGCATAATGCTTTAGAAATGCCAGTTACTGTATTAAAGATAAAATTGTACTTGATGTTTACACAACCTTTTATTGGACTTGAAATCACACTACATTATCTTCTTTTTCTTCCATGCAAAGTTTTTATAGCATTCCACTATTCCATGGAAATATATTTCTAGGATACATTCTGCAACTCTTGCTATGTGCATCTATGATTTGGATGCAACTATACAAGCACATTCTTATGTTTTTTGTCATTATTTCTTCTCTAATAGTATTTTTGCTAATACACTTCTGTATGCTCATTTTCTCATTTCTATTTTGTTCCTCTGTTTTGATCCTTCCATGTACAAAAGCTTTTGCAGTGAAGATCTCGATTCTCCTGTTATGATTTACACTGGTTACCATGCCCTTCTCTGTACTATCTATCTAATTTGATGATTCAATTTCATGTGACTAGCAAAACACACTGGATCCACCAGAGGATTGTTTCCGTATCAGGATGGTCATTACACTTCTTGAAACTTGTGGACATTACTTTGATAGAGGTTCATCGAAGAGGAAACTTGATCGGTTCTTAATTCATTTCCAGAGATACATATTGGGCAAAGGCGTGTTGCCCCTGGATATTGAGTTTGACTTGCAGGTTATTTTCAATTTTCTGCTTTCATTTTTCCATATTTCAGTTGTGAATTTTCATCTGTTTACACAATCTAACATTCTTTCATCATGGGTTGGGCTTAAACAATGTGTAAGAAAGGTGATGGAAGTCAAACTGAAAAAGCCAGTAGTGTGAGAACTATTTAGAATGTGCACTAATTTAAAAATTATGCATTTCCAGGACTTGTTTGCTGAATTACGCCCCAACATGACTCGATATGCCTCAATTGAAGAAGTCAATGCAGCACTTCTGGAACTTGATGAACATGAGCGGACAGTTTCAACTGAAAGGGCCACTATTGAGAAGCATTCAGACAGAGACAGGTATTCTAGCAGGGTGACCTCTGACATACCTGTTAACGGGCAAAGCCTTACAAATGGTACTGAAGAAAATGGTGAGCTGCACGAAGAAATGGGTGACAGTGAAAGTGATTCTGGGAGTCACACTACTGAGCATCCAGGACGTGATGATGATGATGAATTCGATGAAGAGAATCGTGATGATGGGTCTGAGAGTGAGGATGAGTATGATGATGGTGATGGAGCTGCTTCTGATGAAGATGATGAAGTACATGTCAGGTCAAAAGTTGCTGAAGTTGATCCTCTGGAGGAGGCTGACTTTGAGCGGGAACTGCGGGCTTTAATGCAGGCAAGTACAAGAACATTTCTTTCCTTCTCCCTGAACTTTGAGTTTTAAGTGAAGGAAAGCCATAGAAAATTATTATAAATTTCTCATTTGCTTATCAGAAAGGAAGATGATGTTCTATAATATTCAACTTTCTATTATTAATATTATTATATACTCTGTGTACTATAGTTGCTTTATTGGTTTCTTGCCATAGAAAATTAAAGATGCAGTCTCAATGGTTTACAGGAAAGTTTGGATTCACGAAAATTGGAGCTGCGGACGAGGCCAACAATAAACATGGCGATACCAATGAATGTGTTTGAGGGGCCAGCAAAGGATCATCGTGGAGTTGAAGGAGAAAGCGGGGATGAGACATTGGATGAAGAAGCAGGAGGAAGCAAGGAGGTTCGAGTTAAGGTTCTTGTGAAGCGGGGCAACAAGCAACAAACAAAGCAGATGCTCATCCCTCGTGATTGCTCTCTCATACAGAGCACAAAGCAGAAAGAAGCAGCCGAGCTGGAGGAAAAACAAGATATCAAGCGGTTAGTGTTGGAGTATAACGACAGAGAAGAGGAGGAGCTTAATGGCCTGGGAAACCAAGCTCAGAGCTGGATGCAAAGCAGCAGCGGTAGCAGAGCTTCTTCAAATCGGGGCGGCAACTCCTCGTGGGATCACAGCCGGAGCGGTGGACGTCACCGCTACCTGCACCATTCCGGCGGCGGCCTATATTATGGCAGAAGAAGATGAAAACATCTACACTCCCAACCACCTCCCTCATATTCATCAATTGCTGCCCCGGCCAAATTGCTCGGTTTCGCCTCGGTTTCTATTACACACTTTTAACACAAGCGGTCTCCATCACAATTGGTTTGTGCTTTTTCTTGTACTACTACAATACCATTGTCCAGGGTTTTGGCATACTTTCCCAACTGTTACAATCAACTGAAACCTATTTCTACAATGTCTGCCGTACAAGCGTGGAGGAAAATGTGAATTTAGCTGTAAATAATATTCAACCGCTTGCAAACAAGACCATTTTTACATAACTGATCTCTACAATTTAAAAAGCACTGCATTATTGCATTATAATATAAATATATAACCCTTTGTTTCTAACCACATAGTATTCTTTAAAGTTTGAACCCCCCCATCCCCCAAGAATGTATGAACAATAAAACTACAGGCAATTAGAGACAATAATCTGGAAGAGGAATAGGGTTCGGAAACATGGGTATGGGAGATATGTCCAAAGCAGGAACAGTCCAAAAAGATGCTGTGGGGCAAGGACACTAAATTTATACAGGTACAAGTTGTTGCAGTGCCAAAATAGGGAATAAGTGGGGTCCATATCTCTAAAAATTAATGATAAATTAGTACTTGTCAGTGGATCCTTATTTCCTTTCCTTAAATGGACATTATTGTTATTGCCTTGGAGATCCCCACTTCGCACTGGCCCTCGTTATTCATGCTGTCTCCTCTTTTATCATTGTGTCTTGTCATTTAGTCACTTCTGATCTCCCACCTTTTTAAACTAATGCAAGAAATACTCCCCTCACATAAATTGCATTCCAATTTTAACACTTTTTTTTTTTCATTTTATTGCTACAAAGTACAAACATACATTAAATATTATTTTATAAACCCACACTTGCACTATTGCACTGCTATACCGTGGCTACCCAACAACCATACTCTTATACTCTTATTTTAATATACAAAATGACAAGACTACTTCTACTCACCTAAAAATAAAACGTTCGGTCACATATCTAGGTTAGTAGATTTTACTAAAGAAAGAAAAAAGAAGTGAACAAAAACTTGAATGTACTTTTTTCTTTTTCTTTTTTTGAATATATCCAAACACGTCACGGCAACTAGGAGTAAATAATAATAATAATAATAATAATAATAATAATAATAATAATAATACATGTAGTAGTACGGGTACATGTTAAAGAATGAAGCATACTTTTTGTTTTTGCTCTAGACAATGATCACAATCTAGCTAAAAATGAATTAGTGTATCTAATTATATAAGTAAAGGATGAATGTTGTTAATTAACACATGCATTATTTGTTAAGGCTCACAATGGTCCCGCTCATGGCGGAGTCGCTGGCTTGTAAGGGGATTTTGTCATGGCTCAAGAACTGTAATGTTTTATCAGTGGATTTCTTCATCGATTGCTCTGAACTTAGCAACTGTTTACTATCTGCGCGTGCTCCTATTCTATTGATCAGTGTAGGGCAGCTATGTCCACGTTCTTAGATTGTCGTTCTCCCCTACCCCAACAAATGGCTAAATGCCCTTAAAAAACCATAGTCCATTGAACCCCTCCAATAGCGAAACAGTCACTTTTGCCATTTGGTATGGATGCCGTGACCAAATTGAGCCACTATACTAGTACCACTCCGCCAAATCAAACTACCTCTTAACATAAAAATGTCAAGTTAAGCAAATTGAAAAGTGGTTATTTATGCCATTCTTATAAAATCATCCATAATGTTTCATCATGTGACAACTCACTATACTAGTAAAACTTCACCAATTATTTGATGTAAAAAAAAAAAAAAAAAATGGAGACAGAAAATGGCAATGATGATGAGTTGGAGTCATTTCCTATCTTTTGGGCATCGTCGATTATTACCGTAATAAGTAATGGATAGCGACATCGGAACCGCTCATTTAACGTTGTTCTTAGCGAATGCCCCAACGCACCCTTATCCACTCATCGTCTCCAAAAATCTCTGTGTTATCTTGCAAGCACATGTCAGGTTTTGAGTGGATTAGATTTACCACCTTAGCTTGCTCTAAATATTAATTCTTTTACACACTTACAACTTACAATTCTCCTTCAATTTTACATTCATGCAATATCTCTATCACTGATTAATTTGAATTTGATTAGGGTTATACCCGTAAAATCTGACTCTTATTTAAAAAAAAAAAAAAACTGAAAAAGACTAAAAATGACATATTTTAGTGTTCAAGTATACATAGTAAAGTCGGTGATAATTACGAAAAATGTCACCCCTTTTTTATAAAAAAAAAATTGATATGAATCGTCCTATTTTTTCATAGGTAAGGATGTGATTGGTTCTTATTTCTCTCCTAAGTATTTGTTCTCATTCGATCCAATACCTATATATATATATATATATATATATATATATATATATATATATATATATATAAAACCATCTTGGTTGACGTGAGTGGTCATGTCCATTCCTTAAAAGAGATTGGGAGTTCAAAGTCCTTTCTCATATAGAAAAATCAATATGATCAGTATTTTGTCACTTAATTGGATTGATTTGATAAGAATGGGATTAGTATGAAGGGGACAAGTCTCTCTACGAGTATGTATAAATTCAATATTTACAATAATGCACAGCTTTGATTACCAAATGATAAAGACGTGACTATTTCGTCTTATTTTATTCATGCATTAAGTATTACATATATGTAACATGCTTTTCTCGCGAGTTCGATACATAGAAGAAGAATAAATGAAAAGTGGTTACACTTTTGTAATTGAAGTCTGATTAATCATTAATTAATTAATTTGGCCAAAAAAAATCATTAATTAATTAATTATTAATTATTAATTTCATGGAATTAACCTAAACTTCCATTCTAAGAATAACAATATTAATTTGCGTGTTATATAGTCAATGAAACCTAGCTTGGAGGGTGTATGCATGCAAAATTATTTTAATAATACTACATGTAATCTCATTTTACTCACCGCTGATATAATATGTTTTGTTGGATTCAGGACACGTACAAAGTAAGTTAGAAAATTTATTATTTAAAAAAAAAAATTCTACAATAAAATCAAGATATGCGATGCCAAATGAACATTTGATTCCTACACATCATTTTCTATATAGGAAAGCCAAAACACACATGACGAGAGAGAAACTTTAATGGAGATGAAAAGAAGCAAGACATTGTTATAGTTATATCGTGGAACAGGGTCCACCTCCATTCCTTCTTACAAGGTGGACATTGGTCCAAAAATTTTATCTCAAAATTTTCATCCTTTTCTTTTTGTGTAAATAAAGTTAATATATAAAAATATTTATTAAAAAGCTTTAATTGAGATTTTTAAATGATGATCATATTGATTTTTTAATTTTCTTTAAAAAAAATAAATTTAACACATAAAAGTCAGTACTTTATGTACATTCATTTAGTTCATAAAAGTAGCTACTATAAGTCTAGAAGTTCATTATTATAAATACATAAATTTACTACTATGGATACATAAATCCAGTTCTATAAATACATAAATTTATTACTGTAAATACATAAATTTATTATTATAAGTACATAATCTTAGTTCATAAATGTCACTGCTATAAGTATATAAATTAATTATTGAAAATACATAAAATTACTATTATAAATACATGCATTCAATATTGTAGATATATAAATTCAATGCTGTAGATACACAAATTCGTTATTATAAATACATAAATTCACTATTATTTATTATGTCATTTTTATGGATCTTGGTCATCCATGCAATGCAAACTATATATAATCCATGATATAATTTGCCAAAGATGTGTCATAAGTCATAACTCATAAATTCCAAATTTTTACTGTCTAAATAGTACTACTGACTCTGTTACAATGTAATGTCTGTTCATAGTTACTTTTTCAATTTACTGAAGTACAAAGAGT
The DNA here is from genome assembly GCF_001879475.1 of Ipomoea nil. Classification (NCBI taxonomy): domain Eukaryota; kingdom Viridiplantae; phylum Streptophyta; class Magnoliopsida; order Solanales; family Convolvulaceae; genus Ipomoea; species Ipomoea nil. The sequence goes on along the minus strand of NW_017618198.1, from coordinate 635,311 downwards.
CAATATCATTCCACTGAGGTTCAAACTCATAACCTCTTATTTAGGAAAATCACTTCATGTCATTAGACCAGAAGGTTTGATAACTTATACTCCCTCTGTCCCATTTTATGTGTCTTACTTTCCTTTTTAGTTTGTCCCAAAATGTTGTCCACTTTTCAAAATTGAACATCACTATCATTCCACTTTTTTTCAAATTACCCTTCTAGCTTTTGCTTTCTTTATTGTTTTTATTTCCAAAAGTGAAAAAGTGAGGGGCATAATTGGAAAGTGCATAACATTTACTTTAATTCATTAAAAAGCGTGCAAAAAGTAAATGAGACATCCAATTCGGGACGGAGGGAGTATTATATAATTAGAATCAAAGAAAAAAAAAAATCCAAGAAGGGAACATATCACTTCCATTATTAGATTGCCAAATCCTGAGTTGTCCCCTCCACACACAAAGGGTCACGCAAAATGGAAATGAAATTTACATAATGAAGATTGATTTGATATATAAATAATAATGAATCATCAAATCACATCACATCATAATCAAAAGGCTAAGACATACTTTGATGAAGATAACTTTTGACTGTTAAGTTTAATCAAATGTTATTTTCTTATAATGTAAAAATCATATTAATTTTTTTTAAACAACATAATCTATATATTTTCTTTAATCATCCAAAACACGGCACATTAATTAAAAGTAAAATATAGAGTAAAAATTACGAACTATAACATTTTTACGGTGCGTGCTCATGAAAAATAATCAAGAAGAAATTGAATTTAATAATCATGAAAAAAATTACTTGAAATATTGCGTGGTTTGTGAAAATAATTAGCATAAAAATTTACACTCATACATAATGAATATACGTGAGGGTAATTTAAGAGTTCATGTTTAATTTGTTGTGATTTTTTCTCAAAATGTGTGAAAATAAAATACCAAAGTAGAGCAAGTAAATGAAGTAATTTATTTATTTTTTAAAATAAATTTTCATCAACCAAATAAGGTAAAAATATGTTTTTTTTTTTTCTCAAATTTGATAAAAAAAAATCTATTAAAAAATTATTTTCCCGTGAACTAAACAAGTCTGTCCCCAGCTTCTTCCCCTCATCATTTCCTTTTCCAGGCTAGACCAGGCCACAAGTTTTACTTTCTTGTTTAGTTGTGTTTCTTCCTCTTCTTCACATATTCCTTATACTATTATGGATATCTACGACTTTTTTTCTTTTCTTTTCTTTTGGGGGTGGGGTGGGGAACACATTTTCATATAAGAATGGTAAAATAAATTCTTCCAAAAGGTTGAACCCCAACCTGACAGAGCATGAACCACGTATGCTAGACCTTTGCTTACTGCGCACAAGGAGCCCCCTCACTTTGAGAGGTAGCTCCCACATTGTGGCTGGTGAGACTCGATCCCTGGTCATTCTTCCAACTTTTCATCTCTGTGGCCTGAGCTGCCCATGCGGGTAAAATAAATGCAATTAAACACATTAACTTATATTTTTATGTATCTGGGATCAATCGTCAATTATTCAACAGTAATAACTGGTTGGTGGTCACCTAATAATACGTCGATGGCCTATTTCAATTGTCAGAATCCTAATTATCGAAAGATGACCGGTTATTGAGCCAGATGCACAAAACTAACAAGTTAATGTGTTTAATTGCAAATTTTTATAATTCCAGTGTTTTAATTGATTTTCATATAAAATTCAAGAGTTTATTTGACTATTTTTTTCTATTTTAATTTTTAGTCATCATCAACTATAATTTCATCATATATTATTCTTTATAGAATGACATTTCAAATATTAAAACTGTTTTTTTTTTTAAAAAAAAAAATTGTTGCATTTTCAGGATTGGAACCCAATACTTAAAAAATGAACTTGAGAGTAAGGTAGTTAAGGACAATGAGAAATGCATTGATGAACAATAATTGAGGGTGGCCACCACATTGGTATGTATGGTCCCTCTTGTTTTAAAAACACAATTAAAACCCTACCCTTTGTAGTATGGTTAATGTTGCCAATTTCAGTTTCCATACATGTCCAAGTTTGGCAAGTTATATTTTATCTTTGACCTTTTTAAAATAAATTTTAAATTCATTTTTTTTTTGTATTTAGTATTTTGATAAGGTGTGTGTGTCTATATATATATATATATATAGAGGAGTGATCACATGTGGTCATGTTGTTAGGTGTGGTCATATGGTCAATTATAGGCCATTAGATTAGATAGATCCAATGAATCATATTAATCAAGATTTTTTCAGTATTTTCGCGCACATTCTCCTACCCAGCGAACTGTAAGGGTAAACTCGTCATAAAACACCGGAATAGGGGAAATCACATTGTTGTGTGTTTTATTACACTATTGGTGCATGTTGTCAACACTGTTGGTGTATTCTGGAAGTCGGCCGCTATAAATGGTCATTGTAATTACCATAACACGGAAATACACCATTGGTGTGTTTCACTGTGGTGTGTTTTATTACACTATTGGTGTATGTTGTCAACACTGTTGGTGTATTCTGGAACCCGCCCGCTATAAATGGCCACTGTAATTACCATAACACCCCCACCTACCAAAACGCGCGAAAATTCTCAGAATTACCACTGCCGTTAGATTAAACTGATTCAACGACCCAGATACGACCACACCTAATGACATGACCACATATGAGCGTTTTTCTATATATATATATATATATATATATATATAATTAAACGTTACAAAAAATAAAATTATAAACAATTTAAATTAAATATTGTTTAAAAAAAAACAAATTAAATATTGTTAATTGAATTAGATGTATAAAATGTGATGGGAGTAGTTAATAAAGAAATATAAAAGGAAATGTTAGGCTTAATGGATTTGTCAATTTATGTAAACATATAAAAGTCAACCGTTTACATTATTGACCAACAATTTTCCTTGAATACTAAATAAACTCAAATAGTTGTGAACATATATAAAATCGTTAAATATAAACAAGTAAATAAATAAATTCATAATATATATATATATATATATATATATATATATATATATATATATCCCTCTTTCTTTCTCTCACGCACATATACAAACAGGAAAAGGGATCATATATAATATTTTTTTTTGAAGAGAAAATTAAAAATTAATCGCAACTGTTCATCTGGCTAGAGCAATGTCGAAAAAATGTAGTACATTTTAATAATTTTTTTTTCAAACTTTAAAAGTGCATTTTGATTGGTTCTTAGTTTTAGTGTTCCTAGTATAAACATATGCATATAGAATCAAGAAAAATCATGTTATATATATATATATTTTTTTTTGAAAGCTACTGGTTCTATTACATTTGTAGTATCTGTTCATATACTTTCTCAACCTACTGAAACACAAAAAATCAATAACGCCTCCACTGAGGCTTGAACTCATAATCTTTCAATTGGAAGTCCAACTCGGATACCATTAGACCACATAGTCCTGGTATATATATATATATATATATATATATATATATATAGGTCTTGCAACAGAAAAGAATTAAAATATTTTCCATTTGTGGTATAAATTGTCACAAATTGAGCACAAGTACTGGACTGCCATATTTAATGTATTAATTGGTATGGCAAAGCAGGAGCAACAAGTCAGCAATCATAGAGCCACTTGGTTTTTATTTTTTAAATAATTTTTAATTATTATTTTATTTTATTTTATTACTACCACAACCATAGCAGTCAAAACACTCACAATTGTAGCCGCATATGCATGTTGTTTGTGCATATAATAATAATAATAATAATAATAATAATAATAATAATAATAATAATAATAATAATAAGCCCGCATGGGTAGCTCAACTGGTCATAGAGGTGAAACTTTGAAAGAATGATCAGGAATTGAGTCTCACCAGCGACAATGTGAGAGCAACCTCTCAAAGTGAGGGGGGCTTCTTGTACGCAATGAGCACCGGTCTAGCCTCTGTGGTTCATGTCGAGTTTCCAAACACACCCTAAATTGATATTTTTTTTTAAAAATCTTTATTAAAAATATAGACTTTTTAAATTTAGTTTTGAAGTAAGAATTCACATATTGGGTGTAACCCAAAGTTTTCCTTTAACATTTATGTGAAGTGACGATGATAACAATATACGGATAATAAAATTAATGGACAATTATCAAGTAATTGAAGTTTAAAACACATTTATTGAATTATGTAAAATTAATCTCAACGAGAATTATTAGTATTAGATATTCATGTACTTTCACTATTTAGTATGATCTTTAAAAATTATTTCGTATTATTATTATTATTATTATTATTATTATTATTATTACGGAGTATTATTTTTAAATGCTACTGACTCTATTACATGTATTTGTTAAAACATACTTTCTCAACCTAATGAAGCACAACGATTCCACTAAGGCTTGATCTCATGGGGAAAGGTCACTACATGTCTATCTTTAAAAGTATTTCGTATTATATTTTCATAAAACTAATTGATTCCCATTCGATCTCAATTTAGTCAATATGAAGTTTACATAAAGAAAGTCTAACCCGAAACTTTTTTAACACTGAACGTCCATAACCTTGCTAGGGAAGCCTGTTCTTTTGTCTGTACATTAGGAGTGGGTTTCTTCCCCTCCGTTTTTATTGTAATGAATGAATGTTTTATTTGGTTTAAAAAAAAAAAAAAAAAAAAAAAAGTAAAGGTAGTTTATTTAAGTTGATCAGCTGTCTTTCCAGTTTCATCAAGCTATCAAACTGATTAAGCTGCCGCTGACAGTTATATAATATAATATGTATATATATTCCTTCATAGTCATGATTCTCTGATCCCCATTTCTCTCTCTCTCTCTCTCTCTCTCATCAGAAACATGTGACTACTGGGCGATATATGTTTATGAACAAAAGTGTCTGCAACCACTAGCTTCAAGGCGGAGAGGTCGGAAGAAGAAGAAGAAGCTGACTGACACAGATTATATATATATATTATATTATATTATATGCACGCTCATACAAGGAAACAAAGAGATATGTTGTTGGAAGATCTGAATGTGGATGCCGTTTTTTACATGGACTCCGCTTGCGATGAGTCCGACCCGGACCCCTGTGGGCGGGTAACCGCTTCCTTAAATGGTGGCGATGATTCCGGCACCTCCAACACCGCCTCGTCTTCCTCCGTCGTCAATGCCGACGACCCGCCCTCCTCCCCCTCGACTCTCGCCTTCTCTATACTGAAAACCAGTCAGGTGATCGAGGTTGAGGACGGGAGAAACGAGGCCGCCTCGGTGGTGGCCTCTAGGCAGCTTTTACCGGTCACTAGAGAGCCGTTTTTCTCGTCTGCTTGGCCGCCGCCGCCGCAGCAGCAGCAGCAGCATCAGAACTGGTTGAAACTGTCCGCGCCGGAGACGGGCCGAGGGGCAGAAGTGGGAACTTTTGAGCCGCCGTACCCGCAGCCCTGCCAGCCGATTAAGAAGAGCCGCCGTGGGCCGCGTTCCCGGAGCTCCCAGTACCGCGGTGTCACGTTTTACAGGCGGACTGGAAGATGGGAGTCGCATATCTGGTCAGTACATAAATCTATACGTTCATCATGCCTAACTTATACACATACAACGGCATTTTATACGTATATTTATATATACAGATTCTGTAATAATCAGGATTTCATAAGGTTCAACTTATATACCATCATGTTCTCTGTAAAATTTGATGGAATTCCTGTTCTTTCAAGTAATTGATGATTCACAATCAGATTTTGTGTTTTGCAGGGACTGTGGGAAGCAAGTTTATCTGGGTAAATAACCTTATCAATTTGAAGTATAATTTTACTTTTTTTTTTTTTTAATAAAGTAAAGATGGAAACCCCAACCACTAACCGAGAGTATGACCGAGTAAACTTGTCTTATGACCTTAACTGGCAAAGGAGAGGGCGAGAGGCCGCTCTTACTAGGAGTCAAATTTGTAACTTTGTGGTTACCAAGTTTGACCAACTTGGTCGAGGTTGCCCCAAGTTTGATCAACAACATATTTGCTTTTGAATTGCATAATTTTGAGGTGGTTTTTGATGATCTGAGGTTTGGTTTTGCAGGAGGATTTGACACAGCTCATTCTGCTGCTAGGTGAAGATCTAACCCTGAGTCTTGAGAGATTGTGATTTACTTGTTACTTTAAACTTTGAAGCAGATCTTCTGATTCTTGTTTTCTTTTCATTTGTGTTGGAATTTAGGGCTTATGATCGCGCTGCCATTAAGTTTCGAGGGGTTGATGCTGACATAAATTTTCATTTGAGTGACTATGAAGAAGATATGAAGCAGGTGAAGACATTATTTTTGTTTATACTAATGGAGTAACGGACTGTGTTCTGAGATGAAATGTTGAAGGCATATGAATCTTGACCTAGTTTATTATCTGCAGATGAAGAACTTGAACAAGGAAGAGTTTGTTCAGATTCTTCGACGCCAGAGCACTGGGTTTTCCAGAGGGAGCTCTAAGTACAGAGGAGTAACCCTGCACAAGTGTGGTCGATGGGAGGCTCGGATGGGTCAATTGGCGGGGAAAAAGTAAGGATGCCTTTTTCCCTTTTACACTACTTTTCTTGTAGATTGATGATCTGCAACACGGGTAGTTCAATTGGTTCCTGGGTAACAAATTGTGGGCAAGAACGCAAGATCCAACCCTTGCAGCCTCAGTATGGGAGTTTCACCCTCTTGTGGGTTCTAGGCATTGGTCCTCCCACCTAATGGACCGCTGAGTCACCATGATTTATCCCTCCATATTCCTGTCAGGCTAGGGTGTGGGGCTCTTAGGCTAGGGGTGAGGGATTTTGCCTTTTGTGGGCAAGATTGATGATTTGCACCATGATTCCTGAATGATGATATGTTTATATGGTAGTGTTCTTGATTGGAAACCTGTTAGGGCCCTATGTGTTTATCTGTAAGATTATAATGCTTGGTTGCAGGTATATGTATCTTGGGTTATACAATTCTGAAGTTGAAGCTGCAAGGTCTCCTTGTGATCATGAACTCCTTGACATTGAAAAAAAGTTTTACATGAATCTTAATCCAACAAAATCTTGGTTTTTTGTTTTCTGGTTCAGGGCTTATGACAAAGCAGCCATCAAATGTTATGGAAGGGAAGCAATGACCAACTTTGAGCCCAGTGCCTATGAAGGGGAGATGAACAAGAACACTAGAGATGGAGGTATTTCTATTCTTTGTTTGACTGTTTTATTAAACAAGAAAAACTCTCAACACGGACAATCTGTCCTATGGATGTAGGCACAAATGCCAGTCTTGATCTGAACCTTTGGATATCTCCGCCTTTGGATGGTCCAAAAAGGCCTGAGAATGCCAGAAAGTTGCAGTTCAATTTTGAAGCTCGCGACCTGTCTCTTCTGAAAAGAGTGAAGGTATGTTTTGCTAATAGAAATCATTAAAACAAATTCGATTTTCATCGAGTTCCTTCATTGAGGTGATGCATTTGTTCTTCTGAGAAAGAAGGGTAACACCCGAACTTACTTGATTTTGAGGCGATGTGCTTATCTTCTTCTTTTATCAATGCTCATAGGTTGAGTGCACCCCCGGCACACCTTATGGTCCAGCAATGGCATCCCAGTATTCCAGGTGGCCTGGCCTGCAATCTGCCCTTACTCCAAACAATGAGGTAATTATCACCTTCAATAAAATTAGCAGTAATTTGATTTCTCAAAAATAATAAGAGGGACTAATGGGAATGAATGATTTCCTTGACAAGGTAAACCCTGCACCCAATGTGCACTGGGTAAACCCTGCCTTGTAACCCTAGATTGTTCATAGCTGATCGGCTCAAACCAAGAAGACCAATAGACCGCTCCCACTGAGAGTCAAACTTGTAACCTTGTGATTATCAAATCAACAAAGTAATATTTATACTTGTCTCTTAAGCAGGAGGGACTAATGGGAACGAATGCAGAAGCATCTTCTCCCGTGTTCTCCAATTTGCGATGGCTTAGCCAGGGTGTGGCCCCTTCAGCGCCAAGGTTTTCTTCTGCAGCATCATCAGGATTCTCTTCCACAGCTACTTCCATGTTCAAATTCCCTTCTGCAGCTCCGCCCCCGAGTGCAGCATCCCAAAACCATCTAATGACCCTTCGCCCCAACTAGAGGGGGCGAGGCTCAGCAATTAATCTTGGGTTGCTTTAGCACCAACTGCAGAAAGCTTCAATTCATTTCCCTATTGTGTGGAACATAAACCTAGTATCAAGTGTACATAGGATCACACTCTCCTGCGTAGTTTCATTTTTTCACCCGAAACATTCTAAATTGCTAGTTATCGGGACTACACCTGGTTGTAGTCCATTGATAACAGCGATCAGGTCGTGCTTTTATCAACTTACAAGACATGAAAGTTAAGCAGTAACAATAACTGGTGATTGTGATATTAACTCGTTGAAATAGAGACTTGTTTTCCCTCTCCAATTTTTTTATGAATCAAATTTCTCGTCTAGTGGTTAATATCTCTTGAATAACATATAAATATTTTGTATCTAATAAACATCATATAAAATCAGTATAGATTTGCATCTGCTACCAATATAAAAAATTGATCGGAGTTGGAACAAAAAACTCAATTCAATTCTACAACTCTCCATACATAATGTTCTCATTCTTTTCCCCCCCGGGGACTGTACTTACAGTGATCCTCTTATAGCGTGAGTTATGAGAATAAGAGCTACTCGTCGTCTTCATCTTCAGCCAGGGCTAAGACTGCAAAAAAGACATAATTGAATAGACAAGTGATAATCAGGGGAAGGATTCATAAAATAACTGCAGCTTATTGTAATATATGATTATACGATATGAATATATGCATACCGAATATCGCTTCTTATAGCCTTCCACAAGCTCATTTGGATCTCTTTTTGTTACTTTGTACCCCTCAATTTGGTTCATCTCCTATAGAAATTGGTAGAAAACCCCGTATCAAGTGTCATAGCAGTGCTACCAGAACTCATGCAGGTTACGAGCCAAATCATTCTTAACACTTTACAAAGAACCAAAAAAATAAAACGTCATTTCAATTATACCTCAATCCAGGCTGCAAGTTTTGGCCTGCCTGTTGTAATATCGTAACTCTTTACTTCTAGTAAGAAAAGCTGGAATCTTTCAACGAATGGCACATAAGCTATATCTACCTGAAAAATCCACGTATGAGTGCAACAATAAATCAAAGATAGTCTCAAGAATGGCATATTCATAGATGGAATATGAGCTAGTTTTCCAGTTTGCACGTTCTATGCCTACTTTATCAACTCTTACGAGATTTTTGGTAGAATATCCTTCTAAATGATAACCCAATGTTTCGCATGAGCAATAAAGAACGTATAAGGCTTCACTTACAAGACTGAACTGGCCAAGGAAAAAAGGTCCATCTCCATATTTAGAAAGAGCGGTCTCAATAGAGTCGAAAGCAGCGCCTATAGAAAGTCACAAAAATTACAATTTATACATGCCATCAAGACGGTAAACATGAGAATTGTACATACCGACATCTTCCTTCTCTCCCTTGAAATAAGAAGTTACAGTTTTGTAAAATGTGTCAAGGTGTGATAGCAATTCCTCGGAAAATTCTCTCTTGGAAGGATCCTACACCGTTAAGTAAACACTGAAACAGATGAGAATGCAAGATGGGAGCAAATGATAAACTTATCCCGTTATATCCTTACAATCTTACATCCGGAAAGAGAGAAGGCCCTTCAAAGTTACTGTCGATATATTTAATTAAATCAAGACTTTCTCCCTTAACTTCATTATTGTGTTCCAGAGCCGGCACCTGCATGATAATAAAATAAAATAAAAATGTAATCTGTTTCCAAAAAGAAGTGGAGCAAAATTACACCCCATAAATGTGAATGCCTATATATATATATATATATATATATATATATATATATATATATATATAACTAAGCTGGTTGAAGTGTAAGCTAGCATCCGACGCTTTTTCCCAGTCAATTCAAAGAGGCAATTCCATTCTATATGTGAATGAATTCTATAAGTCATGTATCAGACTATTTTATCCTAATTCATTAATCAAGCATTGCAAAACGTAGGCTGTTCATTCAAATCCAACTTAAAAACTGAACATTATTGTCTCTAATTGTCTTATGCCAGTACTAAACCTGTCTCCACCATATGATTCTCACCTTGTTAGCCGGATAAACCTTTTCCTTGTACCAAGCTGGCCTGTTCTTTAAGTCAATCGGGACCAGTTTTATCGTGTCCTGTAATCCCTGCTTGTCACGCAACTAGGAAATAAGCATATACACGCATACTATGAACTTCCAAGTATAAACCGTGATAAGCCAAGTGATTTGGTTTAACTTAAAACAAGTTCCTTTTTCTTTTTGGGTAACGAGGGAAACCATAGCCACTATCAGAGACTGTGCACAGGGTAAACCCCAACAGCTCAAACCAAGTAGGCCAATAAGCCACTCGGGCGGGGATTCGAACAAGTTCCTTTTGAATTTACAGTCACCAGAATTGAATGATCAGAATTCAGAATCAGTAGCCAAGATAGAAGGAGTTGAAATGACCTTACAGTTGCGGGCAATCCATGGACGTTGTGCATATGGGCATGAGTAAGAAATGTATAGCCTTCAACCAACAGAATACACCAATGAGTAAATCCATACAAAACAAAATCAATAATCAATAATCCATACAAATGTTAAAAGCACTAACTTTGGAATTCCATCAAAGATTGGCGGTGGTTCTGAGGATGAATCCAGAGCAGGAGGAAGCACCTCACTTCTGCAATTAAGCACGTCAGAGACTAATTAAGAGGGTTCAACAAAACTAAACTTTGAAATTAAAATCAGAAAGCCAGAAAGGCATAAAGTTTCGATTTTTATGCATACCTTGAAGCCGTGACTGAGAGTGATGTTGGAGTGGGTTTGGAGCATCGGAGGTGAATATTGAGTGGGAATTTGGAGGGAAGTTGAAAGCAGAGTGACATTATTGCGATGGAGATGATAGCTTCCACTCTTTTCTTGCTTTTGCTTTCATCAACGAAACAAACGATTTGGAAGCACTGGTTCGGGCCGGGTTGGGTTTGAGTTAGTTGCTAGTTAGTAGTTAGGGGTGTTAGCGAACAGAGCTTTCGGCAAACTACTCGTGTTCGTGTTCGGTAAGCGTTCGTTTATGTTCGTTTGTTAAGGTAAACGAACATTAACAAACAAAATTTATAGCTCGGTTAATAAACGAACAGAGCTTGAACAGTTGTAAGCTCGTTTTGCTAAGAGATCGTGAACAAGCTCGTTTGTGTTCGTTTACTAATGTTCGTGAACAAGCTCGTTTGTGTTCGTTTTATAATGTTCGCGAACATGTTCACAAACATATATATTATATTATATTATATTAATTTTGTGGTTGTGTTGTTTGTTTGATTATTGTTCGTGAACGTAGATTATTTATTGTTCACGAACAAATTGTGATCATGAACATGTGTAAGTGTTTGTTTATTAAGTAGTGTTCATGAACGTAAATGAATATTTTTGTGAACGTGCTTGTTAATGAACATGTTTGTGAACGTGTTTGTTAACGTTAATGAACACGTTTGCGAACGTGTTCACGAACGTTAACAAACACGTTTGCGAACATGTTCGTTAACGTTAATGAACACGTTCGTGAACGTGTTCGCGAACGTTAACGAACACTAACAAACGCTTAACAAACGAACACGAACAAGATTTTCAAAAAGCTTAACAAACGAACACGAACACGAACACTTCAAATTCCTTAACAAACGAACATGAACAACCTCCGTTCGTTTATGTTCGGTTCGTTAACAGCCCTATTAGTAGTTACTGCTCATCTTCTCCCATTTTATGATTAACTAACTAACACTGTCAAAATGTATTATCAATATACTATGACTTTTGGTATAAAATAGAGTAAATACCCAAAATAGTCCCTCGACTATAGCTAAATTCACAAATTGGTCATCGACTTTCAATTTCAACCAATTAAGTCTTTAACTTTGCAATTTTGACACGATTTGGTCTTCCATCTATTTGACCGTTTGTTGACCGCGATCTTTGAGGATATATATGTAGTTTCACGTGCAAAGCTCAAGAGAACGCTCTTGGAGGTGACATCGTTGTTTCGGAGGGGGAAGTGCTTCTGCGCTTGCTGCTTGGGGATCCCGAGCCGGTTCAGCTTGCATACATCGCTTGGAGTCACGACTTTCTCGAAGAGCCACTCCAGGGACTTCGGCGATCTATCTATCAAAAGTTATAATCTTTCCGGCACGGGGTGCAGCGCCGGCAGTGGATTCAAATGTAACAGTGTGGTCTAGAAATGCAACCGGAACCTTAAAAAACCGACGATGGACCATGAAATTACATATATATCCTAAAAAAGCGCAGTCAACAAACGGTCAAATAGACAAAGGACCAAATTGTGTTAAAATTGCAAAGTTAAGGACTTAATTGGTTAAAATTAAAAGTCGAGGACCAATTTGTGAATTTAACTATAGTCGAGGGACCATTTTGGGTATTAACTCTATAAAATAATAAGACATTTTTAATAGTATTTACAATACTAAATATAATGTAATATTATGTTAAAGACGTTATATGTATTATGTTAAGAGTTTATGTGTATTATATTAAGAGTTCATGTGTATTATATTAAAAGTTTGTGTATTATATTAAGAGTTCATGTGTATTATGTTAAGAGCTTATATGTATTATGTTAGATTATGTGTATTATGTTATGAGTTTATGTTTAGTCTATTATACAATTATGTACATACGAAACATAGGATTTTTAAGGCGCACAATGTGCAGATGTAACAATTGCTTATTTTTACCCCTAACTCCAAATTACCAAATTGTATTTTACTCAAATTTTCAATGATGTCCACAAGGTATTTAAGAAAGGAATAAAGTTAAATAAAGAACTACAAAGAACTCAGTTACACAATCTCAGATTTTCAGGACAGGTCAAACAATCCATTACATTATTGAGAAACCCAGTGGAACCAACTAGCCAAGTCATTTATACAAACACCTTATTCATAGTTTAACTCAATAAAAGTAGTTTAACAATGGCCATGGGAGCATGATTATTGATATTGTAGCAGCCATCTTTTAAAGAGTTCAGGGCTTAGCTGCAGCCTGCAAAAACAAATTCAACACAAAACTCACTTATCTCCACTGCATACATAATATTATTGTATGCGTATCTATAGAACTGTGGTATCATCGGGATTGAAACATGTGCTTCATCTCAACTAAAAGCCTAAGCTGATAGCTTTATGGTTATATGCTCACCCCCTCACGTGTGTGCGGTGGGTTGTCGCTTAGAACCCATGACCTTTGGTCTGGCTCTAATACCAAATTGAAGCATGTGCTCCATCTCAACTAAAAGCCTAAGCTGACAGTTGGATTGCACATTAATGGTTATATGCTCAACAATCGGTAGCATTCAAGAAATATACCTGAAATTTTTTCATAAAGCTTTCAACGTGCTCCTTGGGGTCGCGTTTTGTTACTTTGTAAGCATCAATCTTGTTCACCTCCTACAAACGATAGATAAAATGAATAGCAGCATGTTTCGAAAATACTGAAAATTTCTTTTTGGTTTCCAATTAACTGTTGTTCTGGGATTGTTTCATTGACGGTTTATTTCAACGATTCACGGTTTGGTATAGACGACACTCGAGAAAAGTAAGCTCAGTAGTACCTCGATCCAGTGTGCAAGTTTCGGCCTGCCCTGTGTTATATCATAGTTCTTGAATTCATTGAAGAAAGTCTGGAACCTCTCGATAAATGGTATAAAAGCTATATCCACCTGAAAATTATGTAGCCAATCATGAATTAGAGCCAATATGGTTTTCAAATCTCAGAAGACAGATATAGCAAGTGATTGAATCCCAACGAGATTGAAGTGCAACTTGAACTTTCCAGTTCACAACATTCCAAGTCTCGAGGTTCTTTAGGAAGAGATACTTGGTTAAAAAATCAATTCCAAAAAGCTCAAATTCAAAAAGCTTCTCAAAACAACTTTTTCAATTAGTTTTTTGAGAAAAGGAATCATACCAAACAGCTATTAGCTAACAGCTAATTTACCAAACACCTTTCTACAATCAGCTAATATTATCAACTAGCTATACCATTTAATTAACTCAATCAGCTATCAGCTAACAGCCATTTACCAAACAGGGCCAACATAAGCTTCCACTCGAAACGGGAAAAATGGAAATGTGTGTTTGTTTACTTACTGCACTGAATTGGCCGAGGAAGAAAGGTCCATCTTCAAACTTGGAAAGATAATTCTCGAGGGCATCGAACCCAGCAACTAAACCAAATGAACATGAAATTTACAGCTGCCATGTCCAAGCAAGTAAAGGAAATTGTAAAACGAAACTCATAGTAGTTTACATACCAGCAGCATCACTCATTCCTTCTGACCTCAAAGTACCAAACATAGTTTTGATAAAGGAGTCAGAGAAGGACAGTAACTCATCTGCAAATGTTTTCTTAGCGGGATCCTACATTCATGAAGCCAGTGCATAAGCAGTGGGAGAATGTAACGCAAGAATTAAGGACACGAGATATGAACAAATACCGTACATCAGGATAAAGTGAAGGCCCTTCAAAGTTGTCACTGAAGAACTTGACCAAGTCAAGACTCTCTCCCTTAATTTCATTATTGTATTCCAGAGCTGGAACCTGGATACAATAAATAGCAGTTTAGTTTTATATAAAAGAAAAGGAGAATATAGTCGAAACATCAGACACCAGTCCAAACAGAACTTTGTGGTGTAATTTTCTTTTGCCAGACACTAAGGAAACATTCTCAAACTAAAGATATAGTTACAATTTTAAGATTAGTAGGCAACATGTAGTTTTTTTTGAGTGACAAGGAAACCTGCAACCACTACCCAAACCCCACCTCGTGACCCTAGCCAGCAAAGGACCACAAGGAAATAAGTTAGCCTAGATGGTCCATAACCAAGAAGGCCAATAAGCCGCTCCCGCTAGGAGTCGAACTTGAAACCTAAGAAGAGGAAGAAGAAGAATGATGGTTCAAAGGACCATCAGACCATGATATGTCCTATCAAATCAAATCCAAGTTATTTGGGACTACCAACAAGATTCAGCCAAGGATGAAAGCCTTTTCATGTCTGTAAAAACCATAGAATACACAATCTGTTTTCTCTCAATTGACTAAAATATAAGTGGCAGTGTCTAATATATGTATATATAGATAGATCAAAGTAGAAGCAAATGGGCAAAGCTTAGCCTTGATCTTGCAATCAATATTCCACTGTCAATTCTCTCACCATAATACAAATGCAAAGCAGAAAACTTTAACAAGACCATCCTATCACCTTATTTTCAGGGTAAACCTTCTCCTTGTACCAAGCTGGCCTGTCATTCAACTCAATTGCAACCAATTTCACTTTATCCTGCAATCCCTGTTTACCAAACAAGCACAGGAAGACCAAATCTTCAGAGACAAAAGATCATATACATTGAAGACAAGTTATGCCCAGATCTGAAGCTTCAAACAACCTTATAATTTCGGGCAATCCAGGCACGTTGAGCATATGGGCATATGTATGCTATATACAGCCTTCAAGAAAGAAGTGTAAGTAGTTGATTTCAGCCAAAAAAAAAAGAAGAAATGATCAATGTAAGGAAGAGAGTAAATTTAACTAACTTGGGAGTTCCATCAAAGATAGGTGGTGGTTCTGAAGAAGCACCAAGAGTAGGGGGAAGCACCTCACTAAAGTAATCAAACACAGAAAATTAAAATAAAATAAAATAATCTGAGTTCAAAGAAAAGCGCGCGCGTGTGTGTGTGTATTCCAGGAGAATAAAGAAATTAAGAAGAATACCTGGTAGCCATTGTTGAAGCTGGTTTGGAATCTGGAGAGTGTCACCGGTGAAGAACTGAAGATGATGGAGTGTGTCAAGTGTGAACGGATATTTATTAAAGAAGGAAAGAGAGTGAAAGTTCAGAGTGATGCATTCATTCTTTAAAACGCCCCCACCACTCCACATGTCCACTATTGTGATTAAAGAAGAAGCCTCAGCCCTCAGGACAGTTGTCATAAAGATAAAATTTGTCACAAAAGATTAAAGATCGAATCTCACGATAAAGATGGGAGCAACTTTTACTAAGGAGCTCCTGTTTTGTCACAAGCATTGTGATTAATAAGCCCGTACGAGTTAAATTTAATGATTCATTAGACGTGATTTACATCTTCCTAAATAAAATATTTTATTCGGCTGAAAATGTGGAGTTCTTGTGATTAAAAATTCAACCTTTTTGAGAGAAACATTGCGATTAATAAAGTGCATGACGCACGTTACTTCCAGAATTGCATGTGACTAGATGCACTTTCACTAACCTAAATTACGATTACAAAGATTGCACAAATCAGCTAATCTCTTTGAAAATATTATTTTAAAGAATAATCGATCATGTTTTTTAAATATTCATTTTGGGTAAATTCTTCTTTTATAAAAACGTGATCAAAAATCAAAATCATAATCATTCAAAAACCTTTCTTTTTTTTTTTAGGAATCATTCAAATACCTAATTGCCTCGAGAGAAGGTTTATCTGTCGGCAGAAATGTTGATCTCCATATAGCACCACGTTGCATCGAGATAGAGAGACTCGAGGCAGAAAATATATATCCTTATACACGTGGCCTTGATCTTGTATTTATTAGTATCTCAAATAAATGAATAAATAAAAACTCAAGTTAAAAAGAATATCGAATAAAGGTGTTTTGCACTACTGAATTGTGAATTTTTTTTTTTTTTAATATCTAATGGCACCCAAGCAGTTTTTGGTACTAGTAATAGAGGGGATCCATGCAATCCAAGAAACAAGCATTACATTTACCCGCAGAAGATGATTCATCATTCATAGGAGGCTAACAACATGCCTTTCTTGCCACATAACCGGCATCATATATGTTTGTTTTACTACTAAGTAAGTAATCTCACTTACATCCCAAATACTCGGGTGTATACATCGCCTGAGCTTGGCGCCTGGAACCTCAAATCGCCATAACCCCCACCAAAGTAGTTTACACCAAATCTCTGATTTCTCTCTACCTCTCCACCTATGCCCGCTTCATTCCTGCACTGGATTTCATCCAAACCATGCTGATGCTGGTACCCGCGAGAAGAAATATGCCCCCCGCCCCCGCCGCCTACAAATTTCTGCTGAGACAAATCTGCCAAGGAAGAAGGATCTAAGTTTTGGGATTGATCCACCAGCCTTGAAGAAAACCCATACATGTTGTCCACGCCAGAGTACTCGTTTCCACCCCGACCAAGGAACCTTAGATCCTGGTGGGTGGTGGTTGGAGCTGGAGGGGCAAACATTTGAGATAGCCTTGTACTGTCTTGCTCTGCAGATTTTTGCTGCATCAGAAGCCAGAGTCTTGCCTCATCCTCCAGGGTTCTCTGCTGTGGAGTAAAAGCTCTCCCCATCTCTAATCCTGTGGTGTTCACACTGTTAATTGGTGTGCCCTTAACAAAGCTTAATATCGCAGGGTCAACAAAATCAGCAGCATTGCCACCACTGCTGTCACTTCCTGTTGATGAAGTTCGCAAAACAAAGTTGGTATTATTAAAACAAATACGTTCCTGGAAAAGAGTGTGACACCCCCACCCATACCCAGCTGAAGCATTAATCATTAAACATGTGTTTTGTGTTTGCATGTGAGGGAGATTTTAACGAGGCTATTACCAGAGATACCACGATGAAAACAACCTGCTCCATCACATGCACAAAACCCTGGAGGTGTATGTAAAGAGGATACTGAGAATCCAGGTGGAGCCAAACTTCGAGTTCTTGGCACTGTTAAAAGAGAAAGCAAACAGCAAATTACAAAAACTTCAACAAATGAAAACCAATATTCTTAACTGCAAAAAATGCATTGATGTGCCAAGCCTCTGTGTATAAGATGCTCTGACAAAGAGAGCACTAGACTGATGGCAAAATCACCCCCCATGCTAATGTGCCAAATTTTAAAGACATCCAGATTAAATTATCTGTTTTTTTTTTTCATTTAGAAGTGAGGTCTACTGCAGGGGCATAGAGAGCAAGTAATCCTAGTGAAGATGTACAGCCCAAGAAAGTGAAATTCAACATAAGTTCCCTCAAAAAGAAGAATTGATACAAGCAACATGCCACCTTGTAAAGGTCCATTTGAAACTATATTCTGCTGTTCAAACAAGTTACCAAACAATAGACCACAAGCCTCTGGAAATAAAAGCAACATGAATGAGAGTCTAAAAATTATTGACCCAAAGTTCAAACAAGATAAATTATGTAAAAATTAATATGGTCCTTCATAAGGAGAGAACAAGTAAACTGAAGGAAAAATTAACACAAAAAATAAAGGAATTTGCTTTAAAAATAAATGAAAATATGTGTTGCTTTTACCTTGATACTGTGGCTTAGAAAGGTAGTGCTCCTTGTTTCCTTCATAGTCAGCAGCAGAACATTGTTTTGATAACTGACTAAAATTTCTGAAAGACTCCAAGTCAACCCCATGACTTGGAATGCCATCTTGATTTGTGAATGAGAGTCTTGACTGACCAGTATTAAGAGAATTCCAGGAGGAAGAATGATGACCATCAGCCTCATCATCAAAATTCATTGACATGATATTTGAGATTATACTGTTTTCTATAGTACCAAAAGCAGAACTTTCTACATCATTAGTCAAGATATCATCCTCAATTCTCCGCAAGTGCTCAACAATTTCTTCATTGGAGAATGAGTTAGAACTTCTATAAACCATATCTGATTTGGCAGATCTTTGAAATTTCATATCGTGGTATCCATCATTTAATACCATATTCACACAAGACAATGGTAAAGAAGCTTCATCCTCTTGCTTATGTACAGCTTTGTGCATATCCATGCCAATATTACTTGAGCTACAAGTCCCCTTATGCAATAACAAATTACCACCAGTGCTCTCTCTAAAGTTTTCAGAATGAGATGGAACAAGAAAAGATGTCCGTTGATACAAACCATTTGAATCCTGGGATCCCTGACCATCTGAAGATATTAAGTCTTCTCTAAATGTTTCATCTGAGAACTCTACAGAACTTTGATCTCTTTGCAGGTGACTAGAAGATGAAACATTGAAGTGCACAATATCTGAATATGCATCCTGACTGAGATCATCTCTATTGATGGATGTTCCTGATGTATCCAAGCATAAATTCAAATTCTTCCAATTTTGACTACTATTTCCATCTTTCTCTGGTTCAGAGATATTAGACCTACCAACAATATCCACAAAAGTTGTCCCTCTTTTGGGTCCACCAGCATATCCATCACTATCATTACTACAGAGCGAGTGAGACATGTGGCCGCTGCTGGAACTTAAACTACCACTAGTTGAATTCTGTAATCAGAGGACACAGAGTGAATAAAAGTCTTTGCAGTATAAACTAAATATTATAAATGCATGTCTGATGACTTCCAAAAAATAATCTTAGTGGCGTCCAATTATCTTCAAATGTCAAGTAAATTTAACACTGAGAAAAGTTGAGCACTTCTTACACAAGGAGCATTTTGAGCAGGAGGCTTCTCTGTAGAAAGACTCCCAGTATTGGAAAATTCATCCACTGGAGGGGGCAATACATTTCCTGAACGCCGTATCATATTATTTGTGTTACCAGTAATTTGTTGAACCCTGTTCCTGCATATCGAACATAAAATAAGAAAATCAACAGTTAAATTGATGCAGCAATTGACAGAAGAATTAAGATATACACTTAAGTTCCATCGCAAGACAACAATCTTTTTCATAAATGCACAAATATTAATTGCAACTAATATTCCCCTTATGCAGAATGTACGGCCATAAGACTCTGTTGTCAGTAGGAAATATTCCCCCACATATAATAGCCCACCAATTGCACAGCAAGTAGCGGAGCTTTTTAATGCGAATTTAAAACTCCAGAAGATTTAGTTTCTAAATTTAAACAGTGCAACAAAAACCAAAATCAACATTCAATTGTATCTTGAAAACAGAGAAATGCAATCATGGGATCAAAAGTCTGCACATTAATACCTAGTATGAATTGCAGCTGTCTCATCTTTACCAAAACTATCTTCATCAGCACCAAGGCAATGTAAATATAGACAGGAGGAGTTATTGCAAGGCTGGAATCAAGAAGCACCATTGTCAATACTCTCAATTACAGAAGAGCAAACTTTTACAGTAAACCCACAGAACAGGGTGAAACAGATTAAAGGATGCATTTCCAATACCATGTTTCTCAACCAGGCATGGCAATATTTTGCAGTTCCAAATGAAGCTCTGCACAGGCCACTTTCAGATGTAACTAACAAAAAAGCCAGAGCAATGGTATAGTTATAGCAAGAGAAAGGGGCAAATCCTTACCTCAAATACCTACCATCCAGGATAAAACCATGTACTGACTGAATACATCTCACAGCTTCCTCCTCTTTCGAATATGTAATATATCTAGAAAGAAAATATGACTAAGTTAAACAAATGCATTATTTATATATATATATATATATATATATATATATATATATATATATATATATATATATATAGCTAAGAAATATAATTGTGAAAGAAAAAATGAGGGCAGAATAACATTTTGTTCATGCAATTCACTAGCTGCTCCCTAGAGATGTGAAGCAAAGATAAAACAAGATATGATTTTATGCAGATTAATAATTAGCAAATAAAAAAATACGACACAAATTTAGTCCAAAGGTTAATTTTAAGAAAGCAGCAAAAATTTAAAGGAAGTGGAATTTCTTCATTCTAGAAAACTTGGAATAAATCAAACATATCACCAGATCAAGGAATCGGATGATACATTAAAAACAAAGCAAATCCATAGGTAACATCCACCTCAAAAGTCAAATAATACAAATAGTTGAGACAAACACAACTGATTTCCAATAGCATTTTCTAGGGGAACCATTTAGTTTAAAAGGCATTAAACTCACACACTACAGGAATCATTAACGAATTGCTGAACTGCACCACCAGCAGTCCGGGATAGAGACACCTTGGTAACTTTTCCATACTGACCAAAATACTGTTTTCGCTGCAGCAGCTGCTCACAAAACAAAATAAAAACTAAAAACTATCAGGACTATTCAGATACATAAATAATGCATGATTTGTCCACCTTGTCAAAAAAAATAACAATTGAACAAAGCAAAACTGATCAACTATCCAAATAAAAGAACACTAAAAACTTTAGTATTACAAAATAAAGTATTAGCACCCCATACATCTTCATCAGCAAGACTAAGAGGCAGCCCAATAACATATGCCATTTTCCGTTGAATGACCCTAACATTTGTAAGATCCTTCTTCACTTCAATAGTTTTAGGTTTTGCCTTTGGTGGTTTGTTTTTCCCATTTGCATGGCAGCTCGTTACCCTATTAGCAAATAAAACATTGTAAAGCAGCGCACTTCGAAGACTGAAAAATAAATTAGTATATGAAGATATCAACCTTTCAAAATTTGTTTGCATTGCAACTACTTTTTCCTTTTCATAAATTGATCGACATGCAGGACAACGACCCTCTGTCTCATCTTTCTCTGCCATGTCCATTATATGATGCCAACACCACACACAAACCTGTAGTAGTTACAAGTATATAAGTAAAGACAATCGGATTTTAAAATTCTCAATATTACTTCAAAAAAGAAAGGAACAAGTAGCAATGTCATTAATAAAATAAGTAATTAATAATTTCACATCTTTAATCTGCATCAGGCTCAATCTCACCAAAAAAAAAAAATTGAAAAAGGATATAATATGCAAAACACAAAAGAAAAATGGAAGACATGAGATCCAAGGCAACAAGGAGAGAAAATACTAGTTGCTAAAGAGGATGTCTACTATATTACCAACAGGGGCAAATTGAGACGTTGACTAGGAGTGCCACAAAAATATTTAGCTTAACTAGATATACTTGAACAGGGTACCATTCATCAACTCAACCATTACCAATCAGCTGCTCAAAAAGACCTTACATGTTACCACAGCTACAAAGCATAATACTTCCACCATCATCTACTTTGATACATTCCTGGTTCTTAAAAAAATGACAACTTCAATCACCAGCCACCACTTTCCCTCTTTTAGTAGTCCAAAATAGACAACATTTTATATCATCCAAATAGATATTCTTCAGTCTATTTACTTTATTAAGGGAACTATTACTACCAGATTGATTGCATCTAATCTAAAATTCTCTTCTTATTAAAAGAGAGAGAACATAGTACATTAGTACCACAGTACCACACTGACAATAGCAAAGAAAACCTATAAACTGGAAACTGTTCCCAAAATATGCAGTTCTCCTAATGCAATAAGTATGGACTTAATATTTGTTGATTTTGTCATCCTCTTCAATATCTTACATAAATTAAAAATCCAAAAGTAAGCTACCTCACACTGTCACAGAACCAATAACAATAAGGATGATGCATACAAGAAAGTATGGAGCCTCAAAATATGCTGACTTTATCATCCATTAGATATCTTGTGTAAATAAAAAAACTCACAGGAGAGCTATGCCATGCCATCATAGAACAAAGAAAATAATGATGATGCATTTCTATATCAACCATATCCATTGCACAAGGAGATGACAGCCCAATATTAAACTCCAGCACAGCCAAGAGATCAGTACATGGTAATATTACTATACATGTATGAATGCTACACTATCAAATTTCTGAAGAAGCTTCCAAATTTCAATTATTCAGGTAAGAGCATGCCTAATTCCCCATTATTATCTCCATAAAAGTCTAAAATGGAAATGAAAAAGGTGTGAGAGAGTCAAGAGTAACAACTGTGACAAAATTAGCAGGTATTGTACAGTACATCACTTTCCTCTTAATCCATTTCAATCCCCAATAACACTATATAATGACAATATAAAGTATAAACAACCTGCTCGCCACCATTTTAACAATATTAAACAATGTTCCTGATAAACACAGGCAAAATTCAGACCTGGTAACCACATTTGCAAGGCTTGAATTGCTGATCCGTCCAGTCCATCTCCTCAGCACAAAGAGGACACCTTTTCTCTTCTTCATTGTTCATGATTCCCCTACAAGCCAAAAGCACAAAAAACAAAATGAATAACTAAGGCAGTGTAACCATTATCCACATTAACAAACCACCAACATCCCTATCCACAACCAAACACCCATCCCCCTCCCCTCCTCCCCTCACACCCTCACATTCACGGCAAAAACACCATTCCACAAAACCCTAATGCACCAAAACTCGCTCAAATTCCAATTTTCCACTTCACCGCACCTCCCCAGCAGATCAGAACCAACAAAGGACGACGCAATGCCGAGAAATCAAGGCACCGAAGAATCCACACACACACACACACACATTCAAAAATGCCGTACGCAAACAGTGATACACACACACATACGGAGAAATACGCGCGCATAAAAAGCCAAAAAAACGTGTACACATACATGGCTGGGGTTAAATGCGGATGAATGCACGTCGATAGTTAGGGTTTTGAATTCCGAGAGAATCTAATCGAGAAGAATATATAATATATATAACAAAAAATGAAAAAAGGGTAGAAAAGAAACCCACACTGATAAGAGTTTTATTGATTGCCGAAGTCGAAGACAGACGCGAAAAACCAACTCTGAGAGACCCAAATAGCGGTGTGCGGCAGCAACCACAGGATTGAGACGGCATTTATGGATGGCATTTAATATCATATTTTATATAGATAGAATATTTCATTTTCTTTATTGTTTTACTATTATTAATAAATAAATAAAATCATCATAAATACGGTATTTTTGTTTTTATTTTCTCATTTGCCAGTCTGGACTGGACCACGCGTCTCGCTTTTCGCTCCGGATTATGTACTTTCAAGGGAAAAAATATAGGGAAATTATTTTGTTTCCTTAAAATTTTTTTTTTTTTTGGTTAGTGATTTTGTCAAATTGTGCAATTTTTATTTTATGACAAACGAGGATGTATAATGGTGTTAGACTTTAGGAATTTTTTCATACCCATTTTTGTAATTTTCATTAGCTACTCGAATTGTGTGGATGGTTTTTCAACGCGGTATATAAAAATTCATTACTGTCATGATATGTCTTTAAATAGTAATAAATTATTACAATTTTACACGGTCACGCGTATTGATAATGTTAGTCCTAACATTTTTTTTGCGTACTAATTTTGTTATTGGTTTCTTTCATGTGTTATTACGGCCTTCGTTGATGTCGTGACATGTTTCTATATGGCAAGAAGGTATTGTAGTTTCACGTCTTTTGACAATGATATTCTTAACTTTTTTGCATACTAATTTTGTTGGTGATTTTTTCCATGAGTTACTAAAATCTTCATTATTGTTATGACATTCCTCTAAATGGTAATATATTTTATAGATTAATGCCTTCTCTTGCATTGACAGTTGTAATATATCGATAAATATCTTATATTTGGCAAAATTAATTTGTATACCTAATTTGGACAAATTTACCAAATGATTATAATTAACTGAGCACCTTCACATATGTAGTATAATATTATTATTGAATGCACATTTATGAAAAAAAGGCACATTACAAATGATGAATGTTGTAGACGGGTTAAGGCTCATGAGACACTTAGCGTCTAGAGCGTCTAGGTAGTCGAGTAATTTCAATATATCGTTTTCACTTGTTCTACTTAGAGCTGTAAATTGTTAGATTGTCCTGAACTAGTCAATTACATATGTTATATAATTAGTTGAGTACATGACTGGATAAATATATAAGATTAGTAGCCGAGCATGTAAAAAAACACTCGCCCGAGTTGGGCATCCGACATCGACTAGACCAAGCTAGGTGCCCAACTCGGCGCCTAGGACGCCTAGTTGGTCAGTTAGTTGGCTGGCTGACTAAAATTTGCCTAGGGCTAAAATCGTCTCAGCATAGGGGTGCCTAGCACCTTTGTGACCATTTAGACCGATTTTTATTTTTTACAACACTTCAAATGATCAAATAGACTGATATAATTTTTCAATTTTGTTACTAAAATATACTATAATAAATACATGTCAACATTAAATTTTGTAGTACCATAGAGCAATGTGCTTTAATGATTTGTATTTATTTTTCAATCAATCATTAATATCAATGATTTAAATAAAAATATTATTATGGAATGTAACATATGATTTGATCATGTTAGTATGTATACAATGTATCAATGCGGTCCATAAATTCAAAGATATATAATTGATAAGGAGATAATTTAAGGTGTACTAAGTGTATAGTTGCACCTTGTTATACACATTTTTAAAAATTATGGTTATAAATTATTTAAAATTTTAAAGAGAACATGTATAACAAATGATGTTGCATTTGATGGGCCATACATACTAACCAACCATACAGGCTGATTCGCGCATTTAGGCTATACTTGCTCGATTGTAGCTTATGGCATGTGACAATGGAGAATAATATTATCGGCTCGTACATTCGACTCTCTCAATTGGCTTTGTTCACTATAACACATCTCTAGACATTTGATATAATTTACATTATAATCGCTATTTCATCAAAACATACGAAGCATCTACATTGTACATATTGATTTTGTAACATCTATAATATCATTTTCTCATTATACTTTGTGTTTTGTTATCATTTGGGAATGAAGAAAGTGATATGCTATTTTTACTCCAGCAAACTCGATCACCAATTTAAGAGATTTTGATTAATATTCTATTACCACTCTCATGTATAATGTTTGCAAACCATACACAAAAGTAAAAATCGCTAAGAAACCTTGTATGACTAACTCCACCAATAATATGACTTTCAAGTACGAAAATGAAATGTGTCAACTAGTCAAATCCTAGTATTAATGTGCGCACATTTTTTCAACGAGATTTGAACCCCCATATTGCTGACTCTAATTATGACATTTAAGTTAAGCATGAACCAACTACACTAAGCACCAGGTGCTATCTGTTTAATATTTGATATAATTGATTGATGATTTGATGCATAATGTTACATAAATACGGAGTATTATAGTATTCAATTCAAAGTCAAAATACTCTATTTTATACCTAACTAAATTAATTATACTCTAATACACTGGTTCCCGCAGCCAGTTTTGCAGTTCGAGATTTTCTCCTCAAGAAAACGAGAAGTGAAGATCGGATGTACGGGCAGCATTTCTCATCAGCTTCAGTTCAAACTCTTGTGAGGTACGCTAGAAAGTACGCGATTGACCCGAAATTATATTCTGCGTATTGACTTTAGTATCTAGCACTGCCGAATGCACTCCAAGTGTTTGTGGTTTTGCCTAGCATAGAATGGAATCGCTTGTTCGGTACAGAAGTAGGAAGTAACTGTTTTTTTTTTTTTTTTTTTTTTTTTTTTTTTTTTTTTTTTTTTTGGGTAAAGGCTAAAGCTTTGTTATGTCTGAATGAGTTGGTTGATTCCATGTGTTTAGCAGATGAGACAATGATGTCGAACTGCAGCAAATTCCTGTTCACAAATGGTGTCATCTCAACTCCTGCTGAAACTCCATCTGCTGCAACCTTACTCGAAGCTCACCCAGGTGTGAACCGGTCTTTTGATTTGTGTTCTTTCTGTCTTAATTACTTCTTTTTAATGAGAGTATTGCCATTCATGGGAAAATTTATGTCACAATGAAATACTGTTCACTGTCAACTATAATGAACTGTAGCTATTTGGTGTTGTTTTTCATTTGTAAAGAAATGGGTTTTACTTTTATAAACACAGAAGATGCATTGCATCATATTTGGGCTGGTTATTTGGTTTCAGGCGCATACACAACCACCCGGACTCATAACAATGGATCACAGATCTTGTTCTGGGAAAGGCACTTGCGCAGACTCTCAAATTCTGTGAGAATTCTGCTCCACTCCAACCCAAAGCTTCTTTTCGAAGTCCCGAAATCTACAGCTCCATATTCTTCAATGTTAACATCATCACCCCTCTGGGATTCACTGATTCAGTCATTGGTCAATGATTCTATGAGAAAGGTTATGCCTGCTGTGCTAAAAGAGAGGAAAAATGAGGAGGAATTGGCTATCACATCTCTTGTGAGTGGCAATTTGGATAGTTTTAGGGAAGCTGAGGGATTAAATGAGGAAAATATCTTTAGAAGTTTTAATGTGTATGTGCATGTTGGTGGATATGTTCCTAAAGAATTTGGAATTTTGGAAAATGGGGCACACTTGGCAGTCGTGGGTTGTGGTAGAGAGCTAGCAAATGCAAAATATTCAGATTGGGTAAGGTAATTACATATGAACTTATATTTTCTTGCCATCTACTGTTAACTGTTATTTATTGTTTGTCATTACTGTAAAAGATTGTAATCAAATTTTCATGTAAAGTGAGGACTTGTGAGCATGGTTAAAAAAAATTGTTAGAATGGTATTGTCCGATCTCATGTAAATTGAAGATGTGAAGGACAATCATATTACAGTTAAGCTTTTTTTTATAACATCTACCAAGTACTTGTTTTTAATTTGCTTCTTTTAGGTAGGCAGAGGAAGCTTTTGGAGAAGCTGAGGCCTCCATCAGTTAATGAGCTGTTGTTGTCAAATGATGGAGATAAAATTTTGGAGGGTTGTCTGACAAATTTTTTTGTTGTTTGCTGCAAGGTGAGAAAACAAATCTATGGGTTTTGAATTGCTTAATGTCTAAAATATGTTAATGAAAGTGCGGAATAGGTGTTTGATCATTTCTACATACCACTAACGTGAAATTGTTAATAACTTCAGAAAGTAAGAATTAGGTTGGTCTATAATGGCATGTGGTTTCCTAATGGTCTCTGAGTATCTTGACTTAATTTATGGTCTGGTTGTCAGCCTCATTATCATAATGACAGTGCCTACTGTAATTAGAAAGTTTAAAAATACTAACAATGTTATGAAGTACTGGCATATAACTGAAGGTAAAACCAACATCATTTCCCCTGAGAAAGTAGAAACAATCATTCGTGAGTCAAAACTAAATAACCTTCTTCAATTTTTACTGGATCAAATCCTGAAAAAAAATGTCATTTTAGAAGGTATCTTGCTAATCCAGTGAATTAAATAGTAATATATTTCCATTGGAGTTGCATGAAATTGGCTGCTGGATATTAACGGAGACTTCTGTTGCTAGACAGGAAGAAAAAGGAAACACAAACTGCTTTGAAATACAGACAGCTCCCCTCAGTGATGGTGTTCTTCCAGGAATTATACGTCAAGTAATTTTTGAGTGAGTTCCTTGTCTGTATCTCTTAGGCATGCTGTAGATTAAGTTTTGTATATTTTTGTTAGTTTTCATTATACCTTTGTGCAGTGTATGTTCAAGAAATGGAATTCTGGTTCGAGAAGTTGCACCATCATGGTCAAAGCGTGAAATGTGGACAGAAGCATTCATTTCTAGTATGTTATCTGAATTGTTTTAATGCCTTCTATCACCCATATAGCTCGCTTCTGCGCCCAATGTCATCTACTCTAGAAGAAAAATGATCATCGAGATTGTTTATATACATATTGGATCTTTTCCCAGACCTATTGCATGTAAAGTAAGAAAAAACAATTAAATCTGTCCCTCCCCCTCCCTCGCTCTCTCTCTCTCTTGGGGGAAAATAAGGTTTCTCTTAAAACTCAAGTAGTGAGGTTTGCTTTATATATTCTAACCTGCACGGCTCTTGAGATAATTGTAACTGTTTCTCTGTGGCAGATAGCTTGAGAATTATGCAGCACGTGGAGACAATTCAGTTTCCGAAATCAATGGAAACACTTGAAGAAAAAACTTGGAACGAAGTGATATGGGAGGAGAAAAAGTTCGAGGTACGAGAATCTAAGGAATTTCTCACATTCATACACCAAAAAGAAAATGACTTATAGCTTCTTAGTCAACTTGCTTTTACCTGATGCCTCTTGCATGAATATCAGGGTACTCCTGGGAAAATCACAGCATTCATACAGGTAACCTAACATATCTCGTTTTTGCGGGTTTCCTCGTCACTCAAAGATATCTCATTTTTCGTTTCTCTTGCCAAATACTCGAAATATAATTATTTAGTCTTCTCTGAGCAGGAGGAGGTGATGAAATTAGCAGGCCTAGAGGGGTACCCAGTCACTCTATTCAATGACTAATAACTTCTCCATTAATGTTGAATGGACTTCCAGAATCCATATGGCAGATTCTGAGTAATTCTCTCTCAAAGAAATAACTCATTATGAGTAATGGACATGATTCCATGAAGCTTCAGACACACTGAAAGGGTTCTTTACAATTTATCTTTAAGAGCTGAAAGTTGAGACTTAAACATTGGTCATGTGTGAGTGTGACTGTGCTTTTGTGTTATCTTATGTAGCTTTTGATTTTTATTTTTTATTCCCTTCCCTTTGTAATGTAACCGTGCATGACTATGGATTTCCAAGCTTTTGTTTAATAATATTACAAAAATCTGTTTTCAAAAAATAAAAATAAAAATAAAAATTACAAAAATCTCTTCAATTGAATATTATACATGATAAACATATTGGACTCGACCAAGAAGACAAGTCAGGGACTGAGAGGAAGTGAAATCTAAGGAAAGTAAAACTAGGACAACTATGAAGTCCCGAACAATTTGAGGCCCGATATTGGTGTGCCCAGAGGTTATGGAATCAATGTGGACATTGAATAGTGTCCAGTACATTCGACTAGGGGTGTAATGAGCCGAGCAGCTCGTGAGCCGCTCGGTCAAACTGTTTCAACTGGTAACTCAATGTGGTCCACCATGGATCGCGGACCCTTGCCTAGACTAGAGTCTTAAGCCTATTAGGAATAAAGAGAGATAAATTGTGATTTTGATGAATTGTGTGTATAACTATGTATTCTAAATATTGTTTAGATGGAACATGTTATTTTCCTTGCAAACAGATAATTGTTGTACTAAACAAGTAATTAATAGAAAATTATAGACATTTATTCTCTTGTTTGTGTTCATCTTGAAATTAATTTAGACAAATTCTGATATATCCAAAAGAAAAAGAGACAAATTCCCGTTGTAATTATTTATATTAAATGGGTCGAAACATTAACATGTCATATCAAACAAAAGTTTAACATGTCATATCACTCTTACATTATCCATAATAGGGGTGAAATGGGGTTAATATCCAATTTATTCATCGATTATAGTGATTTTTCTTGATTTAGTTTTAAACAAGTTTTTGTGCTTAATTAGATAATCGACTTTAATGATTTTACTCAATTGAGTCCTCTATTAAGATAGCTTGGCAATTTCACTTCTATTAATACCATGGTTGAAAAAATCGCTAGTCGCTCCTCGGACACTTGGGGGGCGCCTAGGCGAGGATTAATCAGGGCCTAGGCAGTTGGGGCGCCTAGGCGGGGATTAATCAGCGCCTAGGCGCTCGTGTATTTTTTATTTAAAAAAAATTGTTTAAATTTTTAAATTTTTTTAAGACTGATAATTATAAACTACTTAATATTTAATACTAATATATTAAATATTAACCAAAAAATATAGAGTTTGAACAATTTAGGGTTATTTCGTTCAAAATGACACATCATTTTGAGTGAAATAACTCATTTAAAAAATAAAGAAACAATAACTAATTGGCTGACTAGGCGACCTAGTCGGTAGTGCCTAGGTGGCCTAGTCGGTGCTTAGGAAGCTTAGGCGGGCTAGTCGGCCAACCGCCTAGATCACTGATTATGGTGATACGCTAAGTGGGCGGCCAGCGCCTAGCGTCTAGGCGGGAATTAATCGGTGTTTATGCGGGATTTTTGTAACACTGATTAATACTCAATTTAATCATCGACTATAGTACTTTTACCTAAGTTAGTTTTCGACTATAGTAATTTTATTCAATTTAGTCTTCGACTATAGTGATTTTTTTTTTTTAATTTTATTTAGTCATTGATTCTAATAACCAAGACTCTATTCGATGACTTAATTAAGCACAAAAAATGGTGTAGGACTATATCGATGGTTAAATTGAATATTAACTTCTTTTTTTTCTTCTGGATAAGTGAGGTTATATATTGGATAAACCTTGGCAAATTATGCCCTGGAAACGTGTTCACCGAGAATGGTGAACACAAGGTCAAACGACGTCGTTTTTAGGCAAAAAAAAAATAAAAATTCGCGGATGTGGAGTTAACGGCGCGAGTTGATCAAATTATGAATTTTCTGTTATGAGATTATGAATTTTCATAAAATTCATAATCTCATAACAGAAAATTCATAATCGCATAACAGAAAATTCATAATCGCATAACAGAAAATTCATAATCGCATAACAGAAAATTCATAATCGCATAACAGAAAATTCATAATCGCATAACAGAAAATTCATAATCTTATAACAGAAAATTCATAATCTCATGGTTCCAAAGTGAATGTGTAGGCATGGTTCCAAAGTGAATGTGCAGCCATGGATTCATAATTTATAAATGTCCGTGATTTCGGATGGGAATGTGTAGGTACGATTCCAAAGTGAATGTGCAGGCATAAATTCATAATTTATGAATGTCCGAAATTATTGTTCACCTCAAATTAAAGTGAAACCGCAAAATGTGAAAATGAAAGAAGAAAAGTCACGCAATTAATTAAAAAAAAAAAAAAAAAAAAAAAAGATAACGGTGTACTAACACCGTTGGAACAATGTATTAATGAATGGTGAACACGGTTCCATGGCATAACACTCCATAAACCTACCCAACAGGCCAACACTGATATAATATTTTGTTTGTCTTCCGATCTCTCCGTCCCTCCACTGCCAACTCCAACGGTCAGCACATCAGAGCGTTCCAGCGCGCCAAATCCAAATCCTCTCAAATCAATATTTAGAAAAGCGAAGAGAGAGAGAAAAAAAAAAAAAAAAACGCGCTCTTTTTTTCTATCTCTCTAGGTAGGTTTTCGTCACGATCGGCTTATATGCTCAACAATGGCGGATTTAATTAATCATTGAATGTTACGCTGTATATTCAGTTCCTTTTTTGATTATTTTGAACTCATTGCGGTCAGGTTCCGGCAGCGGAGGCGGCGAGAGATGGAGGGAGCTCCTGGCGGCGGCGGAAGCCACCAGAGCTCTCAATCAAAATTGGCGGTGCGCGAGCATGAGAGAAGCCTGCCGGTTGCGAACGTTTCTCGCATCATGAAGAAGGCCTTGCCTCCCAACGCAAAGATCAGCTTGGAGGCCAAAGACTTTGTCCAGGAATGCGCAACCGAGTTCATCAGCTTCATCACCAACGAGTATGTATCCATCAATCCCTCCGATCCTCCCAATATATCTATATATATATATGCAGATACATTTTATGGATAAGTGTTTGTGGTAATGCAATGATAAATTGATGCTTCTAAATGATTGTTCATTAACAGAGCAAGTGAAAGGGGCCAAATAGAGAAGAGGAAGACACTAACTGGAGATGATGTGTTAAATTCTCTGGACACCTTAGGATTTGAGGATTACGGTGAGCCACTCAGAGCATATTTGATGAAATACAAAGAGGTAACTACTGTCAATTCACGTACTACATCAATGGTGGTAGTTTGTTTAATTAGCCTATATCTGGGTAGCTTTCATTTACTGATAATTTCAGAATGATTTTCAGGAAGAAAACAAGGGATCCAATACCAATAGGAGAGGATAGATAGGTATCTATGGAAACCATATATGTGTAGTTGGAAACAAAAATCACCTTGCTTTTGATGACCAGCTGCACCAGTAAGAATGCCCTCACCTTAGCTTGTTTCTCATCTGATTGGCAAATGTAAAAATTTTGGGTAAATCTCTTAGTAATACCGCGAGGAGGCCTGAACAGGCCCCAAACTACAGGAGACACTTTAAGCTCGTATCATATATACTCAGACCAATCCTATTTCGCACCGGGCTGGCCCAATTAAAAGGCAGAGTGCTCGCCAGATTGATTTTTTCATACAAGAGGAGGTTCGAACTCTTGACATCTCTTAAGGGACAAGAGTGCAGTGCACGGCCATACACGCCAGCTGGTTACATACAAAATGACTTCTCAAAATCAACTTTTTGAATTTTAGTTTTTTGGAGCAATAAGCTGTTACAAAAAGTTAATTAATCAAACACTCATATTGATTGTTTAACTAAATCAAACAACTAATAGTGGTCAAACAAGCCAAAATTAATTGATATGCTAACTATTTTACCAAATAAGACCTATATTTACTCTATTTTTTACTTTATATTATGTGTCACGCTTTAATTGATTAATAAAAGGGGGTGTGCCATAGTTTTTGTTCATTCTTTTTTCTTCATCAAATAAATATTAAGACTTGGTGAGAGTTATATATACTCTATAGAATACACCTACCATTTTCCTAAATGTCTCCTCCACCTGCCTTAGGAGGAAGTTTCACCATATGTGCTAGAGATTTATGAATATTATTGTTGCTTTATGCTGTAGATTTCCTTCAATTTCAATTCTGGGGATTGAGTTTCTTTGCAATTATATGATGTTATTTGATCACTAATGCTATACTCCCTTTATAATTTTGCAGTCTTAGCTTGGAATTGCATCTGGGTCTTGCTGGTGCAAGATGAAAGCATAGCTCCAACAGCTTCTCTTTGTGTTTGTATAAGATGAATTTTTATAATTATTTATCGTAGATAATATGGGCAAGTGTTTTAGGTTTTTTAGTGCAAGTACATTGACATAATAGTGCATTATATTGATGCTCTTGTATGAAATTTTTCCATTTTCTTAGACAGGTACGCATAAATATATATGAAAAGTTTTATGTCGTTTCTTGATATTGATATTGTGCCTGTTTGCATCGAGTATTACAAAGACACTTATCTCTATAGTATCTCATGTAACTCAAAAAGTTTTTGTTTTTATTTTTATTTTTGGGGTTGTAGGTATATCTAGGATTTAGATCAAATAAAAACATTGCTGCAAGAAAGAACTATGAAGCACTTACCACCGGTGATTTGGGAAGCTCTAACGGCTTTAAAGCTATTAGGAAAGAGGAAAAAAGCATCACGATATTTTTGTAAATAACTCAAACTTTAAAGTGTAATTAAGAACACTAGAGTTCAACTAAAAATACCATAGAGTGCACCATCATATGTATAAGTGTAATGAACATGTGCACTCTGTGGCTTTACTTAGTTGCACTCAATAGTGTTGATAATTATACTTTATAGCGTTACTAGTTGCATTTTAAAGTTCTGGCTATTTACAAAAATGTCACTACAGTTTTCAATAGATGTACTCGATAGCTTTGCTTAGTTGCACTTATAATGTTGAAAGTTGCAGTTTATTTTAGAAATTTTGCTAAATTAGTTTGGAGGCCGGTAATCCCAACCAAATTGGTTAGCATGTTGGTTTGGTAACTCAAGGTTATTAAGGCTTACTCCCAACGTGAGCAGCCTTTGATTGAAGTGTAAAGATTGCTAGTAGAAGCTATGGTGAATTGGTGATGGATACAATACTCCTTACTTCTTGAGCGTTCTGTATGGACTTTCGTATATATGTCAGTGTTTGGATGCGGACTTTGTTTTGAATTGATGCACGAGCACTCGCGCACTTGTAATGTAACCATGCATGACTAATTGACTATGGACTTCCATGCTTTTGTGTTATAATATTACAAATGAAATGCAATAGAAATATTGAATTCGATCCAAGAAAATAAGTTCGAAAGGAAGTGGAATCTTAAAAAAACAAATCTAGGACAGTCTTGAAATCTTACATTGGGGTTAGCTTGGTCATGAGGGTCGCGTCCCTGGATGTTATGAATCAATGCCGATGTTGAGGAGAGCCCATATTGGTTGGGCGTACTTTGTCCGGATGTACATTGGATTCACTTGTGTATATAACTCTAACGGTTAGCACATTAGTGCATTCGCCAAATTCAAATCCTCTCAAACCAATTTTTTGAAAAGCCAAAGAAAGCTCCCTCTCTCTCTTTCTCTCTCTCTCTTGTTTATAGGTTCTCGTCCATGATCGGCATATATATATTCATCATGACGAATTTAATCATAGAATGTTACGCTGCATATTCAGTTCGTTTTTTTTTTTTTTTTTTTGAAATATGAAGTATGTGATTATTTATAACTCATTGGGATTGGGGTTTCGGCAATGTTAGAGGCAAGGGATGGAGAGAGGAAGCTCCTTGCGGCGGCAAAAGCCACAAGAGCTCTTAATCAAATGTTGTGGTGCGAGTGCATGAGAAGAGTCTGCCGGTTGAAAACGTCACTCGCATCAGGG